>NW_021703767.1:19916938-20079064 GCF_005190385.1 Monodon monoceros
TTTCTTTCTTTCTTTCTTTCTTTCTTTCTTTCTTTCTTTCTTTCTTTTTTTATTCCTTATCTTCAGAGCTGTATGACTTCCAGGGTCTTGGTGCTCCGGCCAGGTTTTGGGCCTGTGCCTCTGAGGTGGGAGAGACAAGCTCTGGACATTGGTCCACAAAGGACCTCCCAGCTCCACATAATATCAAATGGCAAAAGCTGTTCCACAGATCTCCAGCTCAACGCTAACACACATATTCATTAAACAACCAGCGAGCTACAGTTCTGGACACCCTATGCCAAACAATCAGCAAGACAGGAACACAACCCCACCCATTAGAAGAGAGGCTGCCTAAAATCATAATAAGGTCATGGACAACCTAAAACATACCACCACACGTGGTCCTGCCTACCAGTAAAACAAGATCCAGCCTCATCCACCAGAACACAGGCACCAGACCCCTCCACCAGGAATCCTACAAAACCCACTGAAACAACCTTAGCCACTAGGGGCAGACACCAAAAACAACCTGAACAATGAACCAGTAGCCGGCAAAAAGGAGACCCCAAACACAGTAAGTGAAGCAAAATGAGAAGACAGAGAAACAGACAGCAGATGAAAGAGCAAGGTACAAACCCACCAGGCCAAAAAAATGAAGAGGAAATAGGCAGTCTACCTAAAAAAGAATTAAGAGTAATGATAGTAAAGATGATCCAAAATCTTGGAAATTGAATGGAGAAAATATAAGAAACGTTTAAAAAAGGACCTAGAAGAACTAAAGAGCAAACAAACAATGATGGACAACACAATAAATGAAATTAAAAGTTCTCTAGAACTAAACAATAGCAGAATAACTGAGGCAGAAGAATGGATAAGTGACCTGGAAGATAAAAATAGTGGAAATAAATACTGCAGAGCAGAATAAAGAAAAAAGGAAGGAAAAGAAATGAGGACAGTCTCAGAGACCCCCTGGGACAACATTAAACACACCAACATTCAAATAGGGTCCTAGAAGAAGAGAAAAAGAGGCTCTGAGAAAATATTTGAAGAGGTTATAATTGGAAACTTCCCTAATACGGGAAAGGAAATAGTCAATTAAGTCAAGGAAGTGCAGAGAGTCTCATCCAGGATAAATCCAAGGAGGAACACACCAAGACACGTATTAATCAAACTATCAAAAAATAAATAAAAAGAAAAAATATTAAAAGCAGCAAGGGAAAAAACAACAAATAACATACAAGGGAATCCCCATAAGATTAACAGCTGATCTTTCAGCAGAAACCCTGCAAGCCAGAAGGGAGCGGCAGGACATATTTAAAGTGAGGAAAGGGAAAAACCTACAACCAAGATTACTCTATCCAGCAAGGATCTCATTCAGATTTGATGGATAAATTAAAAACTTTACAGACAAGAAAAAGCTAAGAAAATTCAGAACAACCAAACCAGCTTTACAACAAATGCTAAAGGAACTTCTCTACGCAGGAAACACGAGAAGCAAAAGACTTACAATAACAAACCCAAAACAATTAACAAAATGGTAATAGGAACATACATATTGATAATTACCTTAAATGTAAATGGATTAAATGCTCCAACCAAAAGACATAGACTGGCTGAATGGATACAAACAAAAGTTTGGAAATAAAGAAAATAAAAGAAATAAAAAGAATAAAAATAGAAAAAAGAATCCAAATCAGAAAAGAAGAAGTAAAGCTGTCACTCTTTGCAGATGGTATGATACTATACATAGGGAATCCTAAAGATGCTACCAGAAAATTGCTAGAGGTAATCAATTAATCTGGTAAAGTAGCAGGATACAAAATTAATGCACAGAAATGCATTCCTATACATAATGATGAAAAATCTGAAAGAGAAATTAAGGAAACACTCCCATTTACCATTGCAACAAAAAGAATAAAATACCTAAGAATAAACCCATGTAAGGAGACAAAAGTTCTGTATGCAGAAAACTATAAGACACTGATGAAAGAAATTAAAGATGATACAAACAGATGGAGAGATATACCATGTTCTTGGATTGGAAAAATCAACATTGTGAAAAGACTCTACTACCCAAAGCAATCTACAGATTCAATGCAATCCTTATCAAACAAGCAATGGCATTTTTCAGAGAAGTAGAACAAAAAAATTCACAATTTGTATGAAAACACAAAAGACCCCGAATAGCCAAAGCAATCTTGAGAAAAAAGAACGGAGTCCCAGGAATCGGGTTCCCATACTTCAGACTCTACTACAAAGGTACAGTAATCAAGACAGTATGGTACTGGCACAAAAACAAATATAGATCAATGGAACAGGATAGAAAGCCCAGAGATAAAACCACACACATAGGTCACCTTATCTTTGACAAAGGAGTCAAGAATATACAATGGAGAAAAGACAGCCTCTTCAATAAATGGTGCTAGGAAAACTGGACAGCTACACATGAAAGAATGAACTTAGAACACTCACTAACACTATGCACAAAAATAATCTCAAAAAGGATTAAAGACCTAAGTGTAAGGCCAGACACTATAAAACTCTTAGAGGAAAACATAGGCAGAACACTCTATGACATAAATCACAGCAAGATCCTTTTTCACCCACCTCCTAGAGAAATAGAAATAAGAACAAAAATAAACAAATGGGACCTATTGAAACTTAAAAGTTTTGCACAGCAAAGGAAACCATAAGGAAGATGAAAAGACAACCCTCAGTATAGGAGAAAATATTTGCAAATGAAGGCACTGACAAAGGATTAATCTCCCAAATTTACAAGCAGCTCAATATTAAAAAAACAGACAACCCAGACCAAAAATGGGCAGAAGACCTAGGTAGACATTTCTCCAAAGAAGATACACAGATTGCCAACAAACACATGAACGAATGCTCAACATCATTAATCATTAGAGAAATGCAAATCAAAACTACAATGAGGTATCACCTCACACCGGTCAGAATGGCCACCATTAAAAAATCTACCAACAATAAATGCTGAAGAGGGTGTGGAGAAAAGGGAACCCTCTTGCACATTGTTGGGAATGTAAATTGATACAGCCACTATGTAGAACAGTATAAAGGTTCCTTAAAAAACTAAAAATAGAACTACCATACAATCCAGCGATCCCACTACTGGACATATACCCTGAGAAAACAACAATTCAAAAAGAGTCATGTACCACAATGTTCATTGCAACACTATTTACAATAGCCAGGACATGGAAGGAACCTAAGTTTCCACTGACAGATGAATGGATAAAGAAGATGTGGAACATATATACAATGGAATATTACTCAGCCATAGAAAGAAATGAAATTGAGTAATTTGTAGTGAGGTGGATAGACTTAGAGACTGTCATACAGAGTGAAGTAAATCAGAAAGAGAAAAAAAAAGACATATGCTAACACATATATATGGAATAAAAAAAAATGTTTCTGAAGAACCTAGGGGCAGGACAGGAATAAAGACGCAGACGTACAGAATGGACTTGAGGACACAGAAAGGGGGAAAGGTAAGCTGGGATGAAGTGAGAGAGTGACATGGACTTATATACACTACCAAATGTAAAATAGATAGCTAGTGGGGAGCAGCCGCATAGCATAGGGAGATCAGCTCAGTGCTTTGGGACCACCTAGAGGGGTGGGAGGGATATGCAAGAGCGAGGAGATATGGGGATATATGTTTATGTATAGCTGGTTCACTTTGTTATAAAGCAGAAACTAACACACCTTTGTAAAGCAATTATACTCCAATAAAATGTTAAAAAAAAGAAAAACATGATGGTAGGTATTAGTAGGACAATAAAATAGAAATAAAAAAGATATCAAATCCTATGGATAAAGATTTATCATAATTAATATAGTTTTTCATTATTATCACAACAAAAGTTTAATCAAGGAAGAAATTAGAGCTCTTAACATGAAATGGGAAATAAGATAGCAAGGACAATAAAACTGCTGAATTATTAAATGAATATTTCCCAATATATTTATAAAGAATAGCATTAATGGGTCAGGAACTGAAAATTCCTAATTAGTATATCTCTCACTAACTCTTAAAGGGTCAGCATTCAAATGGGCTTTCCAATTTAACACCAGCAAATTTGATGATACTAAATATTAAAATTCCTATGGTTCATTTTGATGCTCTTGTGCTTTATATTTTATTTAAAAATGTTAAAATACAATGACAGATTTAGCAAAAGCTGTTTTAAAACTTGCAACTGTTTGATGTTAACACTAGCAAAGGAATTTTAATAATTGCTTTATGATTTTAATAAATAGAGAAGGCTAAATTGTTTTTGTATGTTTTTTCCCAGGTCATTTAATAACTGTTTTCAATAACATGCAGTGCATCTGCATTGTAGAAAATGTGGTAATTATGGGAAAAATATATAAAGGAGCTAAGTATAATTATAATCATCCCTAATCTCACTATGTAGAGATATCCATTAATAAAATAAAAAGTAGACACATGTAATAGAAAAGAGAAGAAGCCTTCAAGGAAAGCGATTTCTTCTGATTAGGGCCACAACAGTAACAACAACAATAAAACAACATTTAGTGAAGAGTTCAGGTTACAGAGCCATTTTGTTTTTAGAATTTGAAGTGAGATTTCAGTTACACAAAGTGTTATGAGATTTAAATCACAGAAAGCCTTGCTTACGGAATGGGTCTCTATCTTCATATATGTATGGAATATGGCAGCAGAATCTAATGTGGCGACAGAACTACAGTGAATCAATAACAAAGCAGTGACAGGACAAGACAGACCCAAGAATCCTTGTGGGATAGCAAACAAACCCATCCTTAAAGGTGGCCCTGTCAGCCTAGTAGTCATGAGATGTTAACATGGAATTCTACATAGGTGTAAAGAAAAAAGTAGTGTGAAAAGTTAATATGTGTGAGACTCTCCTCCATGGACACACAGAGATATCAGAAAACATTGATGTATTGGGATTGACATATATCCACTAATATGTATAAAATAGATAACTAATAAAAACCTGCTGTATAGCACAGGGAACTCCAATTCACTGTACAGTAGAAACTAACACAACATTGTAAAACAACTATAACCCTAATATAAAAAAAAGAGTTAGTTGATTAAGATCAAATATTACATAGTCAATATCACTTGGGAACATATACGTACATATACTTCCCAACTGTGAACAGATAGGTATAGATATGTATATGTATATATATAGCTTACGTGTATTAGTGCAACTTCCTTTTAGAATAAAATAAGAAAATACTGGGAAAAAAATCAATGTATTGTAGTTTGGAAGGTGAGGATTAGTAAACTAGTTACTTTCTAGTATTAACGTTACACAAGATTATTGGTATCATCATCTGGGGAGTTCTAAAATGTCTTTCCTTGTCATGTAGAAAGTTTGGAAATTAGCCAGTAAACCTCTGTATCATAAACATGGTTTCCCTGAAAACAGAGATTGAGAGAGAAAATATACGCAGCAGTACTTTACAAGAAAATTTAATCATTTGGAATTAGCAAAGAGGAGGAAGGGAGTGAGGTTTTACCAAAAATTACAAACTTTGAGATCTTTAATTTTCTTAGCCAAACTGTCACTAGATACCATTACAAAAAGGAAAAGATATACAGAAGCCTGAAAGACCTATTCTAAAAAGAAAGCCTTATATGGTAGATATAGGCAAACATGAGTTCTGTGTTGCTTGCTAATTTAGGTAGGTTTCAGTTCATTTGATCCTTGCAGGGAGTACAAGGAGAAGATATTGTCTTCACAGGAGATGTGTTAGAGAGTACCGCTAAATATAGCTAAAAGCTTGTTTTCCTGTAAACATAAAAATAAAAACAATCGATGGCATCTAAAGCACATAACCTCAAGCAAAATTCACAAGCTGAAGCACATAAAGAACATGATGTTCTGTTTATATACAGTCTTTTCCCACCTAGAGCAAAGACAAAACTAAGGATTAAAAAGATCAGGGCTTAGAAATATTGTATATTTGGATTATTGTCATTTTGTAGTAACTGTATTTTAATGTGAAAATTTATCACATATGAGAATGACAGTGTCAGTTAAAAGAAATAAATATGTGAATAATATTTTTAGATATGTACAGAAAAGACAGGGAAAGATAATTTCACAAATGACTAAGTCGAATACATCATCAGCTTGTTACAAAGTCTGCTTAAAAATCAAGTTTAAATTGGGTTAGAGTTTTTTTTTTTTTTAAGTAATATATTGCACAAGCTAAAGTTAACTATTTAGTACTTGGGCTTTCTTAAAAATATTGGTCCAGGAAAGAACTATCTTATGAGCCAATTAAAACCCATGGCATTGAAGGAGTTCAGTGAGGTTCAATTAGCTATATGGAACATACAATAAAGAGTATTATTTATTTTACTATCATTTGTAAAGTATATGCTATACATAATTTATAATGTTGTACTTTTAACAAATTCTGTTCTTACATATATCCATCATTTTTGTGGGTAGAGCTGATTGTTAAACCTTCACCAGTATACCACTGTCTCACAGTTCTACTATACATAGCTATCTGAGCTGAAGAAAGAACACCTAGTTATTACTACTGAGGCTCTACACTGTAGGGTGACAATGTTAGAAGAGTAGTACCTGTCATTGCTACCATTTGTTTACACAGAAAAAGATCCTGATGTCATTCCCTACTCTGTGGATTGAAAATAATACCTACTGTACATGTTCATTGAGATTGGGTGTAAAATACTAAAAATATCTAGCACAGGGCCAGTTATAAGTGCTTTGTAAGTATTCAACCTTTTTTCATACATCTCACTAAGAGAATGATAATAGTAATAATATTAATAATAAAGAACACTTTTAATAATAGACAGCCTCTATTACTATGTCAAACACTTTATATATATTAACTCATTTAGTGCTCACCACAATCTTATATGTAGGTACTATTCTTGTCCATATTTAACTGATGATTAATTTATATTTGATATTTAAATATAGAGATGTAATTTCTGATATAAACTACTTAATACCAAGCTTGCAACAAGGATATTACTCACTTTCACTTAAGGTTAATAATGATGTATTTTCCAAACTCACTACTGCAAACCAAGGAGCCCACTGCATAGCATGAGGTTGACAGTGAACAGAAGTTCCAGCACATAGGCTGAATTAATAGGCCAGAAAACTGGCTCAAGGTTAAGAACTCAGTAAGCACTTTTTCACACAGGGAAAAATAATTTAATATCAAAACAAAACTTTCTTTCAGGTTCACTAAAGAAAAATTTCCAGGGGGTACTATAATGATTTTTATTTCATTCATTTCATTCATGCCTATTATATAAACAGCAAATATAAACTACCTCAAAAGAACACACTGATGAAACATTTTTAAGAAATTTTATTTTCATCACAGCTTATTAACTTTATTAAAATGATATCAAATATACTTCTAATAAGCCTACTGCTTAACCTAAAATTGAGTCTTTATCAGGATTCTGCCTTTATGTTAATGCAAATTTTATAAAATCAAAATGTTTTCTGCAAAATGTCTCTAAGAAAATCAAGACCACAAAAGTTCCCTAAATAATTTGCCTGTATATAAGCCTGTCCCATCAAGCTATCATATGTAATGAATTTTTGGCAAATTACCAATAATCACAATTCCAAGACAGCCTCAAACTTAAAATATTGTGTGTCAAAATTTCAATTATTAGAACAAACATTGGCTTTTCAGCAAAATAAAGGAACACATCAATGAAAAGGAAGATATTGTCAAAGTAGTTAAAAATTAAATGATTTGGGTATAAATTGTCTTCAAGAAAAACACTTTAAATATAAGGGTCTATATATGTTACAACTAAAGTACAAAATAAATTATATACCTACATACTAGCAATGAACAATCAGAAATTGAAAAATTACATTTATAGCAGCATCATTATAACAGACATAATGATAAATTTGACATAAGATATATGAACTGAAGAGAACAAAACACTGGCACTCTAAATGGCACACTGAAAGCAACAGAATATTTCAGAAAAAAATTAAGTACATAGATAAGTGGAGGAATATTCATGGATAAGAATGCTCAATATTGTTAAAATGACTTTTTCACAGTGCAATATATATCTTTAACACAACTCCAATCAGAATCCTAGCAAACATATTTTTGGTAGAAAGTTTTAAACTAATTCTAGAATTCACATGGATAGGTGTGTGTGTGTGTGTGTGTGTGTGTGTGTGTATCCCAGCACATCATATCCCAGCACATGGTATCCCAGCACATCAATTGAAACAGGAAAAGCCAAAGTTGAAGGGCTTACATTACCTATATCTGTGTTAGTTTGACATTTTCTCCCTGAAATATACTGTAAATTTTTCAAATCTCTCTGAGGATTGGATTGGCTCCTCTCCCTTCTCTCTCTCATTACTAATACCGTCCTCCAGACACTAATTTCTTTGTTTATTCTATTTATACTGAAATAAAAAATAATTATAGGACATAGTAACGGAAACAAGCTTTTGGTGCCTTTGACATGTTACATTAGGGAAAAGGCAAAATATAGGAAGAGAAAGCAAATCAGTGGTTTCCAAGGGATAAGAGTTGGTGGAGGCTCTGAATACACAAGAGAGCATGAGGAATTTTTTGGGGTGCTGGAAATGCTCTGTAAACTGTCTGTGCTTGTGGTTATAAAAATCTACATGTTAAAACTCATGCAATTATATGCCAAAAAGGGGGGGATTTCACTATTTGTAAATTTAAGAAAATAATAAAATGAGTATTTTATTTTATTTATTTTTTAAAATCTTTATTGGAGTATAATTGTTTTACAAGGGTGTATTAGTTTCTGCTTTATAAAAAAGTGACTCAGTTATACATATACATATGCTCCCATATCTCTTCCCTCTTGCATAGCCCTCCCTCACGCCCTCCCTATCCCAGCCATCTAGGTGGTCACAAAGCACAGAATTGATCCTCCTGCGTTATGTGGCTACTTCCCACTAGCTATCTATTTTATATTTGACAGTGTATACATGTCCATTCCACTCCACTTTGTCACAGCTTACACTTCCCCCTCCCCATATCCTCAAGTCCATTCTATAGTAGGTCTGTGTCTTTATTCCCATCTTGCCCCTAGGTTCTTCATGACCTGTATTTTTTTTGTTTTTGTAGATTCCATATATATGTGTTAGCATACGGTATTTGTTTTTCACTTTCTGACTTACTTCACTCTGTATAACAGACTCTAGGTCCATCCACCTCACTACAAATAACTCAATTCCCTTTCCTTTTATGGCTGAGTAATATTCCATTGTATATATGTGCCACTTCTTCTTTATCCATTCATCTGTTGATGGACACTCAGGTTGCTTCCAAGTCCTGGCTATTGTAAATAGAGCTGCAATGAACATTTTGGTACATTACTCTTTTTGAATTATGGTTTTCTCAGTGTATATGCCTAGTAGTGGGATTGCTGGGTGGTATGGTAGTTCTATTTTTATTTTTTTAAGGAACCTTTATACTGTTCTCCATAGTGGCTGTATCAATTTACATTCCCACCAACAGTGCAAGAGTGTTCCCTTTTCTCCACACCCTCTTCAGCATTTACTGTTTGTAGATTTTTTGATGATCACCATTCCGACCAGTGTGAGATGATATCTCATTGTAGTTTTGATTTGCATTTCTCTAAAGATTAACAATGTTGAGCATTCTTTCATGTGTTTATTGGCAATCTGTATATCTTCTTTGGTGAAATATCTGTTTAGGTGTTCTGCCCATTTATGGATTGGGTTGTTTGTTTTTTTTGATATTGAGCTGCATGTGCTGCTTATAAATTTTGGAGGTTAATCCTTTCTCAGTTGCTTCATTTGCAAATATTTTCTCCCATTCTGAGGGTTGTCTTTTCACCTTGTTTATGGTTTCCTTTGTTGTTCAAAAGCTTTAAAGTTTCATTAGGTCCCAATTGTTTTTTTTTTGTTTTTATTTCCATTTCTCTAGGAGGTAGGTCAAAAAGATATTGCTGTGATGTATGTCATAGAGTGTTCTGCCTATGTTTTCCTCTAAGAGTTTGATAGTGGCTGTCCTTACCTTCAGGTTTTTAATCCATTTTGAGTTTATTTTTGTGTATGCTGTTAGGGACTGTTATAACTTCATACTTTTACATGTACCTATCCAGTTTTCCCAGCACCACTTATTGAAGAGGCTGTCTTTTCTCCACTATATATGCTTGCCTACTTTATCAAAGATAAGGTGACCATATGTGCATGGGTTTAACTCTGGGCTTTCTATCCTGTTCCATTGATCTATATTTCTGTTTTTGTGCCAGAACAATAGTGTCTTGATTACTGTAGTTTTGTAGTATAGTCTGAAGTCACGGAGCCAGATTCCTCCAGCTCCATTTTTCTTCCTCAAGACTGCTTTGGCTATTCGGGGTCTTTTGTGTTTCCATACAAATTGTGAAATTTTTTGTTCTAGTTCTGTGAAAAATGCCAGTGGTAGTTTGATAGGGATTGCATTGAATCTGTAGATTGCTTTGGGTAGTAGAGTCATTTTCACAATGTTGGTTCTTCCAATCAAAGAACATGGAATATCTCACCATCTATTTGTATCATCTTTAATTTCTTTCATCAGTGTCTTATAATTTTCAACATACAGGTCTTTTGTCTCCTTAGGTAGGTTTATTCTTAGATAATTTATTCTTTTTGTTGAAGTGGTAAATGGGAGTGTTTTATTAATTTCATTTTCAGATTTTTTATCGTTGGTGTATAGGAATGCAAGAGATTTCTGTGCATTAATTTGTACCCTGCTACTATACCAAATTCATTGATTAGCTCTACTAGTTTTCTGGTAGCATCTTTAGGATTTTCTATGGATAGTATCATGTCATCTACAAATACTGACAGCTTCACTTCTTCTTTTCCGATTTGGATTCCTTTTATTTCTCTTTCTTCTCTCATTGCTGTGGTGAAAACTTCCAAAACTATGTTGAATAAGAGTGGTGAGAGTGGGACTTTGTCTTGTTCCTTATCTTAGTGGAAATGGTTTCAGTTTTTCACCATTGAGGACGATGTTGGTTGTGGTTTTGTCATATATGGCCTTTATTATATTGAGGAAAGTTCCCACTATGCCTGCTTTCTGGAGGGTTTTTGTCATAAATGGGTGTTGAATTTTGTCAAAAGCTTTCTCTTCATCTATTGAGATGATCACATGGTTTTTCTCCTTCAAATTGTTAATATGGTGTATCACATGGATTCATTTGCGTATATTGAAGAATCCTTGCATTCCAGGGATAAACCCCACTTGATCATGGTATATGATCCTTTTAATGTGCCGTTGGATCCTGTTTGCTAGTATTATGTTGAGGATTTTTGCATCTATGTTCTTTAGTGATATTGGGCTGTAGTTTTCTTTCTTTTTGACATCTTTGTCCTGTTTTGGTATCAGAGTGATGGTGGCCTCATAGAATGAGTTTGGGAGTATTCCTCTCTGCTCTATTTTGGAAGAGTTTGAGAAGGATAGGTGTTAGCTCTTCTCTAAATGTTTGATAGAATTTGCCTGTGAAGCCCTCTTGTCCTGGACTTTTGTTTGTTGGAAGTTTTTTAATCACAGTTTAAATTTCAGTGCTTGTGTGGTCTGTTCATATTTATTTATTCCTGGTTCAGTCATGGAAGCTTGTATATTTCTAAGAATTTGTCCATTTCTTCCAGGTTGTCCATTTTATTGCCATATAGTTGCTGGTAGTAATCTCTTATGATCCTTTGCATTTCTGCAGTGTCAGTTGTTAATTCTTTTTCATTTCTAAGTGTGTTGATTTGAGTCTTCTCCCTTGTTTCCTTGATGAGTCTGGCTAATGGTTTATCAGTTTTCTTTATCTTCTCAAAAAACAAGCTTTTAGTTTTATTGATCTATACTATCGTTTCCTTCCTTTCTTTTACATTTATTTCTGCTCTGATCTTTATGATTTCTTTCCTTCTGCTAACTTTGGGGTATTTTTGTTCTTCTTTCTCTAATTGCTTTATGTGTAGGGTTTATTTGAGATGTTTCTTTTTCTTAAGATAAGATTGTATTGCTATAAACTTCCCTCTTAGAACTGCTTTTGCTGCATCCCATAGGTTTTGGGTCACCATGTTTTCATTGTCATTTGTTTCTAGGTATTTTTTGATTTCGTCTTTGATTTCATCAGTGATCTCTTGATTATTAAGTACTGTATTGTTTAGCCTCCACGTGTTTGTATTTTTTACAGATTTTTTCCTGTAATTGATATCTAGCCTCATAGTGCTATGGTCAGAAAAGACACTTGATATGATTTCAATTTCCTTAAATTTACCAAGGCTTGATTTGTGACCCAAGATATGATCTATCCTGGAGAATGTACCATGAACACTTGAGAAGAACGTCTATTCTGTTGTTTTTGGATGGAATGTCCTATAAGTACCAATTAAGTCCATCTTGTTTAATGTATCATTTAAAGCTTGTGTTTCCTTATTTATTGTCATTTTGGATCATCTGTCCATTGGTGAAAGTGGGGTGTTAAAGTCCCCTACTCTGATTGTGTTTCTGTCAATTTCGCCTTTTATGGCTGTTAGTATTTGCCTTATGTATTGAGGTGCTACTATGTTGGGTGCATAAATATTTACAATTTTATATCTTCTTCTTGGATTGATCCCTTGATCATTATGTAGTGTCCTTCTTTGTCTCTTGTAATAGTCTTTATTTTAAAGTACTATTTTGTCTGATATGAAAATTACTACTCCAGCTTTCTTTTTTTTTTTTTCCATTTGCATGGAATAGGTTTTTCCATCCCCTTACTTTCAGTCTGTATGTGTTCCTAGGTCTGAAGTGGGTCTCTTGTAGACAGCATATATATGGGTCTTGTTTTTGTATCCATTCAGCCAGTCTATGTCTTTTGGTTGGAGCATTAATCCGTTTACATTTAAGGTAATTATTGATATGTATGTTCCTATTACCATTTTCTTAATTGTTTTGGGTTTATTATTGTTGGTCTTTTCCTTCTCTGTGTTTCCTGCCTAGAGAAATTCCTTTAGCATTTTTTGTAAAGCTGGTTTGGTGATGCTGAATTCTCTTAACTTTTGCTTGTCTGTAAAGCTTTGAATTTCTCCATCAAATCTGAATGAGATCCTTGCTGGGTAGAGTAATCTTGACTGTAGGTTTTTCTCCTTCATCACTTTAAATATTCTTGCCACTCCCTTCTGGCTTGCAGAGTTTCTGTTGGAAGATCAGCTGTTAACCTTATGGGGATTCCCTTTTGTGTCATTTGTTGATTTTTCCTTGCTGCTTTTCATATTTGTTCTTTGTAATTAATTTTTGATAGTTTGATTATTATATTTCTTGGCATGTTTCTCCTTGGATTGTCCTGTATGGTACTCTCAGTGCTTCCTGGACTTGATTAACTATTTCCTTTCCCATATTAGGGATGTTTTCAACTATAATCTCTTCAAATATTTTCTCAGTCCCTTTCTTTTTCTCTTCTTCTTCTGGAACCCCTATAATTCGAATGTTGGTGTGTTTAATGTTGTCCAAGAGGTCTCTGAGACTGACCTCAATTCTTTTCATTGTTTTTCCTTTATTCTGCTCTGCAGTACTTATTTCCACTATTTTATCTTCTAGGTCACTTATCCGTTCTTCTGCCTCACTTATTCTGCTATGATCCCTTCTAGAGAATTTTTAATTTCATTTATTTTGTTGTTCATCACTGTTTGCTCTTTAGTTCTTCTAGGTCCTTGTTAAACGTTTCTTGTATTTTCTCTATTCTATTTTCACGGTTTTCCATCATCCTTACTCTCATTATTCTGAATTATTTTTCAGGTAGACTGCCTATTTCCTCTTCATTTTTTAGGTCTGGTGAGTTTTTGCCTTGCTTCTTCATTTGCTGTGTGATTTTCTGTCTTCTCATTTTGCTTATCTTACTATGTTTGGGGTCTCCTTTTTGTAGGCTGCAGGTTTGTAGTCCCTGTTGTTTTTGATGTCTGTCCCCAGTGGCTAAGGTTGCTTCAGTGGATTGTGTATGCTTCCTGGCGGAGGGGAGTCGTGGCTGTGTTCTGGTGGTTGAGGCTGTATCTTGTCTTTCTTGTTGGCACGTCCACGTCTGATGGTGTGTTTTGGGGTGTCTGTGGCCTTATTATGATTTTAGGCAGCCTCTCTGCTAATGGATGGGGTTGTGTTCCTGTCTTGCTAATTGTTTGTCATAGGGTGTTTAGCACTGTAGCTTGCTGGTCATTCAGTGAAGCTGAATCTTGGCGTTGAGATGGAGATCTATGGGAGATTTTCACCATTTGATATTAGGTGGAGCTGGGAGATCTCTTGTGGACCAGTGTCCTGAATTTGGCTTTCCCACATCAGAGGCACAGCCTTGACACCTGGCTGGAGCACCAAGAGCCTTTCATCCACACAGTTCATAATAAAAGAGGGAGAATAAAGAAAGAAAGAAAGAACAAAGATAAAATAAAATAAAGTAAAAGAAACTTATTAAAAATAATTATTAAGAAAACAAATTTTAAAAGTAAAACAAAAACACCCAAAAACAGGCAGAACCCTAGGACAAATGATAAGAGCAAAGCTATACAGACAAAATCTCACACAGAAGCATACACATACACTCTCAAAAAGAGATAAAGGGATATATATATATATATATATTTCTTTGCTCCCAAAGTCCACCTCCTCAATTTGGGATGATTTGTTGTCTATTCAGGTATTCCACAGATGCAGACTTCATCAAGTTGATTGTGGAAATTTAATCCTCTGCTCCTGAGGCTGCTGGGAGAAATTTCCATTTCTCTTCTTTGTTCCCACAGCTCCCGGGTTTCACCTTTGGTTTTGGACTTGCCTCTGTGTGTAGGTCGCCTGAGGGCATCTCTTCTTCGCTCAGACAGGACGGAGTTAAAGGACCATCTTATTTGGGGGCTCTGGCTCACTCAGGTCAGGGGGAGGGAGTCGTATGGATTGTGGGGCGAGCCTGCAGTGGCAGAGGCCAGAGTGACGTTGCACCAGCCTAAGGCGTGCTGTGCGTTCTCCTGGGGAAGTTGTCCCTGGATCACGGGACACTGGCACTGGTGGGCTGCACAGGCTCCTTGGAGGGGAGGGGTGGACAGTGACCTGTGCTTACACACAGGCTCCTTGGTGGTGGCAGCAGCAGCCTTAGCATCCCATGCCCGTCTCTGGCATCTGTGCTGATAACCGTGACTCATGCCCTTCTCTGTAGCTCCTTTAAGTGGCGCTGTTAATCCCCTATCCTCATGCACCATGAAACAAAGAGGCAAGAAAAAGTCTCTTGCCTCTTTGGCAGCTCCAGACTTTTCCTCGGACTCCCTCCTTGGTAGCCGTGGCACACTAGCCCTCTTCAGGTTGTGTTCATGCAGCCAACCCCAGTCCTCTCCCTGGGATCTCACCTCCGAAGCCCGAGCATCAGCTCCCAGCCCCCGCCAGCCCCGGAGGGTGAGCAGACAAGCCTCTCGGGCTGGTGAGTGCTGGTCAGCACCAATCACCTGTGTGAGAATCTCTCCGCTTTGCCCTCCGCACCCCTGTTGCTACACTCTCCTCCGCGGCTCCAAAACTTCACCCCTCCACCACTCGCAGTCTCCGCACACGAAGGGGCTTCTAGTGTGTGGAAAACTTTCCTCCTTCACAGCTCCCTCCCACTGCTGCAGGTCCCATCCCTATTCTTTTGTCTCTGTTCTTTCTTTTTTTCTTTTGCCCTACCCAGGTATGTGGGGAGTTTCTTGCCTTTTGGGCCGTCTGTGGTCATCTGCCAGCCTTCAGTAGGTGTTCTGTAGGAGCTGTTCCACATGTAGTTGTATTTCTGATGTACTTGTGGAGTGGAAGGTGATCTCTGCGTCTTCCTCTTCCGCCATCTTGAAGCTCCTCCATGAGTCTATTTTAAATTGAATAAAAACTGTCCTCCAGTCAGATTGGATGGATTATTTATTTCTTTCCTTGCCCCCAATCTACCATAGAGCAGCAGTGTTCACAGCAAGAAAGTCTCTATAAAAGTATGAACTTGTTTATACCTTCAAAGAAATGTTATTAGTTTGCAGTTTGAATCTTTTATGTATTGAAGAGGTAATAAATTGATGTATCAAGTCCATTTTCTCACAAAATATATATATTTAGATATCCCTAAATCAATTGCTCACATCTGCTGGAAAGATTATCTCTCTTGCACTAATTTGAGAAGAAATCTAGTTCTTTCTTACATTTCTCCAAAACCTTGAAAGGCGCCCACATTCTGATTCTTATTCATCCCTCTTTTCCCTTCACTTCTCATCTGTTAACATCCTGAGTTGCTTCAGCACCCGCTCTTCAATCCCAAACCTAACCTATGTGATTTTTACCATTTTGGTAATCTCTTTTTCTTTTCTTTTTTCCTTTTTTTTTTTTTTTGTGTGTGTGTGTGTGTGTACTATTTATAACATATATTGTACCACAAAACTAGAAATATATTCACTTTTTAAAAACGTAATTTTATTTATTTATTTTTTATACAGCAGGTTTGTATTAGTTATCTATTTTATAAATATTAATGTATATATGTTAATCCCAATTTCCCAATTCATCCCACCACCACCATTTCTGTAGTCTTTCATTAACCCAGATTGAATGAACCTTTTAAAATTAAACACTTTCTCTCTTCTCCATATTTGAAATTTCTATTCTTTCAAACCAAATTACATCTTCTTATGATAGGAGTCAAAAAGGATGCCTCTCAGAGAGTTGAGTTTTGAAGAAGTCCAAGATTTTAATCTTTAGAGGAAAAGAGATAAGGGAAAACTGGGAAAATCAAAATTAAATATCAAAACCAGAAATTCATAATTTCAATTAATTCATACACACACGCTCACATAGGTAAGTACCCTTAAAAAACTGAAAACCATAATTAAAATAGAATTTATGGAGAAATAAAATATTTGCATTCCTTTGAGATTTTGAACTCACATTAAAATTTTAGAATATTTTATTTAGATATAATTATGGACTCCCAAGAAATTTTAAAAATAGTCAAAGTTTTGGTTTTAATTTGGGGGGGTTTCCACTCTTCAAACAAGAATTTTTCTTCTTTTAATGTTAAAAGTAGACTATTTTCTCCCATTGCAATGAACGTTTCTGGGAAGTGTTTTTAAAAAGGAGTCATTTCCTTAAATATTGAGTATAAATGTCTAAATTCGTCTAGGACAAATAGTGCATGCCATATGTTATTTTAGCCACAATCTATTTCAAGAAATTTCAGAATTTTGGAGCTACTGTGTTAACAATGATGATGATGAAAATTATAGGAATGCCAGCACAGTGATAATTATATTACATCCTAACAACCTTCCTCTGATGTATGTACAGCTAAAACTGCATAAGTTAAGCAGTTGGTTTTACTTCATTTCCAGTTTAGAGTTGAAAAACAGTGTAGAAAAACAAAACAATGGTGAACTGCATGCAGAAATTGTTTCTTATGGAAAGCTGAAACCATGAGTCAGCTTCAGTTTTATTTTTGATTCAAGATATTAATTAAATGTGTGTGTGTGTGCTTTTTAACCTTGACATTATAATCGTTGTTATCTTGTAACATCATATGTATTTTTAAAATTTGAGTTTACATTTTCATGGAAAAAGCATAAAAGATTAAAGTAAAATAATGATCCTCAAACACATTGATATTTACTCTATGGTAGAGATGCTGTTTTGAGGCCAATGAGAACATTAAATCCATTTAATGAATGAAATTATCATTTTGTTAAAATTTGGGAAAATATTATAATTTTCTTTCAATCTGCATCTGAGGAAATTTGTATTTATCAGATGGAAAAATATTTGAAGCAAAAATAAAGAATATAGGATTGACTACACTAATTTAGAAGTCATCAAAATACAGAAAAAAATAATTTTAAACATAAAGTCTTAACGATTTTGTTGTAATTTTTAAAAATCTCTCCTTTTTGTGTGTAATAATTATTATAATAAAACATAATTAGTATTGCTTAAACCTGTATGGGTAATAAAAAGCAGTGAAAAATTTGTCAGAGCATTCAAGATTCTCCAAAGAAGTTATTTATCAAAGTAACAATTTCTTTTTGAAGAAGTTACTAAATTATAAATAGTTTTAGACAGCAACAATTTTAAAAATTAAGCAAAGAGAATTCTAATTCTCCCTTCCTCTAAGTTGTATGTGTCCTTGAACAAGTCATTTAAACTCCACATCTCACTTTTTGTATGTTAATTGAGACAAAGGAGTAGTTTTTTAGTGAATTTAAGAAGCAGTAAAGTTAGTTTTAATGAAACCTGGACCTAATAAAATATAAATTGCTACCTTGTGGCAAAAATAGAATAGATAATCTTACTTAGGAACTGTCAGCAGCTTTGACTGGAATCACAAAATAAGGCAATCGTTTCTAAAGTTCACATTTAAACCAGACATTAGAAGATTTTAAAGAAATTAATACTGCATAGAAAATGCATGTCTTAAATTTCTACAATTACATGTCCTCTATTAAAAGTCCTGATCATGTTTTCTCAAACGTACATTTGTCTTGATCCATATTGATTATGTTCCTGTAAAGGTTTAATGTATAGTTTATTCATATGATCCTTGTTTCTATGTAAATATATGTCTTTAGTCTTAAAAATTCAAATTATGAATGAAAATATGTTTAGAAAACATTAAGCATAATGTTATGTTTTCTTGTAACATAAAGGATGAAAGATATCAATTCCTGGAATACTGTGTATTCACCATTTTAGTAAATGCTTGCTTTTTAGTTTGCAGGTAAAGCAAGTGTAACTTCATTAGGATACAAGAAAACGTAATAGTTAAAGCAAAACCTTTTTTAAAATATATTTTTGCAGTAGTATTTTAATTATCCACAGAGATGATTAACTTTAGCTCCAATTAGATATAACATTGTTTACTTTAGTCTTATTAAATAATCAAATTATTTTTCAATTATTATTTTGAAAATATATTTTAAATTCTTTTAAATTTTACATAAGCAAAGTTATTGAATATATTTAGCCGTTAACATTATGATTGCTTTCTTGGATTAGGATAATTTAGGCAGAATCTATGACATGCCATTGAGTTTTACCTTTCCTATATATCTTGAATTGCTGTTATGATCATAGAATCTATTTTTGTCCATTGAACTTTTAAGAGTTTTTCAGTTATTGGATTTCTATTATATACGATACTAACATTTGCCAGTTTTATATCTCTTTTCATCAAAGAGATATCAACATTTTGCTTTTCCCTCTGGTCTTTTATTCCTTAAACTTGTTTGAATGACATATCTCATTAGAATCAGAAAATATCAATGTTGCATTAAAACGTCTGCATTATAGTATAAAATTGTTTCATGCAAATAAAAAAAAGCAGAGTAGCTAAAAGTTTTAAGGTGTTTTCCAGAAATCTTATAGCAAATCTGTTACTGCCTTAAAAAAATGTTTTACTTATAAAATATTTTATCACTACTTCCTCATAATTTGCTTAATCAATCTCCTAATAAACTAATGGGTTTCAAGCAATTCCCTTTGGTTTTCTGTGAGTGTTATCCATACTTGATAGAGGGTTATGAGCATATTGTGAGTGAAGGATACAGACCACAAACCCTGTTTCAACTACACCAGCATTGTCATTTGCCTGTTCATTTTCTGTGTGTGTGTGTTATAGTTGCGGGGAGGAATGGTGGTGTTGCTTTTTATATTACCTTTTATTATGAAACATGGTTTATTGGGCTGAAACTTTTGAAAGCCTCTGTTATAAACCATATTATCCTATAACTGTCTTGTTTCAGAAGTATTTGATGCTGGTTCTTTTATTAGGAAACCATAAGAGCTCTAAAAATACTTTTTTCACACAATTTGACTGTAGATTCTGTATGGTATGAATTTCTGATCCATAAAATCTCTTGAGAATCTTTATTGTAATGTTATTATTAGCCATGATTATCCAGAAATTAATAATCTAAAAATATTTGTAAGTATTAGGAAAGTGCTTGCCTAACTAGATTTACCTTAAACTGTGTGTTTTTAATTGTCTTTTACATTTATAGTTATAGGACTATGTCATATATCATAGCAGTGTTAAATATGTATATGATTTTGTCATCTCTGGAAGACAATGTGGAAAAATTTAAAATGACCTTAACCAGAAGCATTAGATACCAGAGCTCTAGTTGTTATTTTAGCTTCAGTTGCATTTTTTAACCAGGATTTACTCATTGATCTTTTCAGGATCTCAGTTGTTAATACTGAAAACACAGATTGAATTTAAGAGTTCTAAACCTAAAATTATGTGATTCCAATTTTCTTCCTTAATATTTGTAGATTCCAAGCGCTTGGCAGAAAATATATAAATTGGTAACAATAACATATTTTGAACTGAAGAACTAATAATAAAATTTTCAAATTGTCTGTCATGACTCCCCTAGGAAAGTTGTATGTTCCATTTCTCATCCATATACTGAGCTCCTTTTCCGTTTAGATAACATGTAGACACTGATGAAAAAATAGGTGATGTGACATCAATCTTGCTATAAGAAAGCAACATTTTCAGAATAAATGTCTTTATATAAGTAAATTACCTTTTGAAGGGCATTGTGTATATATATATATATATATATATATATATATATATATTTAAAACTGTGTTTAGAAAATAGTGACTAGTTCCATCTGGGTGAAGTGAAGGTTTTAAGTAGAAAATTAGGGAGATAATAAGAACATTTTGTACATAATACGTATTTTACGTATTGCAAATTTTTCTGTGCTAGATGGATCTCCCAAACAATAATCATCTGCAAGTTAGAAATAGAAATATATAGCCCTCCCCCCAAAAATTGATTTAGTAAAGTTTTCCTGTATCAAATGCATCTAAAATTAAAGCTTACATGCTAATTATAATTAATTAGATTAATTAATTAATTGATTAGATCTTCTTATGTTATAAGACCAAATCAAAAGTAGTAAGTGTGTCTAAAGAGATGAAATTTTCTAAATGAATAGCCTACTTGACCTGCTCATTAATGTACTGGGGAAGGCATGACTATGAAAAGAGAATGAGGGACAGAGAGAACAGCAGAAAATGCCCAATATGTAACATTTAAATTAAATATTTCTTTCTTTAAGTAAATTTGTAATTTTGTTCAATTTTTTGTAATGGATATGTTATTTAGAGCTTTTCTCCTTAATCTATGATGAAGTGAGACCGAGAAGACTTCACATCTTTCTGCAGCTGTTTCCAGGTTTATAGACATAATTTCATCAAGCTAAAGGTAGGATATATATTGCAACATATGTCCTAAAAGATATATATATATATATATATATATATATCCTAAATTCTAAAGACTAAAAATTATTTTTTTTTGGTATTAGGTTGTTCTGAATGTGGCGCAGAATAGGTAAGTACATACTAATATTAGACCCTTTATTACCTTTAACTAAAATGCCTAAAATGTTAAGAAATATTAAAAGAGGTATATATCTAGTTAGGTAGCTAGCTAGCTAGCTAAATAGATGCTAGATAGATATCAATAGATAGATATAATGGACTATTACTACTTAGCCTTAAAAAAGATGATCCTGTTATTTGCAACAAATGGATGAACCTAGAGGACATTATGCCAAGTGAAATAAGCCAGATACAGAAAGAAAAATATTGTATCCTCTCACTCATACCTAGAATCTGAAAAAAAGTAGAATACATAGAAGCAAAGAGTAGAACAATGGGGGCAGGGAGGTGGAAACAATGGGGGCATGTTAGTCAAAGGATACAAAGTTGCAGTTGTCTACAAAGACTATATCTACAGATTGAATACAAGGCATGATGACTATAGTTTACCATTCTCTATTGAATAATGTAAATTTGCTAAGAGAGCAGATTTCAGGTGCTCTCATCACACACACACACAAAAGTAACTGTGTGAGGATAGGATATGGTTACGAGTTTGACTGTGGTAATCATTTCACTATGTATATCAAGTTATGTTGTACAACTTAAATACATATAATTTTTATTAAAAAAATAAAGAACTATTGAAAGAAGTATAAACTTACTGTGAAATACAATTTTTAGTAAAATATACATGAAAATATCTATATGTTGAAAATATTATTGCCAAATTAGAATTACAGAGGCTTACAGTCTATTACAGTCACCACCGTGGTCAAAAGTAGTCAGAGAAACTGATTCTGTATCTAAAGTTTTATGCATAGAATTTTAGTAGTCCAAAGAAATTACTGAAAACAATTACATTGCATTAATTAGGATAAGGAACAAAAATCTAAAATCAATTGTATCTTCCAAAAAGGTTGCTCTCCAAAAATAAGAAATGTAATTGAGATTTCAAATGAAGTATCTTATGGAGACATATGAAAGTCTCCAGATTATTCCACTAATTAAGACAAACGGTCCTATTGATTTATAATTTAGAAAGAAAAACATCATTTTATATACTATAATAAGAACCTTAATAATTTGTTTTCAGAAATAGTTAACAATCTCCAGCTATGTCTATAATAGAGATTACAAAACTTTTATGAAATAAGTTTATTTTACTGGCTTTAGAGCTATATACATTAGCTCCTTTAAAATTTAAAAATGTGGATTATACCATCGGTTGTATGTCATACAACACGAAGCACCTTACATAAGACCAAATTTTTTAAACTATTTTCTATGGCTACACTAGAAAAAAATGTTCAAGAAAGGGAAAATTTTCTCAAATAAAAGTATTTCTCCTCTGAAGAAATTATTTTTCTTTGACATATTGTTTCAGTATGTTTACTTATTCATACCTTTGACTTCTTTCTTAAAGAATAAATACTGTAATACATGCTATAAACTCAGAAGAGATAGCACTATTTTTATATATGTAGTCATTAGAATATGAAATGAACTGAAGAATAAGAAGATGCACAGGTTATGACTTCTTGGAAAACTTCTAATTAAGGTCTAGATTTCATGTAGTTTTACAGCAGAAATGATTCTTTGACTTCATGGAACACATGGTTGCCATGGTAACCTTTTTCTACATTGTACATAATACATTTTCTCATATTGTATATTAATTCTAGCAATATAACTTGAATTACATTTTTTATATTTTGTACATTATTTTAAGTTGTCAAAGTAAAACAGTCTTGGGTTTGAGCAGGATATTTGGAATTTTAGAACTGCAATGCATTCTGTCCATGAGATTAAATAAAATCATGTAAATTGAGAATTATAAATTTTTCTGCTCATGTTCAAATATTTAACATTAAACTAAAACATACACTTAATTAGAATACATAGAGGGCTTAAAATGCAATTCTTAAATTTTTTAAAAGTGTACTTCAAAGCAGCTGTGTATTTCTGCATATAATTAGCATTAAGCCTATCTCCAAAAAAGCTCCTTGACAAATTTTATCTTAAGTATTATCTAGACAATAGCATCTTATTGGAAACTACTGGCAAGCTCATATCCAAACGACCCTCAGTATAGGGGAGAGGGTTTGGAAATATGATGCCAATTTATTACAGTTTTCAACATTTACTCAAAGTGATATACTGAAGAAAGAAGTAAAAAGAAATAAGATAATCCATCACTTCATTACAGAGAGGACCTATGATCTTAATGCCCCTTTATACTGTTATATTCTGCCAGAATTCAATGAGATAATCTTACTGAAAATAAAATTCAAGAAATGTTAAGCCACAAGTATGTCCATAGTGAAAACAGTTCCTGAATTCTGAAGGAATGAAGTGTAATGCTATTTTTTAAAATTTTTATTGGAGTATAGTTGCTTTACAATGCTGTGTTAGTTTCTACTGTACAACAAAGTGAATCAGCTATATGTATACATAGATCTCCTCTTTTCTGGATTTCCTTTCCATATAGGTCACCACAGAGCATTGAGTAGAGTTCTATGTGCTGTATAGCAGGTTCTCATTAGTTATCTAATTTATACACAGTATCAATAGGGTATATATGTCAATCCCCATCTCCCAATTCATCCCACCCCCATTCCCCTTTGGTATCCATACATTTGATCTCTACATCTGTGTCTCTATTTCTGTTTTGCAAATAAGATCATCTTTACCATTTTTTTTTACATTTCACATATATGTGTTAATACACAATATTTGTTTTTCCATTTCTGACTTACTTCACTCTATATGACAGTCTCTAGGTCCATCCATGTCCCACAAATGACCCAATTTCATTCCTTTTTATGGCTAATGTTCCACTGTATATATGTACTACATCTTCTTTATCCATTCCACCGTTGATGAACATTTAGGTTGCTTCCATGTCCTCGCTATTGTAAATAGTGCTGCAATGAACTTTGGGGTGTATGTGTTTTTTTTGATTTATGGTTTTTTCTGGGTATATGCCCAGCAGTGAGTTTGCTGGGTCAAATGGTAGTTCTATTTTTAGTTTTTTTAAGGAACCTCCATACTGTTCTCCATAGTGGTTGTATCAATTTACATTCTCAACAAGAGTGCAGGAGGGTTCCCTTTTCTCCACACCTTCTCCAGCACTTATTGTTTGTAGATTTTTGATGATGGCCATTCTGACTGGTGTGAGGTGATATCTCATTGTAGTTTTGATTTGCATTTCTCTAATAACTAGTGATGTTGAGCATCTTTTCATGTGCCTCTTGGCTATCTGTATGCCCTCTCTGGAGAAATGTCTATTTAGGTCTTCTGCCCAGTTTTGGATTGGGTTGTTTTTTTGATATTGAGCTGCATGAGCTGTTTGTATATTTTGGAGACTAATCCTTTGTTGCTTCATTTGCAAAAATTTTCTCCCATTCTGAGGGTTGTCTTTCTGTTTTGTTTATGGTTTCCTTTGCTGTGAAAAAGCTTTTAAGTTTAATTACGTCCCATTTGTTTATTTTTGTTTTTATTTTCATTATACTAGATCTTTTATTTTCATTACACTACAAAAAAAGATCTTGCAACTTATTCACTGTCCTTCTTTTAGAAAAGGGATTTATTTCTCTGTGTGTTAACATTTTTAAAAAATGCCTTGGCTTATTTTTCAATTCATTTCAGCATTTCAGTTTCCTGTGAGTGCTTTCCATTTGTCACTACTTACTAAGAAGATAGTAAAAATGGCTTAAACATAATTGTCCTTTTTATGACAACAGTAGAGTATTTCAAAGAATGAAAGATAATCCAGTTAAATTGCTATTTTTCATCCACATTGGAATTTTTAGATATAAATGAGTTCATATAAATGGAAGAAGAGTTAGGGTCATTTAAACAGCTGCAGTTGAAATAATTTCATGACAGACCAACATGCCATGCAGCAAGGCATGGAATTGATACTATGATCAGTAGCTTTTGTCAAGATGTTCTTCCTCACTCTGATTCTATTGAAATGTGAAAGGAAAATATTCAATTATTATACATTATTTTTAATGTCCAGGTAGTGAATCTTTAAAGTATATGTCTTTAAAAAATAATTCAGGGCTTCCGTGGTGGCGCAGTGGTTGAGAGTCCACCTGCCAATGCAGGGGACACGGGTTCATGCCCTGGTCCGGGAAGATTCCACATGCCACGGAGCGGCTGGGCCCGTGAGCCATGGCCGCTGAGCCTGCCCATCTGGAGCCTGTGCTTTGCAACAGGAGAGGTCACAACAGTGAGAGGCCCGCATAACACACACACACACACACACACACACACACACAAAATCATATGTCCAAATGGGGGGTTGGGGGGGAACCTTAATGTGTGACCATGATAACTAAATTATACTTATTTTTTCTGTAGAAGATCTTCATTAGTTGGACTAATAGGCTTATGCTTGTGGAAGAATAAAGTTGGCAGGATAAGAGACAATGAACGTAGCATAGTAATGTTCTTGTTTGTACAATACTCCCAGTTGGTTTTAATGGAAATCATTTGGCCAAAGTATAGATTTAAGGTCTGAATGGCATCGGTCTTCACAAGGGGTTTAAGAAAGATAATTGCCCCTGCCATTTGGTTTTTGTGTTTATCGAGTGATATAATACATATGTCTCCTAGTAGAGTGTAAGGCCATGAACTTGAACAATTATTCCAAACATGAATTACAAATATTTGCACATAACTAAAGCTTCTTACAGACTGAGATGAGTTGTATGGAGTGGAGCAAAAATGTAGCAGTAGGTAATGCAAATTTAAGAGTCATTTTTACATGCTTGGAGTACAGAACAGGCATCTGGTAAATTGACAGCATCATTTTAAAGAAAAATATAATTATTTTCACTTTGAAAGGTCCAAATAATTATTCTGCTTTAAAAAAAATGTTATAATGTTTTTTCTCAATATGTGTAAATTCTCTGGAAAATTTGCTTACACTAGTAATGATAACTTTTTCAAATGTAACTTCAAATTGTCAGTCTCACAAGACAACTATTTTATTAACTAGTGTTAACAGAATAGTTGTTTTACTTTTCAAGCTAGAAGTGTGAATATATTCCAGTCTATTGCAAATATTCTCAGGCCAAATTATACTTTATATCACTGGAATTTGTAAATAAAGATTAAGTATTTAGATAAAAATTAAATTATTTGACTACAGTTATAAACAGAATTTATATCAAGCTAAGTTTGAATAGTGTTTATTATTATTTGATGTTTACTAGCAGAAGAAAGTTGTTTTTGTAACCACATTTTTTTCAGTTTACTTCTTTTTATTATATGAGTTTCAGGTGTAAAATGAGTTTGTTTTTATTTTATGTTTATTTTAAAATACAATTTTGAAATCATATAAATATTTGCTTTGAGGGATCATAATGTTGAACTAAGGTTCAGTTTAAAAATAATGAATCTTGTTTTGTTTACCCATTGTTTATGGCTGTAAGAGATGTTTTTACAAAATAAGTTTCCACATAATAGTTGAGACTAAAATTAATTTAGGACATAAAAACAGTCACAAATATTTTATCATTGGACACATTACTTGAGCATCCCTGAGCAATTTCACATATGTCTTCTGTATATCAAAAACAATGCTAGAGATCTGTGTATACCTAATGACTACTTATTTACTTATCTATTTATTTCCTTGGTAATTGAGTGATATTTATGCACCAAAATATTCAAAACTTAGGCATAAATATTTCCTAAATGCCTGTTTATCCAAGGACATTTTAGCACTGTATACTTCTACAGTCTCCATCACCCTGCTCTGCCTCAATGACTCATCCTTTTCCCCTCAATATTTCTCCAAATTTCTCCTGTACTGTGTTACCTTGTTTTGAGCATGTTCTCAGATTTATCTCACAGATTAACAGCATTTTAATATAGAAGGGATCTGTGAGCTTAAAGGTCTGAATAAAATAAATTGTTACTTTATATTTTTAATATTTTTAATTAAAAAATATTGGGTACATAGGGGTAAGGGATTAAGAGGTATTAGCTATTATGATAAAATAAGCTGCAAGGATATATTGTACAAGACGGAATATAGCCAATATTTTATAGTAACTATAAATGGAGTATAACCTTTAAAATTGTGAATCACTATGTTGTACATCTGTAACATATAATAGTGTACATCAACTCTACTTCAATAAAAAAGGGGGGGGCTTCCCTGGCGACGCAGTGGTTGAGAGCCCGCCTGCCGTTGCAGGGCATGCGGGTTCGTGCCCTGGTCTGGGAGGATCCCACATGCCGCGGAGCATCTGGGCCCGTGAGCCATGGCCGCTGAGCCTGCACGTCCGGAGCCTGTGCTCTGCAGTGGGAGAGGCCACAGCAGTGAGAGGCCCGCGTACTGCAAAAAAAAAAAAAAAAATAAGATGTTGGGTTTATTCTTATAAATGTTATTCAACAGTGTTTGGTTAAAATAAAGAGCTGAGGGAAAATTATATTATTAAGAGTTTTGAAATATTTAGCCTTATGAAAATGAATTAAGAGAGAGAGTAAAAGGAAAATGCACACATAACATTTTGTGCAAAATCAGAAATATCTAGAAACTTCAAAACCCTGATTAAAAAAAAAAAACAGCAAAATATTAAGGGCATAATTGCTTATAATGTTATATATTGTGATGGAGGAGGAGAAAGCATTAAGGTTGGTTAGTAGTCCGAGAACATATAAAGCCAGTGAATTCAGAGGAAATGTGTAGAGGTCATTAAGATCCTACGAAAAAATAAAAATAATATGGAGGAAGAGAGAAATGCAGTGTTTGTATGTGTGTATGTGTTTCAATATGTACATGAAAAACTAAAAAGGGCATATATATATATATATACATATGAAATACATATATTTCATATATATAGGTTATATATATTGTATATATATATATATTTCATTACAAATAGAAACATTATCTGTATGTGAGTGTATGCGTATGTATATACCATATATTTCCTTAGTAAAAGAATTGGACTTAACGTAGGGCTGGGTTTAAATCACATTATATGCCTGATAGTTTCCGGATATAGCAAATTCTGGTATTTTCCCCTTCTAACTTAGCCTGGGATCCATGTAGATAACACTGTAGTTGGATGTTTATATTATCTAGTTTCCTCTATGCACCAGCATACTAATTTGCTAGGGCTGTCCTAACAAAGTACCACAGATTGGGTGGCTTCGATGACAAATTTATTTTCTCACAGTTAGAGAGACTAGAAAGCCAATGTCATGGTATCCACAGGGTTGGTTTCTGCTGAGGTCTCTCTCCTTGTATTGCAGATAACCGTCTTCTCCCTGTGTCTTCATAAATTCTTCCCTCAGTAGTTGTCAGTGTCTTAATTTCCTCTTCTTATAAGGACACCAATGATATTGGATTAGGGGCCACACTAATGACCGTATTTTACCTTAATTACTTCTTTAAAGGCCCTTTCTCCAAACATAGTCACATCCTGAGGTACTGGGGGTTAGGAGGTCAGAATGGGAATATGAGAGGTTGGCAGAATAATTGGCATTACAGTCTGTAAAGAATATTGTGCTGGGATATCTAGATATTGTATCCAGGTGACCCATTTTTATTGTTTGTGAATTAAAGCAATCTAAAGCTGCCTGATCTTTACATTTTTCTCTGTGCCCCTTACTATGCTTGGGCTGTTCTCACCTAGAAATGGCATTAGGATTAAAACAGTGAATCAACACAAGTTAATAGACCTTTATCTTTTGTAAGATAAAATAATTTACAATTTGTGGATTTTAAAATTTTAATATTAATTAATATATGAATATTATATTTATACTTATTTATATTTATCAACATTCATAATTTCTACTTTAAAAATCTGTTGTGTGCTTTCCCTTTAAATATCTTCTTTACAAGATTTAGAGAGTTAAATTGAATAATACAGTGTTTTAAACAAACTTTTAGATAAGACTTATACCCATGAGTATAATTTAAATAATTTGTTTAGAGATTATTTTGACAGATATGGGAATGTTTCCCTTATTTTCAAAAACTAGAAAAAATAACACAAAGAGATTGAAATGGGGATTTACAACTACTACCTTCATTTTAGAGTTTATAAACCTATTTAAAATTAAAACAAATAATTTAGCTGAAAAACACTTATCTAACTTGTTATTTTTATAATAAACATTATCATTTAAATCTCACTATGAGTAGAATAATTATGTGCATTGAATAGTATTCTCATTTAATTAAATTTAGACTACTTTAAGTTACTTATAAGTGATATCTTAATATTTACCATTTAATGTCTGGCATTTTGAATCAATGAGCTACAATAAATTAAGGAAACAAAGCATAATTTCTCCCCTGTTAATGTACTCAAGATCATAATTTGAAATCTGCTCTATATCTGTGATGCTGTGGGGTCGTTGGAATTTTTTGTAAACATCTTCTTTAAATGAGCTTCTGCTGTTACTTAGCACTTACACATTTAAAATGCTCTGCTTAAGGGAAAAAATATAACTCGTATGTATGTGTGTGTGTGTGTCTTGCTCACAAGGAAATAATAAATTCTAATAAAAGTAAACTAAATTTGCACTCACTGCCACTGTTGCCTAAAAAAGGTGTCTCAGAGTTGAGAGAAAGAAAGAAACAAAGAAAGAAAGAAAGAAACAAACAAACAAACAAAGAAGAAAGAAAGAAAGGAAAAGAAAGAAAGAAAGAAAGGTAGAAAGGAAGAAGAAAGAAAGAAGGAAAGAAAAAAGAAAGAAAGAAAAGGAAAGAAAGAAAGAAAGAAAGAAAGGAAGAAGAAAGAAAGAAGGAAAAGGAAAGAAAGAAGGAAAGAAAGAAAGAAAGAAAGAAAGAAAGAAAGAAAGAAAGAAAGAGAAAAAGAAAGAAGGAAAGAGGGAGGGAGGAAGGGAGGAAGAAATAAATTAGTTTTCTGGGAAACTTGAAGGTGAAGTCATTTCTACTTACTAGTAAGAAAGAAATTATATTGTATAAAAAGTGACTTTTTAGAAACCTTGGTTTAGAAATCATCCCTAACTTATAATAAGATTTCAATCCAACTTTTTAGCTTGAGGTGCAATAATTTCCCAAGAAACATGGGAATTCCTTCCAGGAGTACCTTATTAAATATTCAATGTTATAATTCTCCATTGAATTATTGCATAGCTGTATTGTCCCCTAAATTAAAAATATTTTAAGGTGTCTAACTCATGACAAAACAATTTGATTACTCCCGATTTTTAAAAATGTTAACTGATGTTTAACAACCATGCACATTTATTTTAAGTGACTTATGAATATTACTTCAGCACAAATATTAAAGTTATATGAAAATTTATTGATAGCAGTTATCCTCTCTGTAGCTTAACCATTTAGTTCTTTATTTATTCATGAGTCAGCCTTCTTTCTTAACACATATGTGGGTACTGTGAATGTTTGACTAAGGGTTGGACAAAATTATATTAGTTAATTAGAATTAGATCTCTTTTAGAGATCTAGTGTTTATAATTAACAAATAAAAATAATAAAAACAGATGAGATACATCATCTTTGTTAAAATTAAATATTTCAACTCATAGTATTAACACTAAGAGTGGGCTTCCCTGGTGGCGCAGTGGTTGAGAGTCCGCCTGCCAATGCAGGGGACAGGGGTTTGTGCCCCGGTCCGGGAAGATCCCACATGCGGCGGAGTGGCTGGGCCCGTGAACCATGGCCGTTCAGCTTGCGTGTCCGGAGCCTGTGCTTCACAACGGGAGAGGCCACAACAGTGAGAGGCCCGCATATCGCAAAAACAAAAACAAAAAAACCACTTAAGAGTATCTAACAGTTATATTCTGAATTAAGTTCAAAGAAAACACATAAACACAGGGTTTAGTGTTTTGGAAAGAAAGAGCAAAATCATAAGGGATTTTACCATTGATCCAAAAAGTAATAGCTGGTAGATGGTAGGATAAGTGGGGAACAGAGTACCTGGAGCCATTTCCGCTCCAGCATGTCTTCAACAGCCATGAGTTTGCAATCAAGACCTCACTGCCAAGCGCTGGCATGGTGCTTCTTATCAGCATATTCCCTTCCCCCACCTTCCTTCTCCTCTTCTTCCTCCTATCCATTTAAAAAATTTTCTTGTCTTGACTAATAAATTACATGAGGGCATATTCAGAAGGAAAATAATATTTTTTACCTATCAATCAAAAATTAAATTTCAGTGAAAAAATATACTCTGCAAGCCTTGAGACATGGATTATTAATATTTACATACCTCTGAATGAAAGGGATTGCTGACTCTAGCAGAACTAAAGCCTAAAAGCACATAGAATCTGAAACGAGGATAAAAATAAACTGTGCAATAAATTCATATGAAATGACTGAAAACATATACACAATTAATATGTTGAGGTCACCATCTTGCCCTTATTTGAAAGCAAATTATGTATTATACAAAGCTTTTGGTAAGCAATGAAGTGTGCGGTATGCTGCCTAATTTCTGGCACTCATCTATTCATACTTCAGGCCCAAAGAAATATATGAAGGCTGTGTAATTAGCTCACAGAAGGTATATAATAAACATCTGAGTATAAACTCTATTATCAGCTGGTTTGAAAATATGCTTGAACTTCCTGCCACCTAAACTGAATGGAAGAGTGTGTGAATCTCAGAGCAGCCTTATTTCCCAGTTACAGGTAGAGAAGGTGGTATGTCCTCCTGCTTTCCAGCCTCATTGCCAAGAGGAAACTCTTATAGGAAAAGAGAACCTTAACCTTTCTTAGTGATACAGTCAGTAAAATAATAATAATAAGTGCAACCACTGCTGGTGTGAGAGATATATATTCTACATACAGGTGTCAGGGTTTCCCCAGTGGTTACTTAATCCTCACCTAAGGAAGGAGACAACAAGATGTGGAGAGGCAGAAATTTACTCTTAGAAATTCTCTCAGGAGGTAAGGTGGGAAATTCTATTTTTTCTCCATGAATTAATGTCCCGTTTCACTTTGCAAAATTATGTTCTCTTAATGTATTGGATTTATGAACCAAGTCTATAATCTGTCAAGGGGGGAAAAAACGCAGTATATCCAGGCAATCCTGCATGTACTTTCTTATGACCTTTTGCCCAAGACCTGCCTCTGCTCCTTAAGTAGGCTGTAAGAGCAGTTGGATAAAATTAAATTTTTGCCTGAGGCCATTTCTTAATTTATCAACTCTTTTCCAACTGGAGAAACTGGGAATGATAAAGTTTTATTTTCTAACCAAGCAAGTCCTGAGCTAAAAAATTGCCTTCTAGAATCTGCTTGAAATATTAACAATTTCTTCTTCAGTTTATTTCTATCTATAAGTTAACATATGCAACTGAAACGAGACAATTGGCACTTTAGTGTCATGCTGGGGATCTTTTTTTGGGTGGGGAGATCTCTTTATTCACAAGTTCATTTGGGATATTTTCTTTCTTCTGTGTTACTGAAGGTAACTATCTCATATAATATATGTCTCTTTTTTTCACCTCCAATAGCAATTTTTTTTCTCCTGTTCCACACTCCACCTCTAATTAGCTTATTTCACTTTAGCTTTTGGCATAGGCCTCTAACCATCTTTCCCATTGTTACTTATTAGTGGTTTCCCTGGCAGCATATGTTTCGGGTTTTGTTAGGACAGTCCACTACTTTTCTTATTTATTCTTTATAAATAAATAAATGATTACTTACTGTGATTAATATATATATATTTTTTTTTTTTTTTGCGGTACGCGGACCTCTCACTGTTGTGGCCTCTCCCGTTGCAGAGCACAGGCTCCAGACGTGCAGGCTCAGCAGCCATGGCTCACGGACCCAGCTGCTCCGCGGCATGTGGAATCTTCCCAGACGGGGCACGAACCCGTGTCCCCTGCATCGGCAGGCGGACTCTCAACCACTGTGCCACCAGGGAAGCCCAATTAATATGTATTTTGATATAACAAATCATACTGAAACACAGGGTTTTGAAACCGTAAAACTTTATTTTTTTTCATGTTTCTGAGAGTCGACTAGGTAGATACGTTGTTGCCTGTGATCACTCACAGGACTTAAGGACTCGGCTGACCTGGGATGTCCAAGAAAATTTAACTCACATGTATGGACTATCAGTGAAGCTCTTGACTGGATAGCTTGATTCTCTTCCATGTGGATTTTCTTAGTCCACGTGATCTCTCATCATCCAGTAATTTAACTCAGGCTTCTTTACAAGGTTGATGCCTTCCAAAAGAGAGTTGTTTTAAAATGTACCTGAGATTTTGCTTTTATTTAAGTATGAGATTATTCAGAAGACTACTGCCTTTGAAAAGATAGTTTGTTACTCACAGTTCCCAAGTGGAAGGGCAACATGGGGAAGCTCCAGGGACAGTCAGGAGGTAGAAGGAGCCGAGAAAAAGCCTGGGCAAAAAAATGTATTGTGTTTTTGTGGGAAGGAATGAGTGTGGCACACCAAGCAGGTTCTGGATTGGATAGTTTGAATAATTTTGGTGGGTTCTGGGTTGTGGTCATAGCTCTTAGTTGTTGGGTAGGTGGCCCTAGGGGGATTTAGAGTAGACAGTAGATGGATAGTGTCCCCTACTACAGGGGCAGATGGAGGTGTGAACTCAGATTTGGTTGGTTTGCATATCAAAGGTATGCTCTCCAACAAGCTGTTTGTTGTCTTCAGGAATTAGCTAACTCTGGGAGGCGGAGTACCTCCACAGGTCTACATGGCCCCAAGACAGCAAAGCATCATAAAATACAGAAAATAAAAAACATGATTAATATGAGAGAATTAAAAATAAAAAGATTTCAAAGCCTAGCCTGAAAGTCACAGTGTAGTGGACATGTTGATATACCATCCACATTCCCCTTCAATGAAGAATTTGATGGAGAGAAATCATTCTGATTGTAAGGTTTGCAAAAGCTGTCGCAGTTGCAGAGTCACCTTGCTCACGGTCACATCATTGTCAATGTTGGCCACGTGTAACAAATGATTTTGATAGTGATATATAGAAAGACTTGGCTATTTTAGCCCAATGCAGGACAATTCTTAAGGACATTTTAGTTCCAAAGTTGCCTGTCAGGTTGGCTAAAGCTGTTGTCAGAATTTGTTTACAGGTTAACTTCTACCTCTGCTTAGTTTTGCTTCTTTTTCCTTCCTTCTACAGGTGTGGACACCGACAAAATCCCCTAATAAATATCATGCCCACTGAACTCCAACTCAGAGTCTATTTTCTGAAGAATCTTACCGGTAGAAAACAGCATTATCCCAAAACACATTCTATTAGTTAAAGTAATTCACAAAGCCTTCCCCAATCAAAGGGATGAAAAAGTGAGTTTAACTCCTCTAAAGAAAGAGAGTCAAAAGCAATTCATTGTAGAGTTTACAATCTTCTACAGACATAAATGCAAGGTTATGTCTTCTGACATAGGCAACTATTTGCCATTTAAATAAGAGTTTTTGACACGTTATTGAAACTTAGTGGAGTCAGGAGATGAACAGTGGTATAACAAGTACCTAAGGGACTGAAGTTGGTTATTACAACTCAGGGTATTGTCAAGTCCACAAAATAATTAGGTCGACAGGGATATTAGCAATCAAACGTATGATGGAACTAATATAGTTTGGATAGTTGCAAAAGCTCCAGAAGACACAGTAAGTAAGCTGCATAAAGAGGTGGGTCAGACTCCTGTCCCACCTACATCACTTGATCTGCCACCTCCTCAGATTATGCTTATGCTTATATGTGTGTTTTTTATATCCATTTAATGGAGGAAGTAAAAATTCCTGAGTAGTTCATGAAAATTTTGTCTCAATATGTTAGAGCAGAAAACAAACCACGATAACCCTAACAGGGGCGGAAAATCCACACTATAAACCAAGTTCTTTCTAATAAATTTTGCATAGTTGTGTATGTGGCCTGATGAAGACATATGTACATATTCCTGGACAGTGGTGAATGTCTTAGCTTATAAGTAAGATGCATAGAAAGAAGAACTAGAATTTTGGATACAAAACAGTCTAGAGAAGAAGGACCATATTGCACTAATGGGGACAAGGTATGTGAATCTTTGAAACTTACGTCAATGCCCCTGAAAAAGGAGAACATCATTTGAGATGACTTATTTCACAACTAACTGATGGATGTCAGCTGCTCTCTCTTCTTGACCACATAGAGTTTATATGATCCATCCATGAACAGTTTCCATGTCAAGAATGAACATGATGTAGGAGCACAGATGCATGGCTTCCTTTTCATGACGGCTACTGCCATTGGTAATTCCTGAATTATTAACCATAAAACCTAAACTGCACTCTGCAGAGAAAAATCTCTTGAGGACACTAGCTAGCTACTTGGTGCCAAGTCAACAGCAAAACCACAGGAAAATAAAAGAGTTAATATGAATAGTTAGACTTCATGATACGAACTAGGGCTTGTCAAAGAAAACAGGAGTTTCAGTGTTACTTCTCTATCAGGTGAAAACAATGAATTGGCAATTGCAGTTACCACAACCTTAACTGAGCAAGGAAATCAATGGCTCATTTCCCTTAAGGATTAAGCTCTTACTTACTATCTAATTATCCAAGCAGCCTAGACTAGCTGTAGCATTGGAGTGGGTGGTAGAGGAAGGAAAAAAACAATTATGGCTTCCAGTGGAAATGTATTTCAATAACCCTTCTGTATTAAATGTTCTCTTTTTTAAGGAAATTGCATTAGACCAACACCTTGAAAAGGACTTGAGAGGACTTTAAGAGCCACGGAAAACTTTTAACGGTAATGTTATGTTTATTTTTTTCACTGCGATGATAATTTCACAAGTACATGCATATGTCAAAATTTATCAAATTGTATAATTTAAATGTATTCATTTTACTGTACCTCCATAATACCTCAATACATCTGTTAAAAAAGAGAATGAATATATATATATGTGTAATGAATATATATAATGTGCACATATATAATAAACATTCATATAAACATATATGAGTGTGTCTTTGTGAATATATTAAATTTTGCTCATCATTACAAGTTGTAGGTAAGATATTTCACAGTGAGAACTTCCTTGCCATTATGACGTCATGACACATTGACTCTACAAGCCTGACACAGTTGTTTAGGTTCCATCACTCTAAATTTATTGAAGTTCAGGACAATGTGACCATATGTCCAAAACAAGTGACAATGTCACTGAGAGAGCTGATTAATGATGCTTTGTTTTGACTTTATGGTATTAATACAAATAGACATACTATGCTTTTAATTTGTTCCTACCTATAAAGTTGTATTTGAAATAAAGTAAAGATAAATAGAGCAAATAAATTTAGAAATCAATCAAATCCCAAAGGTCATCAAATCACTCTCTCATAAATCAGTGAGGAAACTATGTCATAGAAACATTAAATGTTTTGCTGTTATTACACATTTTATGGCACCAAGTTTAAAATACGGGGTTTAAGATGTTCTATCAAGTGATATATATCAAGTGATGTTCACTACTTCAATCAGATAATATTATTTGTATGATTTACTGTATTGCCGCTACACAAAATAGTTATTTCACTGAATGGGGGGATAACAAAAGATCAATGGATATTCTGAAGACAACAGAGAAACTGATAGAAACATTCAAAGAGGAATAGCTTTGCTTGTGATGAAGAGATCTAAGCCTCGTTTGTTTTCTTCTTTATGTAGCCCTCTTTAATAAAAGTTAATGTGTATGTACATTAAAAATTATAAGAATTTAGCTGAGATTTTATTGAAGTAAGTTAAATCCATATGTATGACTTACAAGGAGTTAAGAAATATGTTTTCAGAGGTGCTTCCAGAGACGAGATATTTCTAATTGCTTTCAATAGCAGTTCTGTGATATAGTAGACTTTAATTAGAGTGCTATTGAGCAAAATGATAATTGCACTTACAGCATCCTGAGATGGCAGTCAAGATGCAGCAGGTGGACAGGAAATACTGCAGTATGCCAGTGAGAAACAACATTTCACTGAATGCAGCAGCATATATCATGCAAGGGAAATAAGATTAGTGAAATGAGGGCATGAATGTAGCAGCTTCAGTTTTGTTAATTAGGCTACATTCATGCTTCAGTGATGCTGCAATTTACCACTCCATTCTCCTGGAGCCTATTGTGCAAATGCTGTCATGCTTCTTGTAGCTATAAATGGTGAGTAATATGTGCCCCTAAGAGGTGTGGTTGCAACATTACAATAGTGTTCTTTTTAACAGATTGTTTTTTAAAATTTATAATATTCTTTCAAAACAGAATATTAGTAAATCCATTGCTGCTTTTCTAAAACTTAAAAGTAATTTTTATATAATTTCTAATACCTGGCACTAAGACTCAGGTTACTGAATTTGTTACATTGTTTAGCAATGGTACTTAATTATTTAAAAAATACACACACTTTCAACATATAGCACCTGTCTGCAACTTAAATTTTGCAGGTTGTTTCTGTATAGGTATATAGACATTTGCTTAAATGAATCATGATATTTTAATCATTCAGAATCATATGATTTAAGAGCATAATATTTGACTAAATGTTGATTATTGTGCACTTTAATATACAGCATATACATGAAAGTGTTTTGTTCTGTTTATGTTTTCCTTTAACATCTTGATGATGGGCATTTGGTATATATTGATATAGACCAATAAGATGACATTAGACAAATACAAAATGCAGGTTGAAATGCCAGGCAAAAGGCTTGGAAACACAAGCTCATGACAAGTTATCATAATGGCATCATTGTCAGCTGTGAAAACCAAGTGAGCGTGTGACACTTCTAATCAAGGTAATTAAATGAGAAATCGCATGTTCAGACATTTAGTGCAGTGCCTACCTCACAGGAGATGCTCAGTAAAGATATGAATTGCTATTGTTATTAGTATCCTGGATAGTTTTGTGTTTACTCTCAGTTGTGTTTGACTTATATTAATGGAAAGAAATGTAAATTTATTAGACATTATTAGTTATTAAACTTTAAAATGAAAATTGAAAATGGGCAGAGGAACCAAATAGACATTTTTCCAGAGAAGACATACACATGGCCAATAGGTACATGAAAAGGTGCTCAACATTGCTAATCATCAGGGAAGTGTAATCAAAACCACAATGAGCTATCACCTCTCACCAAAGGGTTATGACCAAAAAACAAGAAATAAAAGTGTTGGCAAGGATGGGGAGAAAAGGGAACATTTGTGCACTGCTGGTGGGAATTTAAATTGATGCCATTATGGAAAACTGTATGGAGGTTCCTCAAAAAATTAAAAATAGATGTACCACATGATCCAGCAATTCCACTTCTGGTTATATATTCAAAACAAAATCATTATCTCAAAGATATATCTGCATTCTTATGTTCACTGCAACATTACTTACAATAGCCAATCGAAAAAAAACCTGTGTCCATTCATGGATGTATTGATAAGGAAAATGTGTAATGGAATATTACTCAGCCATAAAAAGAAGGAAATCCTATCATCTGCTACAACATGGATAGACCTTGAGGGCATAATGCTAAGTGAAATAAATCAGAGAGAGAAAGACAAATACCATATAATCTCACTGGTATATGGAATTTAATAAAACAACCAAAAAAAAAAAATCAAAAAAATTGAACTCATAGATAGAGAAAACAGATTAGTAGTTGCCAGAGGCTGGGATGGGAAGTGGGGATGAGTGAAGGTGCTCAAAATATGCAAACTTCCAGTTATGAGATGAATAAATTCTGAGGAGGTAATGTACACCATGGTGACTATAGTTAACAATACTGAATTGCATATTTGAAAGTTGATATGAGAGTAGATCTTAAAATTTCTCCTCACAGAAAAAAATGTAACTATGTGAGGAAATATATATTCTCATTGTGTTAACCATTTTAAAACATATACATATATCAAATCATTATAGCAGACTCTAACACAATGTTATAAATCAATTATATCTCAATAAAACAGTAAAGAAAGAAAAAAATATATTTCTCACCATTAAGCATCCAGAACAGTTTAATTTAAAAGTATTCTGAGACTACAAAATAGTGTTTTGGAAAAATACTATTATAGGACTGTGTGTTTCAGAGTTTTGTAATGTGCAAGATACAGATTTCCATTTCATGCAGAAGTTGAGGTCATCCTGTTAATAGTAGTCCATTTCTGCTATTCAAATTTTGCCATTTTTGCTTATTCTGATTCTACATGTTCTAAATTTGAAGTATCAAATAAAAGTGAACTAATAAAATATTTTAACTATTAAAAACATTTTTAAATATACCAATCACATTTGCTTATATTTTAAAGGACTCTTTATTGCTACTGAGATATTATAATATGAATCTAGCTCAAAACAGAATCATGTCTTCTAGAGTTTAATATAAGTAATCAATCATATTTTATTTTTGGTTTTCTTCCCTTTTTCATCAATAACAATAGATGCAACCAAACAAAATAGTAAATGGTAAAATGTGTGTCCTTAGACACCTCTGAAAATTGGCCAGTTTCTCATTCTTAGGACATTTTGCAGAATTGCCAGACCTATTTCTTTCCTCCTGCCCTCTATAACACTAATCACTTTCTCAAATAGAAATGTCTACCATTTAACCAAAGCAGCAGTAGCTAGCAGCATAACATTAATTTGTTTTATTGTCACTTGGAATTATACAAGATTTAAAATTAAGCACTTTTTAAAACCTTATTCTGCTTCCTTTTCTTATCTACTGCTTTGAAGAAACACAGCGGGCTTTAATTCTTTCTTAAGGGTACAAGAATAAATAATACTTTAGGAGAAAAAAATAGCTTTTTCTTTCCTTTCTAAGGTCCCACAAAAACTATCCTATCCCAAATGAGCAATGAAAATGTCACTTGCATGTTTAAGTTAGTGAGTGCATTCATTTAACACAGTAGACAAATCTTTAAAACACCCAGTTTTTCTCCTCTCCTACTATGACTCAAGACAGACTCAGAATATGGTTAGATGATTAAGAACTGTGCCCCTGAAGAGTATTTCTAGATTATGCTATGATCAGTGGTTTCTCAAGGGCCCTGATTGTTCTGATTGAATAAAAAATAATTTAGCTGTTGAATTTGAAACATGTGTTTCTAAAATAAAAGAGTAAAGCCCTTGAGTAGCCAGAAGAAGGTGGGCAGGGAATAGCCAATAGCTTTTCTGTTCTGATCTTAGACTTCAAAATTTGTTGTAAAAGAGCAGCAATCAAACAGAAGATGTTTGTCCAAATGAATGATATTTCAAGTATAAGATTAAAATGAAAATTATGAAGAAGAGGGTCTCTGCATTTTTCATGTGCTATGGTGCCTTCCATTTGAAAAGGTCACCTCAATGACGCAGACAATTTATATCAATATGATGGGGCAGGTTCTGTTTGTGCATTTATAGTTGGTCAAATACAGGGCTCAGAAGAGGGAGGAATTTTTTCTTAGATTGAACAGTTCTTTGTTTCTATGATAAAGTCTTACTAAGAGGGTTGAAAAGGAAATATTTAGCGGTTAAGGTCATGCAAATATCAGAGGTGGGCAAAAAAAGTTGTAGGAGACAAAGTCATGATGAGTCTAAGTGGATTTTTTTTCAGTCCTTCAGGGTCTCTTACAGTTTCTTCCTTCAGTCAAAGGAGAGATGAGTCTCAGAACTTGACAATTTTTGTTAATTCCTCCAAATCTATACCACCCTTGTCAACTGACTCCCTGACTCTTTGATGATGGCTGTCATGAGGGCTTCTCATGACTATTCCTTTTTGTTGTTGAATTTCTATTATTTATTAAATGAGTTGCTATTTAAAATATTTTAAGGCTCTGGAGAATGTGAAGGAAAAAAAAGAAACTTGGGGATACAACAAGGATGAAAATTAAAATTATTAGAAAATCTTGAACATACTTTTAAGCTAAGATTCTTCCCAACCTGAAATCATTGAAGAGAGCGTAATCCATCTCAGTCCCAAGTCTGTAAGAAAACGCGATTTCATTACCAGTAGGCTTGAGTATAATGAGGTTTATACTTCTGATGCACAAAGAAACAAGGTTAAGAAGAAAATTTTTAAAGTAAGTCAGACAGAGTAAGACAAATATTATATGATATCAATTAAATGTAGAATCTAAAAAATAGTAAAAATGAATTTATTTACAAAACAGAAACAGACTCACAAGCATAGAAAACAAACTTATGGTTATGGGGAAGGGGGCAGAGGGATAAATTGGGAATATAGGAATAACAGATGCATACTACCATATATAAAATATATGGGTTTACTGTATAGTCCAGGGAATTATATTCAATATTTTTTAATAAACTATAATGGAAATAAATCAAAATAAAGAATATAAATATGCACATATATATGTATAACTTAATGGAATAACTTTTCTGTACACCTGAAACTAACACAATATTGTAAATTAACTATAGTTCAATAAAAAAGAAGAAAAAATAAGAAAGAAAGTGTGGCAGTCAAGGAAGTTTGGGGCATAAAATGTCCATGTGCAATAATCTTCTAATATCTAAGGTTCTTGAGAGAGCTGTTTCCTTCATGATGACTTCTGATTCTGGACACTTGAAGAAATTTGTTTTAGATCTACCATCAGCTTAGAAATTTGGGGGGTGAGTGTGTGAAGTCTTTTTAACTGGGAGACATAAATTCACTTGAATTTCGCTGAAATGTTCGTGGTTAACTGTAATGTCCCTCCAATGAGGCTCAAAGGCACTCTTAAACCTTGCTATTGTTTCCAGTAAACTGGATATCTGGGCTGAAGCTCTTACAGGGTAAGAGCTGGTAGGCCACTGAACCTGGTAAAGGCCACTGAACCTGTTGATGATAAGCTTGGTCATGAGGTATTAAACCTCTACATTATTGGCCATATCAGCCAAGAAAATAGTGGAATCAAGATTGGGGTTGAGATTTCCAGAGGCACAGTGTACCCAGCAATGAGCTCCTATGGGGATGTCTGAGTTACTATGGAGTGGACATATAGAGCTGATGATACTAGGAGTCTTCTCCTAGGAATGTAAGCTCAAAATTAAACAGTGTATTTGAAAAGTATTTTTAAACTGACTTATGGCTTAATAATTCTAACCTTCCTGTAAAACTCTCATTAATTATACTAGCTAACTTTTCCGATCAGCCTGAACATCAAATGATGGTATTGAACTTTGCTTTTTTCTTTGTCTTTTTTTTGTTGTTGTTAAGAGAGGAAGGTGTGAATTACATACAACAAGTTCATATGTGGCAATTAAAGTCCTCTTATAAACAAGCACTTATGGAATTCAATTATATCAGTTTCCAAAAATTTCAAATGTAACAAGTAAATCCACATATATTGCATGCAATGAATGACTATTGAATTAAAGATTATAGTATGGGTTATAAAGGGAAGTGACTCTAGTAGATGCAGTCCTGAGCTTTGGCCAGAGCTAAGCCCTGACACGAAGAAATTAAGCCTGCTCAAAATGTCCACTTCTCCAGGGTTAGTCGCTCCCCAGATAGCAAAAGCAGAAGTAAGAAGATGTGATTAACAGTCTTTTATTACTAATCTAAGAGACAAAAAAGCAGTGACTGACAACAAACTACAGTTATTTTCAGCACTCCATTCCAACATAGATCTTGATAAGGAAAATATGAGTCAATATAACAGTGACCTTGGTTGATATCAAGGTCAATGGAGATGTTTTTATATCACTAAACTCTAACAATTGTTGGCCATATGAATTTGGGGAGAGGAAGGTCTCTAATGGTTTCAGGGCTCATTCTCTTTTTCCTGATGCACCCAACAGTGAAAGACTGGCTGCTGACCTTTAAGAGACATTCTTGATGCCAGATTAACCTATAAATTTGGAGAGCACAGGCACTGCAATCTGCCCTTTATGATCTCATTAACTAAATACGCTACACAAGTTGGTTCTTTAATTTGATCTTGAAATACTTTCACATGGCAATGTTGTGTTTAATTATTTTTCCAGAATTCTCTAGTTCTTTCATGAATTGCTTTCACTTTTTGACAAGGTTTTGTAATCTTTATGACAGAACAGTTAACTTTTTGCCAAATAAGCCATTTGTCATTTTTAGAAATCCTAGCTAATACTTTTTGATAGTACTTCTAATCCTCCTTCCATGGCTAATACAAATTTTTTTAAAAAATCACATTTAAACATGGCATTTCTAAATTGCATATGTTTAATTTACTTTGCTTTTAGTTTCAATAATAACTATTTTTAAATAACTTCTTACAGTTTTTTCTAACTCCTTCCTCATTATTTCTCTTTTTTGTCTACTATACTATTATTATACTAATTAAAATTATGTTAATTTCAAATAAACTTTTTTCTGTTGTATCTAAAAATATTATAAAAATAGGCTAATAACAAAAGAGTAATATTTAGATTAGACTTTTATGGCCAATAATCAAGTTTCCAGTGTTTGTATGTTTGTGTCTATTTTTTTTGTGTGTGTGCTTCATGTGTAATCCTATATTATACAATAAAAATGAGTTTATTATACAAAAATTAGAGTAAGTACTTGCTAGCATTCATGCCTTGAGGCACATGGACAAGGCATCTGCCTAGATCATATGAAAGGATACCCAAAGCTATTTAGATTTCAAGCAAAATTAACTGTTACCTTTCACTATGAGCTCCTAACATGGAGTTATAAAGAATGTCTTGTAGGTGTTCACTTATATGTGGTAAATTTTAACCTTTATATCCTTGATGAACCATGCACACCATACTTTTAATTTATTTTTCAAAAGTCAATTAAAGCCCCTGTCATATGAAAATTTCTATGACTTTCTTGTATTTTTCACAGCATTCCTTTTGTGTTAATTTATCTATGTTTACCTAAAACACAAGGGTTTTAGTGTTTGTCTCTTTCACTAAAAATGAATCTTCTTGACTGACACTAATGCATTATTTGGTTTTAGGTTCCTGATGCCTACAACAGTGGATGAATGTTGAGATCTCAATATTTATTCAATGAATGGATGAATAAGTGAAGACAATCTGAATATCTGAAAACTATGTACAAGAATATAGTCATCATTTTTCTTTGTTTATAGGTTTAGCTGTAGGCTACTAACAACAACAAATGATTGAATATCAGAGTAGGCGCCAAACTTTTTTCTTTTTCATGACCTTTGATCCACTGGTTTCATCTTTCATGTATCACTCAGGTGATCAACCTACTGTATTTGTACCTGTCACTCCTTTGAGACTTTAGGCATTTCTTTATAGCTAGAAGATGTCATTAATTTTTGTTTATTTGTGACAAATAGTTTTGTTTTATTTTGTTTTTTAACCCCTGTGTTAATTCATTTTGAATTGGCTCATGTGTTTTTATATTTGTCTTTGTTTCACTGTTTAGATTTTTGTGTTTTTGGTAAATCACATTTTGATAAGGTCATAATTCTGAACCATGTTAAACTTGGTAGTGTACAAATCACAGAGTAAAATTTTTATAAAATATACAAGTTCAATCTACAAGATTCTTCATTTATCTTTGATGTTTCTTCTCATCTTTCTGTTTTTATAATGTTTCAAAGATGATAATGACATTGTCTTCTGTGTTAAAGTGTAGTACATCAATATTGCAAAAAATGTTACACACAAGCACACCTTTATTCTGTAATTTGATGGCCTCCTTCAGTTTATTCTGTAACATGGTAACTCAAAATATATCTATGCTATAAAAATATTTTTATATTTCATCAGGTCCACCTTTGAGAGCTAGGAAACATACTGCATGTACACATTTATTATTTTTTTTCTTTCATAGTATATATATGCTCTAACACTTAGGAGCCTTCATCCAAAGGATATTTCAGCATGCTTTTCAAGAAATGTCTTACTCTAAAATATTTGAAATATTAATTTGCATACGTTAACTGTTTTTTCTACTTTTTTCACTAATTATAATATATGAGCCATGCTTCTTGATTTTTGTGTGTGTGTGTGTGTGTGTGTGTGTGTGTGTTATGCCGGCCTCTCACTGTTGTGGCATCTCCCGTTGCAGAGCACAGGCTCTGGACGCGCAGGCTCAGTGGCCATGGCTCATGGGCCCAGCCCATGGCATGTGGGATCCTGCCGGAGCGGGGCACGAACCTGTGTCCCCTGCATCGGCAGGTGGACTCAACCACTGTGCCACCAGGGAAGCCCTTGATGTTTTGATAGTTGGATGAAAGTACAGATAGATGCATAATTAGATATGATACATAGATACATAGATAGGTAGTGAATTTCAAATCAATAATATTTTCATTACATAGGTATTCTAGAATTTCTTCCTTAAAATATTTCTAAAACCACTTTATTTTACTCTCCATCTATTTGTCAGTTTTTAATGAAGTTTAACTTTGTGATAATGCATAAAATATATTTTTTCAGTGGAAAACGATGTATCTGATTGGAAAGAATAGAAAATTCAAGAAAAGTTGCTCAGAAATTAGACAGCCTCGTTTAAACAGGATTCATAAAAACTACTATACAGGGTTTGAATAGCTTAAGAAACAATACAGATTTAGAAAAATCCAAAGGCCATTTTTTAAAGGAATACAAATAGAAAGTTTTGCTTAATTTGAGAATATGCCCAGCTGTTCCAAAGACATTAATATGAATTCAAATTTCCAAAGTTATGGGAAAGTTCAGGTGTTCTTTTCATCTTTAACCAAAAATAAAATATAACTCACTGAGGACCTGCATGTTTCCTCTTTCAAATTTTGGCTTGTAGTGAATTTCTGCATTATTTCAGGTTGGAATTCTACTGTTTAGGTAGACAGAGTGTTGCCCCACGGAAGTTAAATCTACATCTTAAAAACTTCAGTATGAAGCACTTCTTTTGTCAAGAAGGCTCATCTTTGGTTATATTAAGTTCTTTACTGTGAAGAGGCAAGTATCTCAGCAGCCACACTTGCGCTTCCTGCTGCCATTATGAATGCATATGAAGCCAATTTCCATGCAGAAAAATAGCTCCAGGACTGACATAATACTAGTAATGTAAGAAGCTAGTGTTCAGCAAACTGACACACACACACACACACACACACACAATACTTCTCCCTCTGTGACTACTTCTCTAAGAATGCAAGGGAATGGAAATTGAATGCACTTAGTTAATATGGATCAATTCAATTTAAAAATGTATAAGTTTGTACATGTTTCATTTGAATGTATCTGCATACCCTATAGAAAATTTAAGGAATATTTTTATTGTAAGATATACAGCAATATTCTTAACAAATATATATATATATATATATACACCCATTTGTTCCAGAACAGAGTTCAGAATAAAGGGAGGGTATAAATAATAAAGGAGCTTCTGGGAACATCGAAACATACATTTTCTAACAATGTCTATGTTTGTGTTGGCACCTGTTTACCAAGTCATAGGTTTTGTTATGATTGTTTTCTTGGCATCTTCCCAGAATAAATATATTTTCAAAAAGAAATTAAAAACTGTGAGCTATGCATCTGAAGATGGCCCACTGAATGCTTTTTATATCTTTACCAATAATATTACCTTAAAATCAAAAATGACCAATTTCCTAACTTTTCAGATGGTATTTGGGGAGAATAACTCAGTTGTGAAAAAAGCAACTCATCCCCTTGCATGAGCATTCTTGGATGACAAAAGGCCAAGAGACTGTAAAAGTCTTAACAGAAATATACATAGATATGTATTTTTGGTAATTCTTAACAAAAATACAGTAGGTATAAATTTGGGGGCAACCTATAAATATAAATCTATATTAACTCTTGACCCTAATTTGAACTAAAATCTTATGCTGATTCCAACAAAAGATGGTGGTGGGCATAACACCAGGTGAACCTAAGAAAGTATTAGAATAGGCCACTCAGCCAAATCAATTAGGAAAAAGAAATCATATATATGAGAGTTAAGTCCTCTCTTTAAAAATATACAGATAGAATATAAAAATTAATCCATATATTTATTTTGATATTGTTTGAAAATGGATGTTTTTCTGTCACAGCAAATATTGAGCAACCGAACAATATTTATCAAAACTCAAAGATCTCTGGATTCTTGTGTTGAAAAATACCTTCCAAGCTTATATTTTTCTTCATAGATTCTATTTTCTGAATTATGACAGACAGTAAATATGGTATCTGTTATAAAAAAAAACTAAGAAAGTTGAAATTGTATCAATTTGTATGCAGTGAGAACAGGCACACAGGAGACATGGATGAAGGAGGAACCCTGAGACACTGTGACTTTTAGAATCCAGAATGTAAAGTGAATCAACCAAGAAACTAGTTTGGTGTGAACAGATATGTTAAGTGGAAAAGATATGAATTCGGTATTTGAAGATGAAATGAATAAATTGACTCAAGGAAAAGAGATAAACAAGGAGTGTCAAATTCTGCTGATGGACAAGTATTAACCACAGGATTTAACAACATAAAGGTCATCAGTCACACCATAATTTCATGTTTGGATTGTTACAGTATCTGTACTAGGCAGAGTGACCTTAAAAATAGACTCTGCAATGGAGACTTAGGCAGTTATTAAGGAGTACTCTCGAGAACAACACTTGTGAAAAATAATTGGAAAGATGATCAGAGAGGGAGTAAATTGAACTGTGATTCAGTTGCAAGAGGTCTCTAACAATCCTCCAGGAAGTTCTAGATTGGGATAACCCTTCAGAGATGTACTGAATTGAAGTTCAGTTGCCAGATGTAGCTTTAGGTGATGCATCTTCCTACAGCCAAGGGAGATTTCTGGCATGACCCACCTGGAAGTCATCAGCAGCCAACGTTCTCAGGAACTGGGAAAACAGTGCTTTATTACTGTGGAGAAGCTGCATGATGTTTACAGCATCCAAGAGAATGTAATAACTGATCACCTTGTTCTCTTATAGTCTATTCTCAACATAGCAGTCAGAATTATTTGGTTAAAACAGAAGTCACATCACGTTGAAAACCCTCCAATAGTTTCCCTTCTTACCTTCTTACTGAAAGTAAACAACAAAATCTATACAGTGGCCTACAATGTCTAGGTCCCTGTATTATTTCTTTTACTTTGTATACTACTGCCTCCCTCTTGCCCACTCCTCTGAAGCATTTTTTAATAGAGACGTTGCTCCCAACTCAGGGACTCTGCACTTTCTTTTTCATACGCTTTGAATGCTCTTCCCCTAGAGAACTACATCACTATCATTTTCCTCTCATTCTTTTCTTTTTAATTTTTAATTTTTTGCAGTACGCAGGCCTCTCATTGTTGCGGCCTCTCCCGTTGCAGAGCACAGGCTCCGGACGCGCAGGCCCAGCGGCCATGGCTCACGGGCCCAGCCACTCCGCAGCATGTGGGATCTTCCCAGACCTGGGCACGAACCCATGTCCCCTGCTTCTGCAGGCGAACTCTCAACCACTGCGCCACCAGGGAAGACCTCCCCTCATTCTTGATAAACTATTTTCTTACCAGACGTTCTTTTATCACCCTGTGTAATCTCAGTAAACTGTCTGACTTCTAGAAAACTTATTCCCCATTCTTGCTTTAGTTCTATAGAATTTGTAAACCTCTTTGTAGTTAAAATATTTATTTAATTTAATATTTGTCTATTCCTACTAAAAGTAAGTGGCATGGGGCAATTGTGTGTTTGCCTCAGTACTAGAAACAGTTCATAGAACAATGCTGACATGCAGAGAACCTCCAGTTAATATTTGCTGGACAAATGAATGATGAGTGAATAAATGGATGATGAAAATTTGCTCCTCCAATATGAATTTGGCTGAGTTTATTCATAAAAAGGAGTATAATCATAGCAATTAGCTTGGTAATCAAGTAAAGTTTAATATTTCCTGGTAGGATCTACTATCAACATACTGTACTACTACTAATAAAGAGGCCTTCATTATAAAATTTTGAAAAAAAATATTGCAGCAAATTTTGAAGATACCTGGATATTTATCACTGAATTCACTATATGAAGACATTTGTTACTGAGTAATGTCATAATATCATCATCAAAAAAGGTATATTGTACATTAAAAATCAATAAAAAATTGAGCTAGTAACCTGTGGATTTTATTTTTATGTTTTTGACATGTTTTGTCTTCAGTTATCTTGTTATTTACCTCAAGTTTTTTCCACTGTGTAATCAAAGCTTAAAAAAATGGTTATTCTGGGGAAAAGTTGATTTAATACCAGCAATATAAGATAGCTTTGAAAACTATTTAAATTAATTGGCTTATGTGCTAAAATTTAGCAAGCTAAGCTCGATGTGTGTGAAAAGTATATTCATGTATGTTTTAAATATATCTGTTGTTCTGATAAATTACCAAAGCATGAAGTTTCTCACACATCACTTTCATTTGAATAATTTTCCAAGGTAGCATGTTATTTTATGTTTGATATTGAACTATTTTTGTTCCAGCTGACAAGCATTCTATATGATATAATTAAATTATACATTTGCATAAAATTGTATGCATTTCAAATCAAAGTCTTCTTTCAAATTTATTCCTTTCAAAAGAGCAATGCATCAGTAGAAATATGCAATTTGACTTCATCATTCAGACATAATGAGAGCACTGGAAAGTGTTAACTACATAGAGTTGACAACGTGATTTATAGATTTGTGTGAAAATCTACTGATAATGTCATCTCAATATTATGCTTCCTCATCCTTTTCCTTATTTTAAAACATATTCCATATTTTAAAGGAAAGTAGCATATTCGAACTCAAAATCTAGTATAACAATTTTACATTGATATATGAAATATATTTTCAACCAAAATCATCTACAAAGAGTTCACTTATTAATTGATCTTCTCTTTAGGAGTAATCTTCCTACATAAAGCAGTACACAGCTTATGACTCATATAAGGTAGAAAGAAAAAATACTATGAAATTAAAACCTAATGCCATAAAATATCTTTTTGTACACAATAAGAAGAGACAAGATCAGAGTGATTTGGAAGGATTAACAAAATGTATTCTTAGGAAGGATCTTGGGATATTTATCTATTTTAAATTGCTCTGCATATGTATTCTTCATTGTCTCAGGTTTAATAGGATACAGACGTCTTCTTCACCATCCCACTTCTATCCATCCTACTTCTCCCAAGACAGTAAGCTAGAAAAACAGAAACGTCTAAGTGTAAAATAAGTTGCCTCAAAATAATCGTTCTTATATAATCTAATTATAAAGGAAGTGAAATTAAAATAGATGCCAAATTTATTTCAGAATTTTTAGTGGGACTTTCTCCATAGGCAAGAATAGACAGTCTTGAGACCATTTGTCAGGCTTCTCCATGTACTGGGACTTAGGAAGGTTAAGTGACAAAAGATTATGAGGGTACTTACATTGTAATTTTTTAAGAGAAATGTAATTAAATAAATTAATAACATGCTATGTGTTGAAGCAGTGCTTAACACCTAGCAAACATAAATAATGATAACTGCAAATATTATTTCTTTATCTTTAGAGATGTGGTATCTATCTCTCCAATAGACTTACTTTATTCTTCCTGCAGGTTTTTCTGAAATAATGCTTACTGTTTTCTCTCATACAGGAGAAACATGTGCTCTGTTAAAGTTTTAACTGATAGTCATTGCTAGGTTGTGCAGATCAAGGGGAGAAAGAGGCGGGGTATGTGATAAAGAGTCACTTTACACGACACATGTAATAACTGACCCTAGGATAGTTGGAAAGAAATAGAAAATGGTTCATTACTAATAATAAAGGATTTATGCTACTAATAGGCATTAATTATGGTTATCATAATTATTTATGTGTAAAATATTTTCTTGTACTTTAAAGTAAAGCAGAAAATGTTTAGTGAAAGCCATTTAACCTTAATTTCACCTAATTTTCTTTTTAACCTTATTTAACGTATTTTACACATTACCTTATTACAAGGAACTGGACAAAAGTTAAGGAGTTAGGACAATTCATCACCTTAACTCTTTTTTTAATAATATCATATAACTAATCCTCCATAAAGCATCCCCACATTTATTTAGCTTTGATTTTTTAATGCTGATACTCTTTATGCTCCATATACACATGATAAATTAAAATATGATTAAGTAAATTAGTCCATTGCTTAAAATATGTTATAAAGATATATTTTACAATTTACCTATACATTTTCTATGGAACTTTTTTTTTCTTGTGCAAAAATTTTATATAGTCAAGTTAAACAGTACAAAAGAGATTTACAAGAGAAAAGGTTCAGATTATATACGTTTACCTTATCTTGAGAAAATAAATCATATAGGTGTAAATCATAGGTGTATAAGGGCTGTGAAGCCAGGAGAATAAATTAGATCTCTGCATCCTGTTTACCTAGATACTCATATATTCACTTAGGTTCTTCCTAGATGCTCAAGTGTGATAGAAAACTCAAGATGTCAAACACTAGATGCTCTTAACATTGCATTTAAATTCTGATATTTTTTGCCACCTAGTGAATTGATCTCATCTATCTGTTTGCATGTGCAGTGGAGCAACCTGCTTTCATGCATATCTTATCTTAAGAAAGATACAGGTACCACAGAGAAAAATATGAATTCATATTTTCTTGAAACCATAAAATGAAAAACATCACTTATGCTACTTTTGCTTGCTTTACTTTTAAAATATCTTCACACCAGACTTATTTTTATACATTTTACACTTGATATAATTTTGGCATGGAAACTCTGGACTTATTTATAGTAGTCAATTTTTGGATTCTGTATGTATCATATTTTTAAACATTTTATTATGGTAAAATATACATAACATAAAATTTGCCTTTTTAACCATTTTAAGTGTAAAATGAAGTGGTATTAATTACATTCACAATGTTGTACAACAGTCATGACTTTTTTGTTACCCAGAAACTTTGTACACATTGAGCAGTAAACCACCATTCTCCCCTTCTCCTAGTTCCTGGTAAGCTGTAATAATTTCTCTTTTGAATTTGCTCATTCCAGGTATTTCATATAAGTGGAATTATTCAATGTTTGTCTTTTTATATCTGGCTTATTTTACTTAGCATAGTGATTTCAATTTTCACACGTTGTAGTATTTATCAAAATTTCATTATTTTTTATAGTTAATAATATGTCATTGCCAAATTTTGTTTATTATTCATCTGTCGGTGGACACTTGAGTTGTTTCCACCAGTTGGCTATATTGAATAATGCTGCAATGAACGTTGGTATACAAATATCCGTTTGAGTTCCTGTTTTCAATTCTTTTGGGTACATCATTAGGAGTAAATTGCTAAGTCATATACTAATTCTATATTTAACAGTTTGAGGAACCATCAAAATGTTTTCCACAGTGGATGCACGATTTTACATTTCCACCAGCAATATATGAGTGTTCCAATTTCTTCACATCTTTACCAAAACTTATTATTTTCTTTTTTGTTCTTATTATAGCCATTTGTGTGAAGTGGTATCTCATTGTGACTTTGATTTGATTTGTATTTTAATGACTAATAATGTTTAGAATCTTCTTATGTGCTTATTGTCCATTTGTATATATTCTTTAGTGAAATGACTATTAAAGTCCTTTGCCCATTTTTAATTGGTTTGCTTGTTTTTATTGTTTTACTGTAAGAATTCTTTATATATGTTGGATATTAAAAATTTTATCAGAAATATGATAGGTGTATATTTTCTTTCATTCAGTAGGTTCTTTTTAATTTTTGATAACATCATTTGATGCACAAAATCTCTGCTTTTCAGTTGTTCAACAGATATGGGAATATGTGCAACCTTCACTGTGACAAGGATAAATCCATCTTCCTCAGAATGTCATTGACTTTCTCTCCATATTCATATTACCAGACATTTCCATGATATGAAGTAGAGATAGAATACACAAAAATAAGTCATATGCAAATTATCACAAAGATATCATTTTGCTATAATAGTTTTCAAAGTTAGTGAAGTGTCAAAATTATATATATTTTGAATATATTACTTAAAATTTATCCATCCTCCAAGAAAAAAAAAAGAATAGAAGGAAATATCTTTATTTATAGAATTAATATTTTAAAATATTTTGAGTTCTTAATGGATCCTGATTAATGTTTCTGGTTTAAAACTTGTGTTTTAAATCAAGAAGTAAACTTAGTTTGAGCAGAATGTTCTCCAAGTCAGTATAGTCTTGGAAACTCTAATGTCTTAATCTACACAAAATTGTATTCATTGAAAACTAATCATCTTTTAGCTCTTGTCTTTGAGAGTCTAATTTACTTTAATTTAAATGATAAACAATTAGTTGTACTATTTAATACATCTTATACAAATGTTTCTATCATTAATTTTAGAGAAGAAAATAAGCTAAACCGAGAATTGGATGATAGCATTTTTATTGTTAAATGTAAATTCCTTACTTCTTTACTTCTGTCTCAAATTAACCACCAGAAATCTACAAAATTATTATAGTTTCTTTGCTAGAAAAATGATATTTATACTTCCCCTGATTAGGTAAACAGATAAGAAGGAAGATAGAGGAGAATCTTTAAATAAAACTTCTATAAATTGATTGCATTTTGGTGTTTAGCATAATTGAAATATTTAAACAAATACTCTAATGAGCCAAATTCTTTAACCACTTAAGGTAGCCCCAGGGAGATATTTTTGAAATCTAACATGCAATTTTCAATCAAAGTTGGACTATTTAGTTCTGTGAGACCTAGATTAGTTAAAAGATGTCCTGAAGATCCAAAATATTTGAAAAATGCCTTACAGCTTACTATGGTATTAAACATATATTTAGAGAGAACTTTAAACACAGAGATGATCTAGTATAGGGTAAATTTAAGTTGTGCAGTTCAGTTTTTTATGTTATATTCTCCTCAAAGTCACATTTTCTTTTTCAGTGACCTGAAGATGAACCAGTAACTCTTTTCTTCAAAATGACTTTTTAGATTTAAATCAAATTTCAGAATTTGCTTCTTATCAAGTGCATAATTTGATTGTCTTGAAAATTCAGTCTCAGATTATTTTCCTTTACACTTTAATAATCTTGAGGATTTCCTTGAAACATTAATAAAACTTTCCAATTTTAATTTTTTCTGGGGCTCAAAGAGTTCCCACTTGCCTCATCAAGATTAGTTTTATTGTATTCATTAAAGGATACATAAAAATCAATAAATGTTTGTTTACTAGATGAATCAGTAAAAAGAGGGGTATAAAGTAGTGGCTAGTGCAGAGTCAGAGAGTGAGGATTTAAATACCAGATATGCCAGTCACAAGCACTGTGGTTTGTTATTTAGGCAATCTACATTTCAGTTTTTTCATCTATAAATATGGCTAGAGTAATTGCAAATGCCCTATAGGGCTTATTGTAAATATTAATGAGTAAATATATATACAACAATTAGAAGAGAACTTGGTCCATAGAATCACTATAAAAACATTGCTACTGTAACTAATAGAATTTAATAAAACAAGCATACTTACAAAAACAGGCATAATATCATTGAGCAAAGTGTCCATTTTAACAAATCATAATAATCATCTTCAAAGAAGTTTCAGCATTTGAATTTCGAGTCATTTAACAATTAACAATTTAACATTTAACAATTTCTAGTCAAATAACAATGAAGTTATTTTATTGTACCTGTATATGATTTTGAAAGGTTATACAATCTTTGAAATATATATGTTTATATATAAATATCTATAGTATATACATGTATTACTTATATATATGTAAATGTATATGTGTATGTACACATATATATTTTCCTTTTACCATTATACAGATGCACTTTCACATTTATTTTTAAAATTCTGTTTAAGATAAAAATGATATGAATCCATATATGACTGCCTGTATTAGAATAATGTACATCAATAAAAACCTAACTCATATCTTTATAGTATGTGAAAATAATAGCTGTTCAGTTTTTGAAAGTGTTATTTAAAACATTAAAGGCATTTTCACATAAAATTAAAGATCTGAGAACAAATTAAAACATTTAAAAAATCTTTAACTTACTCTGTGAAAATATAAGTAAATATTAGTAAACGCTTGAAATAAAAAGTGGATAGTGATAGAAAATGTATGGCTAGTACACACACTGAGTACTGCATTCCACTTCTTATATTCCATTAAATATAAATATCATTTTAAGATGCAATTGATAATAATATCTCAATAACATATTCATATGCAAAATCTCATTTTGTATGAATTAATCAGTTCAGGTTGCTATAACAGAATACCATAGACTGTGTGGCTTACCAACCAACATTTATTTCTGGAAGCTGAGAAGTCCAAGATCAAGTGCCAGGCAGATTAAATTTCTGGTAAGGGCTCTCTTCCTTGTTTCTACATAGCCACCTTCTTGCTAGGTGCTCACATGATATTTCTTCCCTGTGCATGCATGAAAAGAGAGAGTGCTCATGTGTTTCTTCCTCTTCTGTCTACTCTCAGATTACTATGGAATTAAACTAGAATCCAAAACACATAATGATTAAACAACATACTCTGAAAAACATATGGGTCAAAAAAGAAATCTAAAAAGAAACTTTTAGATATTTTGAACTGAATGAAACTGAAATCACAACTTATCAAAATTTGTTGGATGCAGCAAAATCAGTGTTTAAAATAGTTATAGGACTTAATGCATATACTAGAAAAGAAGAAAGATCTAAATTCAATAATCTATGTTTCCTCCCTAGGAAACAAGAAAATGGAAAGCAAATTAAATTCAAATTAGAAGTAAAGAACTAACAAAAATCACAGCAGAAATCAATGAAATTGAAAACAAGAAATTAATAGAGACAACCAATTAAACCAAAAGCTGGTTCTTTGAAAAGATCAATAACATTGATGAGCCTGGAGCCAGGACAACTAAGAAAAAAAGAGAGAGGACACAAATTACTAATTTCAGAAATGAAAGGGGGAATATCACAACAGATCCTCTTTGAATTCTTCAGTGATCTCTTGGTGATTTAGTAGTGTATTATCTAGCTTCCATGTGTTTGTATTTTTTACAGATTTTACAGAATTTTTCCTGCAACTGATATCTAGTCTCATAGCATTGTGGTCAGGAAAGATACTTGATATGATTTAAATTTTCTTAAATTTACCAAAGCTTAATTTTTGACCCAAGATATGACCTATCTTGGAGAAAGTTCCATAAGCAGTTGAAAGAAAGTGTATTCTGTTGTTTTTAGATAGAGTGTTCTATAAATATCAATGAAGCCCATCTTGTTTAATGTATCATTTAAAGCTTGTGTTTCCTTATTTATTTTCATTTTGGATGATCAGTCCATTGGTGCAAATGGGGTGCTAAAATCCCTTAATATTATTGTGTTACTGTCAATTTCCCCTTTTATGGCTGTTAGCATTTGCCTTATGTATTTAGGTGCTCCTATGTTGGGTGCATAAATATTTATAATTGTTTAATCTTCTTCTTGTATTGACCCCTTGATCATTATGTAATGTCCATCTTTGTCTCTTGGAATAGTCTTTGTTTTAAAGTCTATTTTGTCTGATATGAGTATTGCTGCTCTAACTTTCTTTTGATTTCCATTTTCATGGAATATCTTTTTCCATCCCCTCACTTTCAGTCCATATGTGTCCCTAGGGCTGAATTGGGTCTCTTGTAGACAGCATATATACAGGTCTTGTTTTTGTATCCATTCCGCCAGTCTATGTCTTTTGGTTGGAGCATTTAATCCATTAACATTTAAGATAGTTATTGATATGTATGCTCCTATTAAATTTTTCTTAATAGTTTTGGGTTTGTTATCATAGGTCTTTTCCTTCTCTTGTGTTTCCTGCCTAGAGAAGTTCCTTTAGCGTTTGTTGTAAAGCTGGTTTGGTGGTGCTGACTTCTCTTAGCTTTTGCTTATCTGTAAAGGTTTAATTTCTCCAACAAATCTGAATGAGATCCTTGCTGGGTAGAGTAATCTTGGTTGCAGGTTTTCCTCCTTCATCTCTTTAAATATGTCCTTCCAGTCCTTTCTGGTTTGCAGAGTTTCTGCTGAGAGATCAGCTGTTAACCTTATGGGGATTCCCTTGTATGTTATTTGTTGTTTTTCCCTTGCTGCTTTTAATATTGTTTCTTTATACTTAATTTTTGATAGTTTGATTAATATGTGTCTTGGCATGTTTCTCTTGGGATTTATCCTGTATGGGACCATCTGCACTTCCTGGACTTGATTGACTATTTCCTTCCCATATTAGGGAAGTTTTCAACTATAATCTCTTCAAGTATTTTCTCAGACCCTTTCTTTTTCTCTTCTTCTGGGACCCATATAATTCAAATGTTGGTGTGTTTAATATTGTCCAGAGATCTCTGAGACTATCCTCAATTCTTTTCATTCTTTTTTCTTTATTTTGCTTTCTGGTAGTTATTAAAATAAATAAAAAGTTATTAAAATAAAAACTATTATTAAAAAGTAAAAAAAGGAAAAAAAAGTAATAAAAAAAAAGAAAAAGAAAGAAAGGGGAGAGGAACCAAACCAAAAAACAAATCCACCAATGATAACAAGCACTAAAAATTATACTAAAAAAAACAAAGGGCTTCCCTGGTGGTGCAGTGGTTGAGAGTCCACCTGCCGATGCAGGGGACATGGGTTCGTGCCCTGGTCCGGGAAGATCCCACATGTCGTGGAGCAGCTGGGCCCATGAGCCATGGCCGCTAAGCCTGCACATCCAGAGCCTGTGCTCTGCAATGGGAGTGGCCACAACAGTGAGAGGCCCACGTACTGCCAAAAAAAAAAAAAAAAATTGGACAGACAGAACACTAGGACCAATAGTAAAAGCAAAACTATACAGACAAAATCACACAAAGAAGCATATAAATACACACTTACAAAAAGAGAAAAAGAAAATACATATATATACTAAAAAAATAAAAAAGGAAGAGAGCAACCAAATCAATAAACAAATCTACCAGTGATAATAAGCTCTAAATACTCAACTAAGATAAGCATAAAACCAGAATCAAATTAGATATAGAAAGCAAACTCCAAGTCAACAGTTGTTCGCAAAGTCCACCGCCTCAATTTTGGGCTGATTCATTGTCTATTCAGGTATCCCAGAGACACAGGGTACATCAAGTTGATTGTGGAGATTTAATCTGCTGCTCCTGAGGCTGCTGGGAGAAATTTCCCTTTCTCTTCTTTGTTCGCACAGCTCCTGCTTTGGATTTGGCCCCGCCTCTGCATGTAGGTCGCCTGAGGGTGTCTGTTCCCCACCCAGACAGGATGGGGTTAAAGGAGCAGCTGATTAGGGAGCGCTGGCTCACTCAGGCCGGGGGAGGGAGGGCTATGGAATGTGTGGCGAGCCTGTGGCGGCAGAGGCTGACGTGAAGTTGCACCAGGCTGAGGCGCACTGTCTTCTCCCAGGGAACTTGTCCCTGGATCACGGGACCATGGCAGTGGTGGGCTGCCCAGACTCCCAGGAGGGGAAGTGTAGACAGTGACCTGTGCTTTCACAGGGCTTCTTGGTGGCTGCAGAAGTAGACTTATCATTTCATGCCCATCTCTGTTGTCTGCACTGATAGCTGTGTCTCACGCCATCTCTGCACCTCGTTTAGGCAGTGCTCTGGATCCCCTCTCCTTGTGCACCGGAAAACAATGGTCTTTTGCCTCTTAGGCAGTTCCAGGCTTTTTCCTGAACTCCCTCCCAGCTAGCTGTGGTGCACTAGCCTCCTTCAGGCTGTGTTCATGCAGTCAACCCCAGTCCTCTCCCTGGGATCTGATCTCTGAAGCCCGAGCCTCAGCTCCCAGCCCCCACCTGCCCCAGCAGGTGAGCAGACAAGCCTCTCAGGCTGGTGAGTGCTGGTGGGCACTGATTCTCTGTGTGGGAATCTCTCTGCTTTGCCCTCTGCACCCTGTTGCTGTGCTCTCCTCCATGGCTCTGAATCTTCCCTCACACCCATCCCCACATCTCCACCAGTGAAGCGGCTTCCTAGTGTGTGGAAACATTTACTCCTTCACAGCTCCCTCTCAGAGGTGCAGGTCCTGTCCCTATTCTTTTGTCTCTTTTTTTTCTTTTCTTTTTTTCTCCCCAGGTACCTGGGGAGTTTCTTGCCTTTTGGGAAGTCTGAGCTCTTCTGCCAGCATTCAGTAGGTGTTCTATAGGAGTTGTTCCACATGTAGATGTATTTCTGATATATTTGTGGGGAGGAAGGTAATCTCCATGTCTTCCTCTTTCGCCATTTTGAATGTCCCCAAACTTCTTTTCTAAGTTCGTCTTCTTAAAAGAACACCAGTCATAGTTAATTGTATGTGATTGACATGTACACACTGCTATGTTTAAAATAGGTAACCAACAAGGACTGTATAGCACAGGGAACTCTGCTTAATATTCTGTAATAACCTAAAAGGGAAAAGAATTTTTAAAAGAATAAATACATGTATATGTATATCTGAATCATTTTACTGTACACCTGAAACTAACATAACATTGTTAATCTTCTATGCTTTTATATAAAATAAATTTTTTAAAAAAAATAATTGCTGAAAAATTAAAAAAAAAAAGAACACCAGTCATAGTGAATTAGCACCCACCCATATGACCCCATTTTATCTTAATCGCCCCTTTACAAGCCCTATCTCTAAGTACAATCACATTCTGATATACTGTGGTTTAGAACTTCAACATATGAGTTTTGGGGTACACAATTCAGCCCAATAACCTCAAGTAATGGAGTATGTGAATGATTGGGTTTTATGGAGAGTTATGGAAGTGATGGTCAAGTAGATGAGAGGCCAGTGTGCTGAATACTTGCAGCTGTTGAAATTGCCAAAAACAGGAACATGAGTAGGTGAAGAAAGGAAGAGAGTGAATCTGATTCTAAAGTGTTCTGAAAATCAGAAGCAGAGATGGGGTGGCCAGCAGATGGCAGCAAAAGGAAGGGCACCTGATGGTAAAATCTCAGGGCAAGAATTCCAAAGAATCTGGGGAAGGAAAAATGAATGATTTGGAAATGATAGTGGTTGTCTGTGAGGAAATCTTTCTTGTGGTTCAGAGACAGAGTTACCTGTGGTTAAGTGTTTAGGGTAGGGACTTGTGGGAAAAATAAAGCCTCCGCTTGAGAAGTTTCCAGTTAGAGCAAAATATTCAGGTGACATATTATGTTTTAGTAAAGGGAAGGAGGTGATTAGAACATCCATTTGTATCATTTTCTAACAGAGGCCTTCAATAATTGCTTTATTTAATTCAATTTACAGTCCCATCTTAATTATAGTCATTTATATCACTCTCTACTCTTTAATTCATTGTTCTTTCTACAGTTTGTTACATATTTATTTACTTACTTGCTTGTTATTTTGTTTTATTTTATCTCCACCCCAAGAGTATAATCAGTCCAGAAGGGCAGAAGCTATAAGAGATTTGCTTAATATAATAGAAGTATTCACTACCAGAGCATAGATCAGCCATATTTATTTATGTATTTATCTATTTATTTCTAAATGAATGAATATATTACAATCATGAGCCTGTCTCTGATTGATGCTAGCTCAATGAGGAAAGAAGATGTATTCATTATAGGCCTTTGTAAGATGCCTTGGAATTTTCTTTTTATCTCAAACAGTATTAATTTCCTAAGCTTTAATGTTTAAATATTTATTTATATTGGTTAATTCCACTTCCAAGTCCCATTGGTAAAATTCCTTTAGTCATTAATTGCTATCTTTTACCACAGAGATTCTACTGTTCTAGATTGCAAGATCTTTTTCAACATTGGAAGCTCACATCTAAGTTCTAAGCTCTAAGTCTAAGGTCAATGGGCAAGCTGATATGTGTTAGTACCAATTTGTATTTTTGCTTGTTTCCATGGTGTAAATATTACCTCCATGGATAATAATTTTAAGCTATAAAATTAATCTTACTGAACATGGAGTAGAGATGAAAAGCTCAGGTGCTTCATACCTTTGTTTTTAATATTTTTTTTTTACTTTTAATTTGATAAATTTCACCTTATAAGGATGGGTATATTTAACAACTGACTTGTGAAATTCCCTAAAATTTGCTTTTGTGAGACAATAAGGGCAAGTTGCAGCACACATTTGGACCCAGCCATGTAGACACCTGTTTGGTCCTGACACCTCCCCAGCTTTCATGGAGTACATTTGAACCCATGCTTTGCAGAAAAGACCAACTTGACCTTTCAACTTTTTGCAATTGCCTTCCCCTTCTTCCCAATGTGTGTGCCCAACAACCATGACATACGTTTTCTGCAGAATTAATAATGAATTTTGAGACAGTTAACTTGGTTAATGTTTACTGACAAGTTTTATTCTCTGAAAATTGACTATTTAAAATAATTCTGTTAATCTAGCAGCGGTTTATCTATGAAAGAATGAGAGCTATCTGGGGATTAGAGCTCTTTTGATATTGATCTGTCTATTTTGATGTCTATTTTTTAATCATTTATATACCATTATCTTATTTACTAAAGAGCGAATGACCACTTTCTGACATTGGTGTCAAATACTAAAAGCACAACTAGAAAATGGATGAATATAGCAGTTGAAGGCCAGAAAGAAACGAATAAAATGGACATGCCAATTACTTTCTGTGCATCTGGACAGGCACAGACCTTACGGATCTGCCATAGGCTTCCAGCCAACGTGGAGGAAAATAAAGGCTTTCAAATGTGGAAACGATTAAGGCATCTTTCCAATTCATCTTCACCTGTGAGGGAAAGAAAGGCTGCTAAAATTGCAAGATGCATCAGTAATGTGCAAGATTACTGTCCTACTTTTGCATAAACTACTCAAACCACTTTCTTTCTCATTTTCAAATATGAGTCTTCCTTAATGTCAGATATTCACTGGGAGAAATGTCTTTCCCTTATTCTAATGATTCACTTGCTACTGGGAATTACATTGGACAATACATTTATAAAGAAATATATTTATTTTCTAAATATTATTTAAAATATTTTACCAAAAAATTGTCTGAGTTTTTCATTGAATGTAGCATTATACTATATAGATACTCAAATACAGAAATAGAAAAATTTATTTTCAATAACTTTTTATACCAAATAATTTTATGAACGAAAAACAGGATGCCCCTCCCTTGGCACTTGTTTTTCTTTCATAAAATTAAATTTAAACTCTTATTCCTTCAATTGTTTCAGCTTGTGACAAAATAAAACAAGCATTTGATTTAAAAGATCTATTCATTGCTTTCCAGAAAGAGGTAAAATGGGTGAGACTTATGGTTTTAGAACTAGAAAGGCAGTTAGGAACAAGTATTATCAAACAGCACATCCACCATTAACGTGGCTCAGCTCCATGTGCTTCATTTTCTCCATCATCTAATAAAACCTGTCATCAGCCTTTAGCTTTAGTCTCAGGGGAAGTCATTTGGTTGACCTATTTATTAGACATCATTCCAATTTGAGCAAAGTATTCATATAAATCTATCAGAAAGTACATTCCTTAAATTTTGTAAATTATCTAATAAGCATTTAGCTCAATCTAAATACACATTCTGGGACTTCCCTGGTAGTCTAGTGGTAAAGAATCTGTCTTCCAATGCAGGGGATGCAGGTTCGATCCCTGGTCAGGGAACTAAGATCACACATGCTGCGGGGCAACTAAGCCCACACGCCAAAACTACTGAGCTTGCATGCCTCAACTAGAGAACCTGTGTGCTGCAAACTACAGAACCACATGCTCTGGAAGCCCCAGGCCACAAATGGAAAGAAGCCCGCACGCTGCAGTGAGGAGACGGCACACTGCAACAAAAGGTCCCGCATGCCTCCACAGAGATCCCATGTGCTGCAACTAAGACCCGACACAGCCGAAAATAAATAAATAAAAAATAAATCTTAAAAAAAAAAAAAAAAACCTTTAAAACATATATATACATTCTTAAAAAAAATACACATAAATAAGCTAGCAAAAATAATATGTTTTAAAGGAATAGAAAAAACAAAAAATGATGGGGTGAATAATTCACCAAACTCTGAATAACCAAATCCGGAGAAACAAAAAAAAAAAAAAAAAAAAATCTTACTATAACTACAGAAAAAGTCTTTATTTCTGAAAATGTTTATCAGACTTTGGCTGATCTTTATCATTACTTTGCAACCTTGATCTTCCACGTGGCCTTTAACTGTAGTCAGCAGCTAGCTCTTATGCTTTGCCTTGTGGTTAGAGTCAAACTCTTTTCTTAGCCACTAGAGTTCCTAAAATTTGTCCACCTGCATAGAACAGTTAGCTAATTCATTTATATGTAAATTATTTTACATGCATTATCTCCTTTACCTTCAAAATAACCAAATAAGTTAAGTGTTATCATTTTGTAGGTCATAGATGAAACTTAAATATATAAAGATCTTGCTAATATCCATACACATAATTTTTCTATATAAAATATTATCTCTTCATAGGTATGTTCCTTAATATAGTGATACAGTATATATAGGTGAACAATTTCTTTCTTTACATATTATCATTTAAAGAATTTATTAAAATTCCAAATATAGAGTTACAGATGTAGAAAACAAACTTATAGTTACCAGGGGAGTAAGAGGGGAAAGAGATAAATTGGGAGATTGGGATTGACATATGCACACTATGATATATAAAATAGTTAACTAATAAGGACCTACTGTATAGCACAGGGAATTCTACTCAGTGCTGTATAATGGCCTATATGAGAAAATAATCTAAGAGAGTGTATATATGTATATGTTTAACTGATTCACTTTCCTGAAACTAACACAACATTGTAAATCAACTATACTCTAATAACAATTTTTTTAAAAAGTAATGTTTAGTTTATTAAAATACTGAATGCATTGATTCTTATTTCAAATAGCAACAAATTGATTAAATTCACTTTAAATTCCCGTCATGACATAAAATTATGCTAGGAAAATGGCCCATCAGATATGAATTAATTAAGTGACAACATCTAACTTAATAATCTAAGGAGGAAACGTCTGGGAAGTTATGGGAACTGTTGATTGATTGCAATTGATTTGTAATTATCTGTTCATTACCATATCGTATCTTTGACAGTTTAACAAGTCAATCTTCATAATGATAATGAAGCAGATAACACTGCACGGTACATAAAGATGCAATTTTACAAAATTCAAGTTGTTTACTCATGATATACTAACGCTTGATTATACTCTTGATTATAATAGTTTGGAAAATTATATTCAACTATATGTGTTATCAGTTATTGAAGCTGTGAGTTATTTTTCTAAGCCATAATGTGATGTTTCTCTAAGATTACATATATTTATGATTTCCCAGTATTTCATATATACATACATTTGAATATGTAAACAACTATTTAAATACTATTTAATAATATTGCACAACGACTAGGAATAAAATACTAGAGCACTCTTGTAGACTTATAAAAAAATTCTCTAAAGTGTAACATTTAAAGAATTACATAGAAAAATTTTACAAATATAATCACTATTTGAGAAATATTTGTTATTAATAAATAACTTCTTGGGGATTAGTAGGCACTTTTCTAGGTATTTGTGAGACAAGGTATTCTATACCTGCAGTAAGTCAGTTTAATTAAAATTTTAAGGGTGGGAATTCCCTGGTGGTCTGGTGGTTAAGATTCCTCACTCTTACTACCTAGGGTCCAGGTTCAATCCCTGGTTGGGGAACTAAGATCCCACAAGCCACACTGTGTGGCTAAATAAACAAAATTTTAAGGGAAAATTTACCTTTAGAATTCTAATACATTTTTCTCCTGTTTTTTATCTTGAAGTATAGTTTGACTTATTATATTAGTTTCAAGTGTACAGCATAGTCCATTTTTATTTACTTTAGAAACTTCAGGATTACTGAGGAAGCCACATGAAACCTATTGTAAGCAACAAGCATTTAATTTAAAGAGGATTTCAGTAGACTTTGTTGGAAGTGATATATCTCAGAGAAGCACCATGGACCACTTGTCTCAATTCATTGCTGCACATTGTTGTTAATTTTCAAATGTACTGGTGGATGGTCAGGGAGCATTAGTATGTAAACCAACACGAATGAGTATCAAACATTTATCACTATTCTTTAGGCAAGACAGTACATCTTTTTGCAAATTAAACTTAGAAGTCATTTTGTCTCTGTGCTGCTACTGCAGAAATAACCATTAATTTAAAATTTGAATGAGAAAAAAAATGAATTCAAGACAATATTAAAACATACAAAAGGCATGGGGTATTTAGTTTATTTATTGAGGTATGCAGGTTCAAAGAACCTGCATAATGTCTAATGCATAATGTCTATAATCAGATGATTGTAGGGAAACATGAAGTAGGAAATCATTTTAAATTTACAAAACTGAGTTCTAACTAATACAAAAGCAAGTATTATATCAAACTGGCCATATGTTTTTAATAGCTTTTAATCCCACACACTAAAGAAATGTGGATAAATTGCAAGTGAATCATCTCAAAATACATATTGACATTGCATAATTAAACATAAACATAAACTAAAAATATAAATTATGAACAGTCTACTAGGAACAAATATAGCAATCTATACTTGTGTGCATTAAGGCTGTCTGTAGATGCCCCCAAATAGAATACATTTCCCTATTTCTTGAGCATTTTTAATAGATCAAATTATTTTTAATCATCTAAACATAATAGCAAATTAATTTTCCCCCACAATGCTATGTAGGAAATTGTATTTCAACACTCTCATAACTAGTGTATTTATTTTAATCACTTCAAAGTATTGCTCTAGCAAATGCCTGTCTTTTGATACTGACATTACTGAAAACTAAATTTTTTCCAGTGGTATACTAAAATACAAAATAAAAATAATACCAATTAAAGAAACAGTTTCTCTATCCCTAAATCTATATACTTCCAAGATATGTAAAGATTACCATGCCCAAAATTGTTCTTAGGGGAAAAACTTCTTAACCTTATCCTCTATTTAGAGTTGATTATCTTAGAAGTATTAGAATAAATTCTTACTCTTTGCCCTCTTACTCCTTCTCCACAGGATTAATATGCTTTGGTCAGTTCCCTGCTTTGTGGTCAGGGGCTGTACTCATTAGAAAAGCCTGCTGTTATCCAGATACGGTGGTGAATAATTAAATAACTATTTATCCAGTTCAAGGATATATAAACTATCCTACTAAACACAGATCTACAGAAATACTTTTTAGTTAGTTTCAAGCAGCCCTGGAGGGAAGTGATCAAATGAGTGACTGAGGTCTCTGCCATTAACCAGAATTAACTTGCAAACATTTGAGTGAGTTACATCAGATGTGGATCCTCCAGCCCCGGCCAATGAGTCAGATCATTGCTGCCCCAGTGACGTCTTGACTGCAAAAGACTTAGTGCCAGAAGTGTCCAGTTAAACCATCCTTAAATTCTTGACTATAATAAATTGTGTGAGATAAATATGTTTGTTGTATTTTCAAGACACACATTTTGAGGGTAATTTCTTACAAAGCAATAGATACTTAATATAGGTGTATTATTAATCGTCCTTCTCAAAAGCCTACATTCATTATCCCTAACCCTCAAAAAAGAAAACCCAATCTATATTCTTTATCTCAGTCAATGGAGTCAGCAATGATGAAGTTCTTCAAATGTATTTGAGACTTCCTTTCCTTTCCTCTCTCTATCTGATTAGTCATAAATTGATCTTTATTTCTTGTAATTGCTTAATCAAGTATTTATACATTTCTCTAACCCATGACAAGTAACCTGTATTGAATCACTGTGATAATCCCCCTAGATTACAGTTACAGCTTATGAACTGTGTCTTGTTTGGCTTGCCCTTCTGGAACTTTAAATCCATTCTCTAAAAAGAAGTAAATAGGCATATTTATGAATATGAAAATGCCTTGTTTAAGCCCTGTTGATATTTAACTACTTATGTCCTTGAACATATAGATTTGATCAAATAATTTATAAAGCTCTGCATGTTTAGGCTTTGCTTCATGCTTCATTATCATCTTCTATCACAACCACCTCCATAATCTTAATCAAATGGTGCTCTAGTTGAAGTATCTCTCTTAGATATCAACAGCTAACTTAGAACAAATTAATTCAGTGTTTTACTTCTGATTCTCAACCATTGATTTTCCTCTAGTTTGATCAATAAAAACATCAGGAGGGGTTTGCTTTTACATCACTAGGACAACAGAATACTTTCATTATTTGGTCTATGTGATTTTCCTTCTTAGGAGATATGTGCTGAAGTATTAAAGGGTGATAAATCATGATGTCTACAGTTTCTTTCAAATGGTACAAAAATTTTAAATACTTATTCATAGGGAGAAAATACTGCAAAACATTAAAAATTAATTAATCTAAATGAAAGATAGTTGGAGGTTGTTTGTGAAAATTGGTTATAAATTTTAAATTGTTCAAACTTAAAATTTGAAAAAATTGTGAAAGTAAGTTCTTCTTGTGAAATAACAGGGACCATATTCCCAACTGAAAGACTAATCTAAATATACATAACAATGCTTCACAAAACAATGCTTAACAGGCAAGGAAATCCAATGATCTTTAAGAGCTGGGAAAAAAAAAAATCAATTAAGCAGTAAAATTTTCCCAGTTTACTAACCAGAGAGTTTATAGGCTACAGCATAAGGAATAGAAACACAGGAAGTATCCATAGTCACCCTATGAGGAAAGTGAGATAGCAATCCAGGGAAGCCAAGGTAGATAAAGTCTGTAGGGCAGAGTACCAGAGTGCCAGAGAAGTAAGAGCTGCCCAGAGGGAAACTTTGGAGATCTGCAAATTATAGATCTGAGTACAGATTAGGGCATATGAGTGAGGAATCCACCTGAAGCCAGAGAAAGAACTATCTAACATCTAAATAATAGAAGGAACTGTGCCAAAACACTTGCAGGGCAAGTAGAAAATCTTATAATTCATGGACATTGAATAGAATAAAAAACAGGACTTTACTTTGGTAGTCATGAAAAATTAGCCCAAGATTAAATATTGCACTAAGAAAGCTTAAAATTAAGACCCAAGATGATCAAATTGATTTCAAGTAACTTAACTGCATTTGAAAAAAAAAAAAAAAAAGCCCTCAAGAATGTTTTTTTTTTAACATCTTTATTGGAGTATAATTGCTTTACAATGGTGTGTTAGTTTCTGCTTTATAACAAAGTGAATCAGTTACACATATACATATGTTCCCATATCTATTCCGTCTTGCGTCTCCCTCCCCCCCACCCTCCTTATCCCACCCATCTAGGTGGTCACAAACCACCGAGCTGATCTCCCTGTGCTATGCGGCTGCTTCCCAGAAGCTATCTATTTTACGTTTGGTAGTGTATATATGTCCACGCCACTCTCTCACTTTGTCACAGCTTACCCTTCCCCCTCCCCATATCCTCAAGTCCATTCTCTAGTAAAGAATACTTTTTAGGAATGCGAATAATCAGCACCCAACAAGGTAGATTTACATTATCTAGCATGCAATCAAAATTACCAGGCATTCACGGCTTCCCTGGTGGCACAGTGGTTGAGAGTCCACCTGCCGATGCAGGAGACACGGGTTTGTGCCCCGGTCCGGGAAAATCCCACATGCCGCGGAGCAGCTGGGCCCGTGAGCCATGGCCGCTGGGCCTGCGCGTCCAGAGCCTGTGGTCCGCAACGAGAGAGGCCACAATAGTGAGAGGCCCGCGTACCGAAAAAAAAAAAAATATTACCAGGCATTCAAAGATGCAGGGAAATACATTCCATAGTTAAGAAAAATATACACTCAATTGACCAAGAAATAATATAAATATTAAAATTAATAGAAAAGTCTTAAAATACTTTCAAAATAAGTATTTTGAAGGAACCAAAATGAACCAAACTAAAGCAAAAATATTCTTTCATCCAATTAGATCAACATCTTTGAAATACCAAAACAACACAAAACTGTCAACCTACATTTATTTACCCAGTGAACATATATTGCAAAAGGAAAATGAAATAAAGGCAACATATAAAATCTTAAAAATTTCATAACCAACAGATATGTACTACACAAATTTTAAGGCAGTCCTTCAAATAGAGGAAAATATCACCAGATAGAAACCTGGATCTATGTGAAGGATGAAGAGTACTATGGATGGCAACTACATGGACATAACTATAAAAAGCTTCAATTTCTTATGCTCAGTTGAAAGTTTACAGTAAAATTGATATTTTTTGAAGTTTATAGCATGTATGGCAAGAATATCACAAAAATTTGTAGGGAGAAATGGAAGTATACTGTTGTAAAATACTTGTTTTGTGACAACATAAAGATGTATACTATAAACTTTAAAGCAATCATGGAAGTAGTAACAAAGAGCTAGAATATACTAGAAAGGGAGATCAAATGGGCTTATAAATTTTAAAAAATCTAAAGAAAGCAGGAAAAGAGGAGAAATAAAAGAAAAATGGGATAAGTAGGAAAAAAAATAGTTGATTCAACCTCAGGCAAATTATAGTAGACAGAATGACTGCTCCCAAAAGGTATCTATATCCTAATTTCCATAGTTAGTAAATATGTTGCATTACATGCTGGAATGAACAGTGCAGACCTGATTAAGGATTTAGGATTAAGGATTAAGATTATCCTGCATTATCCAGCTTGGCCCAATGTAAACTCAATAATTCTTTTTTTTTTATTATTATGTTATTATATTTATTTTGGCTGTGCCAGTTCTTATTTTATTATTATGTTATTATATTTAGTTTGGCTGTGCCAGTTGCGACATGCATGTGGGATCTAGTTCCCCGACCAGGGATCGAACCTGGACCCCCTGCATTGGGAGCGCACTGGACCACCAGGGAAGTCCTTATATGAGAAAAACAGGAGTATCAATGTCAGAGAAGAGATGTAATAACAGAAACAGAAGTCAGAGGGAGGAGAAACTGGCATATGTTTTTTTTACCTAGAGCCACATCTACAATAATATCTATTTCCCTCTTGTGAAAGGGCTTCAACTGTTGAAATAAGTAGAATAAAGTGTACAGCAGTTAAGAAGCTAACATATGCACAATTTTGTTAATTACTACACACCTCACTTAACCATAACACAATCACATATTGAAAGAAATATTGAAAATATTTTCTCTAGATCAACACTTTTTACCACAAGGTGGTAGTATGTCCTTTAATATTCAATCAAATAACATACAGCATTTCAAACTACGATTTCAATTTATCCATTTTCATTGTGATGAATCAAGTAAGTCACATTGTTTGCAATTGCAGTTTTGCTTAATTTCTCTATTAACAATATTCTATAAGACAATTTTGTGAAGGTTTACTGGAGACTGTAAAAGACAGCTAAATATATTTATAATGGTTATTATTGTTCAGGTTTGTTACTTTTATTTGGATAATGTAGATGTCACTCACTGCGTTTCTTAACTGCTTGAGAGAAGTTTAGACACATTTTTATTGCTACAGATTGAAAAAAATCCACTTTGTAGCAGAAGATTATCTTGGTACTAAAGTTATAGTTCACTAATATTCTACCTCACCTCTATGCCAAAAACAAATTGCTTTTCTTTGGATGTTCCCCTTGGTGAGCAGTTAACCAGTATTTCAGTACTCTCAAAAGAGAAGATACAATGTAATACAATCTATTTTTCACTTAAGAATAACAAGGGGGCTTCCCTGGTGGCACAGTGCTTGAGAGTCCACCTGCCGATGCAGGGGACATGGGCTCGTGCCCCGGTCCGGGAGGATCACACGTGCCTCAGAGCAGCTGGGCCCGTGAGCCATGGCCGCTGAGCCTGCACGTCCAGAGCCTGTGCTCTGCAACGGGAGAGGCCACAACAGTGAGAGGCCCGCGTACCGCAAAAAGAAAAAAAATCAAAACACACAAAAAACAAAAATAGAATAGCAAGGAATTTCCAAGAGTTATTAGTATCAATCCTTTTCCCTACAATAGTGTTTGCATGGGTTATGAAGTCCAGAATATACCAATACCATGTTGTTATTTTCAATACTTATCAACATAAATTTTATGCAATACCTTTGAAAATATTATTTCTACAGATTTATTTATTACATCAAAGTAAACACTCAGTAAGAAGTATTGGCAAATTATTAGGGTACTAAATCTCTCAAATACTACTGGTGGATGTGTAAATGAGGATAAATTATCTAGAGTACAATTAGGCAATATGTTTGCATTTTAAAAAGATAGATTAGCACAGCAAATATATTTCTAAGAAAATAATGAGAAATTATGAACATATTAGCTGTAAAGATATCCAGTACAGTATTATTTATAGCAGTGAAATATTTGATATAATCTAAATATCTAATAATATGAACTAAATTTTTATGATAAATCATACAATTGGGAAATTAATTAATTATTGAAATCAGGAATATTTATCAACATGAAAAATTAATATGTTTAATAACCAAAGTGCAGCTTATAAAATGTTAAAAATATTACTTTTGTAAAATCATACTGCTGTAATTTTACCTATGTATGTATCCATAACCATATCTATAACACTATACCTTCACACCTAACTGTACATCCTAAAAATATAAAAGATTGAAACCTAAGCTCAATGGTGAATATTTCCAAACAATGAAAATACTATAGAAAACTTATATGTTATACATATGAATTTAAAAATTCAGTTACAAAACACAATAAACAATTAGGAAAAAGGATGAATAAAGTTTTAAATATAATGTTGTTTATACATATATTATTTAGTATGCAAAAATATAATAAAAATTAAGAACTATATGATTTTAATTAAACTAAAGTTATTTTAATACAATAAAAATTTAATAAAATAATTCTTGTAGAACATGATTTATAATAAAAATCTGATATCTGGTTTGGCATTTTTGGAAAACTTTGGTCTTTAGATTACATTTTATGATAAAATGCTTAACTAAGCCTAGTCATTTAGAGAGTTTAATTTTAGGAAATAAATTAGATATCCAAAACACTTTAATAAATGGATATACTTTGAACATACAATAAGGGAACATATATTGAATCATATTATTCATAGAATAAATTATCAAAGTCTTAAACTATGGAGAGTTAATATAGCAAAATATGAAATAGAAATTTATATAATCATTCTGCTGAATGTCTCTAATAAACTAGGTAATATCAATTTTTTATTTGTTTATATATTTATTATCTATCTTCTTCCACTGAAATACCAGCTTCAAAAGAACAGACCTTTTACAAAGTAGTAAGATATAATTCATTTATAACATTTAAAAATCTAACCTTAAATGTATACATTATATAGTAGTAATTATATCTTGGGGAAAAATAATGGAGTGATTTTCACTTTTAATTTTTGTTTTGTTTGAACTTAGGAGTATAATAGCTTTAAAATCAACGAAAATAATAAAGATATTTAAAAATTAAAAAAAGAACAGACCTTTCCTATTTTGTTCAAATCAGTGTGTCTGGCATCTAGAACTGCCCCTGGCACATAACAGTAACTTGGTTATTTTTTGATCGTTTGTTTGTTTTTATTTTTTTTTTACATTTTAAATCTTTATTGGAGTACAATTGCTTTACAATGTTGTGTTAGTTTCTGCTGTATAACAAAATGAATCAGCTACGTGTATACATATATCCCCATTTCCCCTCCCTCTTGCGTCTCCCTCCAACACTATCTATCCCACGGCTCTAGGTGGTCGCAAAGCACCAAGCTGATCTCCCTGTGCCATGCAGCTTCTTCCCACTAGCTGTCTGTTTTCTATTTTGTAGTGTATATATGTCAACGCTACTGTTTCTCTTTGTCCAAGCTTCCCCATAGCCCTCCCCATGTCCTCAAGTCCATTCTCTATGCCTGCATCTTTATTCCTGTCCTGCCCCTTGATTCATCAGAACCTTTTTTTTTTTTTTGATTCCATACATATGTGTTAGCATACGATATTTTTTTTTCTTTTTGTGACTTACTTCACTCTGTATGACAGACTCCAGGTCAATCCACTTCACTACAAATAACTCAATTTCGTTTCTTTTTATGGTTAAGTAATATTCCATTGTATATATGTGCCACATCTTCTTTATCCATTCATCTGTCAATGGACACTTAGGTTACTTCCATGTCCTGGCTATTGAAAATAGTGCTGCAGTGAACATTTTGGTACATGACTCTTTATGAATTATGATATTCTCAGGGTATATGCCCAGTAGTGGGATTGCTGAGTTATATGGTAGTTCTATTTCAGTTTTTAAGGAATCTCCATACTGTTCTCCATAGTGGCTGTATCAATTTACGCTCCCACCAACAGTGCAAGAAGGTTCCCTTTTCTCCACACCCTCTCCAACATTCACTGTTGTAGATTGATGATGATGGCAATTCTAATCAGTGTGAGATGATAACTCATTGTAGTTTTGATTTGCATTTCTATGATAATTAGTGATGTTGAGCACCTTTCATGTGTTTGTTGGTAATCTGTATATCTTCTTTGGAGAAATGTTTATTTGGGTCTTCTGCCCATTTTTGGATTGGGTTGTTTTTGTTTTTTGATATTGAGCTGCATGAGCTGCTTATAAATTTTGGAGATTAATGTTTTGTAAGTTGCTTCATCTGCAAATATTTTCTCCCATTCTGAGGGTTGTCTTTTCATCTTGCTTATGGTTTCCTCTGCTGTGCAAAACCTTTTAAGTTTCATAAGGTCCCATTTGTTTATTTTCATTTTGATTTTAATTCTCTAGGGCATGGGTCAACAAGGATCTTGCTATGATTTATGTCAAAGAGGGTTCTTCCTAAGTTTTCCTCTAACAGTTATATAGCGTCTGGACTTAAATTTAGCTTTTTAATCCACTGTGAGTTTAGTTTTCTATATGGTGTTAGGAAGTGTTCTAATTTCATTCTTTTACATGTAGCTGTCCAGTTTTCCTAGCACCACTTATTGAAGAGGCTGTCTTTTCTCCATTGTATATTCTTGCCTCCTTTATCAAACATAAGGTGACCATATGTGTGTGGGTGTATCTCTGGGCTTTCTATCCTGTTGCATTGATGTATATTTCTGTCTTTGTGCCAACACCATACTGTCTTAATTACTGTAGCTTTGTAGTATAGTCTAGAGTCAGGGAGCCTGATTCCTCCAGATCTGTATTTCGTTCTCAAGATTGCTTTGGCTATTAGGGGTCTTTTGTGTTTCCATACAAATTGTGAAATTTTTTGTTCCAGCTCTGTGAAAAATGCCAGTGGTAGTTTGATAGGGCTTGCATTAAATCTGTAGATTACTTTGGTTAGTACAGTCATTTTCACAATGTTGACTGTTCCAATCCAAGAACATGGTATATCTATCTATTTGTATCATCTTTAATTTCTTTCATCAGTGTCTTATAATTTTCTGCATACAGGTCTTTTGTCTCCTTAGGTAGGTTTATTCCTAGATATTTTATTTTTTTTGTTGCAGTGGTAAATGGGAGTGTTTTCTTAATTTCACCTTCAGATTTTTCATCAATAGTGTATAGGAATGCCAGAGATTTCTGTGCATTAATTTTGTATCCTGCTATTTTACCTAATTCATTGATTAGCTGTAGTAGTTTTGTGGTGGCATCTTTAGGATTCTCCATGTATAGTATCATGTCATCTGCAAACAGTGACAGTTTTACTTCTTCTTTTCCAATTTGGATTCCTTTTATTTCTTTTCCTTCCCTGATTGCTGTGGCTAAAACTTCCATAACTATGTTCAATAATAGTGGTGAGAGTGGAAAACCTTTTCTTGTTCCTGATCTTAATGGAAAGGGTTTCAATTTTTCACCATTGAGGATGATGTTCGCTGTGGGTTTGTCATATATGGCCTTTATTATGTTGAGGAAAGTTCTCTCTATGCCTACTTTCTGGAGGGTTTTCATCATAAATGTGTGTTGAATTTTGTCAAAAGCTTTCTCTGCACCTATTGAGATGATCATATGGTTTTTCTCCTTCAATTTGTTAATATGGTGTATCACATTGATTGATTTGCGTATATTGAAGAATCCTTGCATTTCTTGGATAAACCCCACTTGATCATGGTGTATGATCCTTTTAATGTGCTGTTGGATTCTGTTTTCTAGTATTTTGTTGAGGATTTTTTCATCTATGTTGATCAGTGATATTGGCCTGTAGTTCTCTTTCTTTGTGACATCCTTGTCTGGTTTTAGTATCAGGGTGATTGTGGCCTTGTAGAATGAGTTTGGGAGTGGTCCTCCCTCTGCTCTATTTTGGAAGCGTTTGAGAAAGATAGATGTTATCTCTTCTGTACATGTTTGACAGAATTTGCCTGTGAAGACATCTGGTCCTGGGCTTTTGTTTGTTGGAAAATTATTAATCCCAGTTTAAATGTCAGTGCTTGTGATTGGTCTGTTCATATTTTCTATTTCTTCCTGGTTCAATCTCGGAAGGCTGTGCATTTCTAAGAATTTGTCCATTTCTTCCAGGTTGTCCATTTTATTGGCATAGAGTTGCTTGTCGTAATCTCTCATGATCCTTTGCATTTCTGCAGTGTCAGTTGTTACATATCCTTTTTCATTTCTACTTCTATTGATTTGAGTTTTCTCCCTTATTTTCTTGACAGGTCTGGCTAGTCGTTTATCAGTTTTGTTTATCTTCTCAAAGAACCAGCTTTTAGTTTTATTGATCTTTGCTATTGTTTCCTTCATTTCTTTTTCATTTATTTCTGATCAGATTTTTATGATTTCTTTCCTTCTGCTAACTTTGTGGGGTTTTTTTTTTGTTGTTGTTCTTTCTCTATTTGCTTTAGGTGTAAGGTTAGGTTGTTTATTTGAGATGTTTCTTGTTTCTTAAGGTAGGCTTGTATAGCTGTAAACTTCCCTCTTAGAATGGCTTTTTCTGCATTCCATAGGTTTTGGGTCACTGTGTTTTCATTGCCGTTTGTTTCCAGGTAGTTTTTGATTTCCTCTTTGATTTCTTCAGTGATCTCTTGGTTATTAAGTAGTGTGTTGTTTAGTCTCCATGTGTTTTTGTGTTTTTGAAATCTGTATTTCTTACAGATTTTTTCCTGTAATTGATATCTAGTCTCATAGTGTTGTTGTCAGAAAAGACACTTGATGCAATTTCAATTTTCTTAAATTTACCAAGGCTTGATTTGTGACACAAGATATAATCTATCCTAGAGAATGTTCCATGAGTGCTTGAGAAGAATGTGTCTTCTGTTGTTTTTGGATGGAATGTCCTATATCAATTAAGTTCATCTTGTTTAATGTATCATTTAAAGCTTGTGTTTCCTTTTTTATTTTCAGTTTGGATGACCTGTCCATTGGTGAAAGTGGGGTGTTGAAATCCCCTACTATGATTGTGTTACTGCCGATTTCCCCTTTTATGGCTGTTAGTATTTGCTTTATGTATTGCAGTGCTCACAGGTGTGTTCTGGGATGTCTGTGAACTACGTATGATTTTAGGCAGCTCTCTGCTAATGGTTGTGGTTTTATTCCTGTCTTGCTAGCTGTTTGGCATGGGGCCTCCAGCACTGGATATTTCTGGCCATTGGGTGGAGTTGGGTCTTAGCATTGAGATGCGGATCTCTGGGAGAGCTGTCACTGATTGATATTATATGAGGCTGGGAGGTCTCTGGTGGTCCAATGTCCTGAACTCGGCTCTTCCACCTCAGAGTCTCAGGCCTGACACCAGGCTGGAGCACTAAGCCCCTGTCAGCCACACAGCTCAGAAGAGAAGGGAGATGAAAAGAAAGAACATAAATAAATAATTGAATAAAATAATATAATTAAAATAGAAAATAAAATAAATTTTTAAAATAAAAATTTAAAAAGTAATAAAAAGAAGGGAAGAGAGCAACCAAACCAATAAACCAAACCATCAATGATAGCAAGTGCTAAAATCTATACTAAGATAAACATAAAAATCAGGAACAATCCAATTGCAGACGGCAAACCCCAAGTCTACAGTTACTCCCAAAGTCCATTGCCTCAATTTTAGGTTGATTCATTGTCTATTCAGGTATTCCACAGATGCAGGGTACATCATGTTGATTGTGGAGATTTAATCCACTGCTCCTGAGGCTGCTGGGAGAGATTTCCCTTTCTCTTCCTTGTTCACACAGTTCCTGGGGTTCAGCTTTTGTCTTGGCCCCACCTGTGTGTGTCGGTTGCTGCCATGCTTCTGTTCCCGCCCAGACAGGATGGGGTTAAAGCAGTGGCTGATTAGGGCTCTCTTGCTCTCTCATGCCGGAGGTGGGGGTGGGGGGGTGATATAAGTTATAATTGGAATGGGGGGTGAGCTTGCCACAAGAGATGCTGGCATGATGTTGCAACAGCCTTAGGCGCGCTGTGTGTTCTTCCAGGGAAGTTGGCCCTGGATCACAGGTCCCTCGCTGTGGCGTGCTGCACAAGCTTCCAAGTAGGGTGTGGATAGTCACCTGTGTTTTCACACAAGATTCTTGGTGACTGCAGAAGCACTTTAGCGTTTCATGCCTGTCTCTGGTGTCTGAGCTGGTAGCCGTGGCTCACGCCCGTCTCTGGAGCTTGTTTATGTGGTACTCTGCCTTCTGTGGGCAGACAGTGAAGGAATCCCCTCTCCTCGCACACCCTGAAACAATGGCCTCTTGCTTCTTAGGCAGTTCCAGACCTTTTCCCGGACTCTCTGCCGGCTAGTCGTGGCGCACTAACCCCCTTCAGGCTGTGTTCATGCAGTCAACCCCACTCATCTCCCTCGAATCCGACCTCCAAAGTCCGAGCCTCAGCTACTAGTCCCCGCCCGTCCCAGAGGGTGAGCAGACAAGCCTCTCAGGCTGGTGAGTGCTGGTTGGCACCGATCCTCTGTGCAGGAATCTCTCCGCTTTGCCCTCCACACCCCTGTTGCTGCACTCTCCTCCGTGGCTCTGAAGCTTCTCCCCCACCTACCTCCCAGCTCCCACCAGTGAAGGGGTTTCCTAGTGTGTGGAAACTTTACCTCCTTCACAGCTCCCTCTCAGAGTTGCAGGTCCCGTCCCTGTTCTTTTGTCTCTGTTTTTTTTTTTTTTTTCTTTTTTTTTCTTTTGCCTTACCCAGGAACATGGGGATTTTCTCCCCTTGTGGGAAGTCTGAGGTCTTCTGCCAGTCTTCAGTAGGTATTCTGTAGGAGTTGTTCCACATGTAGATGTATTTCTAATGTATTTGTGAGGAGGAAGGTGATCTCCACAATTTACTCCTCTGCCATCTTGAATGTCCATCCCTGTTTAGGTAATATCAATTTAAAAGTTGAGTTTTATATGCTTATTTGTTCATTTTGTCTACCTTTTAAAAATACCACTAGCAAACACTTATTAAACTCTTCTGTATAGAACACTGAACATGATGCCATTCTACTGTGTCTTCACTTACAAGTATCTCAAAGTGTGCAGTGTACCTCAGCATCTCCAGAAGACATGGGAAAAGCTTCATGGAGGGGCCAAAGTTTAGTTGATCATTTTCAGAGACAGGGGGAAATGAATGGAGAAGCCAAGAAGAAGATAATGATTTTCACTGATATTTCCAGAAGAATATTTCTCACTTCTTATCAAATCTGATTTCTAATTACATACAAAGTATATATGCAAACTAATTGTTTAACCAGGAAATACTTTATGTTTAAGGACACTTTTTTTTTGTCAATTTACTTAATTCACCTTTTATGAGTACTAGTTTGACAAGTAGAATATCTCACACCTCCTTTTTAATGTGCATTTTGTATTCATAAAATGATGGTTGATTTCTATTTATTCTAACAACCATATTTCTTAATTTCAGTTCTCTAAATGTTTTATTACTTCATGACATTAATCTTCATGGTTACATAACCATCACTTTTAATAAAAGAAGAATTTGAGCATTTAGAAGTCAGTCATTATATCAAAGTCTTCATATTGTCTTTTTTCTTAGGCTTCATATTAATTAACAAGTATAATATATTGAAAGAAAAAACTGCCAACTGAGGATACTTGGTAAAATTAAGGATATTTGGTAAAACTATTTTTCAAAGCAGAGGAAATAGAAAGACGTTACTTGATAAACAGAAGCTGAGAGAATTCATCACCATGATTTGTGTACAAGAAATATTAAAGGGAATCTTCAGATTGAAACAAAAGATCCCAAACAGCTATCCTAAAACATATGAAATTATAGAGCTCACTGGTAAAAGTAACTATATAAACAAATACAGAATACTGTAACACTGTAATGGTTGTGTGTAAATCACTTTTAATTGCTTTAAATGTAAATGGATTAAATTTCTCAATCAAAAGATATAGAGAGGCTAATTGGATTAAAAGATCTGACTAGATTTTATCTATGAGACTCACATTATATTTAAGAACACACATATGATGAATGTGAAAGAATAAAAAAAATGATATTCTGTGAAATTGGTAACCAAAATAGAATAGAAGAGATCATACTTATATTAGACAAAATAGACTTTATGTCAAAAACAGTCAAAAGAGACAACATTATATAAATGATAAAAGTGTCAATACCTCAGGAAGATATAACAATTATAAATATATATGTGCTAACATTACAATACTCAAATATATGAAGCAAACATTGACAGAACTAAATGGAGAAATAAACAGCAACATAATATTAGTAGGGGGTTTCAATATCCCACCTTCAATAATGGATAGACAGACAGAAGATCAGTAAGGAAAGATAGAATTTGAATAAGCTATAGACCAAATGAACCTAACAGCCATGTATAGAACATTCGACTCAATAGCATAAGCATACAGGCATACATCATTTTATTGTGTTTTATTTTACTGTGGTTCACATATATTGCATGTTTTACGGATTGAAGCCTTGTGAATTGAGCAAGTCTATTAGCACCATTTTTCCAAAAGCTTTTGTTCACCTTGTATTTCTGTATCACATTTTGGTTACTCTCACAATATTTCAAACTGTTTCATTATAACTATATTTGTTATGGTGATCTGTGATTAGGGATCTTTGTTGTTACTATTGTAATTGTTTTGAGGTACCACGAACCACACCCATATGAGACAGGCAAACTTAAATGTTGTGTGTGTTTTGACTGCTCCACTGACTAGTTATTACCCCATCTCTTTCACTCTCCTCTGGCCCCCTGTTCCATGAGATTCAAGAATATTGAAACTAGGCAAATTAATAAACATATAAGTGTTCAAGTGAAAGGAAGTCACATGCCTCTCCCTTTAAATCAAAAGTTAGAAATGATTAAGTTTAATGAGAAAGGCATGTGGAAAACCAATATAGGCCAAAAGTTAGGCCTCTTGTGCCAAATAGTTAGCCAAGTTGTGAATGTAAAGGAGAAGTCCTTGAAGGAAATTAAAAGTGTTACTCCAGTGAAAACACAAATGATAAGAAAGCAAGACAGCCTTATTGTTGAAATGGAAAAAGTTTTAGTGGTCTGGATGGAAGATCAAACCAGCCACAACATTCCTTTAAGCCGACACCTAATCTAGAGCAAGACCCTAACTCTCTTCAATTCCATAAAGGCTAAGAGAAGTGATGATGCTGCCGAAGAAAAGTTTGGAGTCAGCAGACGTTGGTTCATAGGGGTTAAGGAAAGAAGCTATCTCTGTAACATAAAAGTACAAGGTAAAGCAGCAAGTGCTGATATAGAAGCTGCAGCAAGTTATCCAGAACATTTTAGCTGAGATGTTAATGAAGATGGCTACCCTGAACAAGAGATTTGCAATGTAGATAAAATAGTCTTATATTAGAAGAAGATGCCACCTAGGGCTACCATAGCTAGAAATGAAAAGTCAATGCCTGGTTTCAAAGCCACAATAGCATAAGCTGACTCTCTTGTTAGGAACTAATGCAGCTGGTAACTTTAAGTTGAAGCCAAAGCTCATCTACTCTTTCAAAAATCCTATGCTAAATCTACTCAGCCTCTGCTTTCTAAATGGAAAAATAAAAAGCCTAGATGGCTGCACATCCATTTACAACATGGTTTACTGAACACTTTAAGCCCACTGGTGAGACCTATTACTCAGAAAACAAATTTCTTTCAAAATGTTACTGCTCATTGACAATATATCTGGGCACCTAAGAGCTCTGATGGAGATGTACAATGAGACTAATGTTGTTTTCATACTTGCTAACACAACATCCATTCTGCAGTCCATGGATCAAGAAGTAGTTTTGACTTTCAAGTCTTATGAATTAAGAAATACATTTCACAAGGTTATAAGCTACCCTAGATTGTGATTCCTCTGATGGATCTGACAAAGTACACTGAAAACCTCTAGAAAGGATTCACCATTCTGGATGCCATTTGGAACATGATTCATAGGAAGATGTCAAAATTTCAATATTAGAAGGAGTGTGGGAGAAGTTTGTTCCAACCCCCATGGATGACTTACAGGGGTTCAAGACTTCAGTGGAGGAATTTACTGCAGATGTGGTGAAATAGTAAGAGAACCAGAATTAGAAGTAGAGCCTGAAGATGTGATTGAACTGCTTCAATCTCATAGTAAAATTTTGATGGATGAAGAGTTCCCTCTGGATGAGCAAAGAAAGTGGTTTATTGAGATGGAATCTATCACTGGTGAATATGCTGTGAAGATTGTTGAAATGACAACAAAGGATGTAAAATATTACATAAACTTAGCTGATAAAGCAGTTGCAGGATTTGAGAGGATTGACTCCAATTTTGAAAAAAAATATTCTACTGTGGATAAAATATATCAACCAGCACTGGTTGCTACAAAGAAATCGTTCATGAAAGAGTCAATTGATGTAGTAAATTTTATTGTTGTCTTATTTCATGAAATCAGCACAGCCACCTCAACCTTCAGCAACAACCAACTTGCTCAGTCAGGAGCCATCAACATCAAGGCAAGACCCTCCACCAGCAAACAGACTATGACTCACTGAAGGCTCAGGTGACTGTTAGCAATTTTTAGCAATGAAGTATTTTTTTAAATTAAGGTATGTACATTTTTTAGACATAATGCTATTGCACACTTAATACACTACAGTATAGTAGAAACAGAAATTTTATATGCAGTGGGGAACCAGAAAAAATTGTGTGATTTGCTTTATTGTGATATTTGCTTTATTGTCATGGTTTGGAACCAAACCCACAATATCTTTAAGGTATGCCTATACACAGTCTTGTCAAGCATAATTGGAACATCTTTCAGGATAAATCAAATGTTACATCACAAAATAAACCTTAACAAATTTAGGATAATTTAAATCATACCAAGTATATTTTTCTGAAAAATTCACAAATATATGAAAAATTAACAATACTGTCTTGAAAAACCAGTAGGTCATGGAAGAAATCAAAAGGGAAGTTAGAAAATATCTTGAGACACACAAAATTAAAACTTACCAAAACTCGTGAGATGCAGCAAAAGCAGTACTAGCAGTGAAGTTTGTAGTAATAAATGACAACATTAAAAAGCAAAAAAATCTCAAAAAAATAACTGTACACCTAAAGGAAGTAGAAAAAGAAGAATGAAATAAGCACAAAGTTAGCAATGGTAAGAAAATAAACATTATAACAGAAATAAATAAAACAGAGAGCAGGGAAACAATTAATAATTGAATGAAATAATTTAGATTTTATAAAAGATTAAGAAAATTGATAAACATTTAGCAAAATTAACTAAAAAAATAGAGATGACTCAATATCAGCAATGAAAAAGGAAATACTACAAATATTAAATGAATTAAAATGAAAGGTTTATAAGGGACTACTATGAATAATTATATACCAACAAAGTAGATAACCTAGAAGAGATGAATAAATTCTCAAAAACATACAAACTACCAAGGCTGAATCATAAAGAAGTAAAAAATCTTAACAGACTTATAACTAGTAAAAATTTTGAATCAGTATTCAAAAACCTTCCAAGAAAAGCCCAGGACCAGGTGGCTTTACAGATAAATTCTACCAAGGATTTAAATAAAAATTAATGCCAGTCATTCTCAAACTCTTCTAAAAAATTACAGAGGATAAAACACTTCTAAACTTATTTTACAAGGCCAACATCACCCTGATAGCAAAGCTGGACAAAAATACTCAGAAAAATACAAACCAATGTCCCTGATAGATATTGAATTTGAGCTAGTCAGATTTCACAGTCATCTTAATTTTGAATGTCTTAGCTAATTATTGGCTTCACCTGCATATTTTTACAGAATCTTAGTTCACTGACAATGATCTGGTCATCTGGCCAGGCAGATAGCAACAATAAAATTTTGATATCCAAGGTTTCCCCCTTTGGGGAAAAGAGCTTCTGGGAATTTTGTGAACCACAAATGCCCATGATAGGGAGTTCCCTGGTGGCGTAGTTGTTAGCATTCCGGGCTTTCACTGACATGGCCCGGGTTCAATCCCTGGTTGGGGATCTGAGATTCTGCAAGCTGTATAGCGCAGCCAAAAAAAATAAATTAATAAATTCAATAAATTAAAACAAACAAACAAACAAAAAACCACAACAAAACAAATGCCCATAATATAAATCAAGTTCTCACATTCCTCTTCATACAACAAAACCACACTAAGTGTTCTTATTAAGGCACTCCTTACACTTTTTGGAGCTCTAAACATCATTGATAATGATCAAGACACTCATTTCACTTCACAAAATACACAATGCTGGACTCATGTATTTGTCAGGGCTCTCCAGAGAAGTAGAACCAGTAGGATGTATATATATATATATATAAAGTGATTTATATATATAATATATATGAAGAGATGATTATAAGTGATGATTATGGAGTTTGGTAAGTCCCAAATGTGAAGAATAAGTCAGCAAGATAGAGCTCTAGCAGAGCCAAAAGTTTAGCTCTAGTCTAAGTTCAAAAGCTCAAGAATCAGAAGAGCCAATGGTATAGTTTCAGTCTGAAAGTCAGCAGGCTCGAGCCCCAGGAAGAGCTGATGTTTCAGTTTGAGTTAGAAAGCAAGAAAAAACGTCGATGTCCAAGTTTGTAGGCTATCAGGCTGAAAATATTCTCCTTATTTGGGAAAAATCAGTGTTTTTCTTTTATTCAGACCTGAAACTAGTTGGATGAGGCCTACCCACAATAAGCAGGATAGTCTGCTTACTCAATCTACCAATTTAAATGTTAATCTCATCCACAAAAACCCTCTTAGAAACACTCAGAATAATGTTTAAGCAAATACCTAAGCACTTCATGACCAAATCAAGTTGATACATGCAATTAACCATCACAGCCCATGACCAAGGGATTCAATCAAAACTCTTACTTCCTTAAAAGTCTCACAGAATATTATAATGGCTTACTTTAACAAGTTCAAATGCAATGAAATGAATCATGGTACATTTTAGTTTAGTCAAACCTTGGGGTAAGTTGTAATTGTGTCTGAATGCATTTTCATTTAATTGTTGACTATTTTCATGTCCCACCACTCCTCCTCCCTCTTCTGTCCCACATCTTGTCAAGCCAATAATACAATCTTGTTCCTTACCTTGGTACCAGTTGGAAATTCAAACCATGTAAACCCTATACCAAATTCACAAGAAACCTTGACCTGTCCCCAACAGTAACTACAATAAAAGGCAAGCTAGTGATCTTTCCAGGTTTTCACAAGCCATTTTCAGACCTGCCTGGAAGCCTGCCATACTCTCTCCAGAAATCCACACCATATAAGAAATAAAACTTTTGATATCCCCTTGATTCATGCATGACATCATCAGTTTAGATATCTGAACTAAATTTTAGGTCACAGGTTCATTCTTCCTTCACAGGTTGATCACAAAATATCTCTTGCTTCTGTCTTCCTGTAATGTCACAAAATACCTCTTTTTAACCTAGAAATCTTGCCATTATATCCAGGTCTTTGTATCTAATGCTTAAAGTAAGACCTTATAAAGTTGACATGACTATACTATGTATACCTGAAACCCAAGATTCTCAGAGACAAGATTATCTAATAGGTAAAACTAATATGAAGCACATATAACTACATATATATTGTTTTTCTTCAAGTGATATGGTAAAAGAAATTATGTATGTTGTTTAGGTATACAGCTTCTTTGTGTAACCTATAAATCAAAGTCATCCAATCCTCTTGTTGGGAAATGTGTGCCATTGAGTTAAAAAATCTAACAAAGATTAGTATTTGCCTTATTCCTACTTCTGTGCCATATTATTAAATTGTATCCAGAAAAGAACAAACAAACAAAAAAAAACAAACAAACATATAATGGATCTTATTAAAGAGTATATATAATAGTTATGGTAAAAGGTTAAACAGTAAAACAGCTTATATTAAGCACTTAAATATAAAATAATATAAAATTATAGAGCAGTCTTTTTGCACTCATTATCAAGTCAAAAATGTGTTCCAAAGTAGACTTCTTATTTTCCTTCTTTAAGAAGTGCAGACTATATAGGTCAGGTAGTCAAGCAAAATCTCCACTGCAGGATATACAAATTTGAAACCTTTCAAAAGGCAATGTTTTTACTCCCTTTAATTAGGCAATTATTTCTACTGGCATTTATAGGCTGCATGTGGTGAAAGAAAAATAGATAAAGAAAATCGGTAAAATCAAATATTTCAATTTTACTTTAAAGGTCACTGAATTATATGACCTACCTTGGAAGTATTTAACTTGAAATAAAGAAGTCAGGAAACAAATGAGCTGAGTAACTCCAGTTGTGAAGTTTGCTATTTTAATTAGAACACAAAAGATTTTCTTTTTAAGAACTCACTGGTATGTTTGAATAAATTATCTCTTTGTAAATCCCTTGAACTAAAGTTTTTTTGAATTTCTCTCTCTCTCTGTATACACACACACACACACACACACACACACACACATTTAGTTTCTCTTTTATGATTTTTTAAAATATTTACTTTCTATTTTATGAAGCAAAATGAAGAGTTAAAAGAATAGATTTTTTCCTCTTATATAACAAGAAAGTATGTTTTCAAAGAATATAAATATGCATATGCAGGCTTAAATGTTATGCTCTTGAAGCAGAATTAATTTATCTGCTAAAAAGTCATCAATATTTACTAAAATTTATTTATTAATTTTATGTACAAATTCCAGATAATATTATTAACTTACCTCTTGGTTAATGATTACTATCTTAGTGAAATAAATAAATAAATATATTTTTTTAAATTTATACATAAAACAATTCAAGAGAAAATATACAGAAGTTTTGAAAATCAGATACAATAGCTATAGGTAAAAAGTGTCTTGTAGAAAAGGTAATGCATTTTCTATGAAAGCCCCAATAGGACACAAAGGACCTATACATTTATTATGTATTAGGTCATGTGGAAATTCTGAATAAATTCTCAAAAGGGAAAAAATATACTGACAACATATAATAAAACTAGGAAATAAAAACAAAGTGTTAGGGAAAACTAACAGACCACCTCCCTTAAGTAAAACCTAGTTTAAGTGGTAATTACAAATTAATGTGTTTTTAAAATTTAGAATATAACAATGATTACTATGGCAGAAATTGCCATTTATCTACAAATATGGATTCTAAACACATCTATTAATGGAAGTTTGGTTGGACCCATACTCAGCAGCTGAATGCATGTAGCCTCTCTTCCAGCTACATATAGACTTAGGTCTAGATTCTGACCCTCATAAGTGGATAGAAGTTGTGTCTACAATGGTCAGGCTTCACCAGTCAAAGAAAGGATCATACCACCACCTTTTTCTTTTTCCTTCCAGCTGACTACAATGTGGATATGAGGTTGAGACCAAAAACAACCACCAGGGCCCTCTGCTGGACATGGCAGAGCAACAAGAGAGAAATAACATAGGACTATGGTTTTGTAAGTTATATTTCCATCACTGGAGATTTATACTTGGATTCATATCAGAGGAAAAAATAAAGAATAAATTTTTATAACATTTACTTTGTGTTACTAAATTATGTCAAATACCCAAAGCATTATATTTTTTGTGTTGCTTTATCATAGTTTCCTAACTTGTATCTCAGCTTGTGAATCTCCAATTTTTCTCCTCTACAACACCTAAGGAGATAGTAACATAAATTCATTTTCCTGGTATGGGAGAAAGTATAGAATATATTAATATACTCAGTGAAGTTCATTTCTTGCCAAATTATTATGTAAACTAAAGAATATCAATCAAAACATAAACTTTTTAACTTGTTTATTAGCCTGCAAAAATATTACCAAACCAAACTTGAGTCTTCTCTGTACACAGTAAAGCCAAATACTGTGGTGAAGGAAAGTTCAGAGTTTATTGCAGGTGCCAAGCAAAGAGTCCAGGTAGCTAGTCCTAAAATACTCAAACTCCCCAGTGGCCTTAAAGGAAAGGTTTTTAATGACAGGGTGAAGGAGGGGGGTTGTGGGGTGTGTTATCAGCTCCCAGACATTCTTCTGATTGGTTGGTGGTGAGGTAACCAGGAGTCAACATCATTAACCTGATTCCAACTGGTCAGGAGTCTAAATGCTTGTGGACAGCATACAGTTAACTTCAAGCTGGTGGTTGTTTCAGTATCTGCAAATAGCTCAAAGGATATTACTCAGAATATTATCTACAGCTCTTCAGGAGGAACTAAAGGTCCTTGACATTAATAGCTAAACTATTTTTTTTTTTTTTTTTTTGCTTGCTTGACTGTTTTCCTTTGTTTCTGCACTTCTCAGATTAAATTTATTCTTTGGAACTCAGGGAAAGCCTAGGAGGCTTAAGTTTTTCTACAAACAAGAAGCAGACAGAGGACATTGGGTGGGGGGTGTCTGTCCCAGGAAGGCCCCATAAGATTCTGCTCAGTTACAATAATATTTAGCCAGAAGATAAAAAGACTTTAAGAACTAAAGACTTATGAGATTTCTTTCAAAAACTACTATTACCAAAAAAGTAATGAGAGAATGGAGTAGACTAAAAGACCAGCTATAATAAGGACGGTAGTAATATAACTGATCATATATTGGAATTTAATATATAAAAAGCTATTGATGGCACTGGAACAACTGACAACACATTCTGAATAAAATAAAATTAAAACTCCTACTTTATTCCATGTGTGCAACATACGAATACAACCAGAAATACAATTTTTAGTAAATAAGACTTTCCATAAAAATCTACAAGAGAAATAACAAGCAATTAGCAAAACATAAAACAATAACATAAACCTACACACCACAGAGATGAAAGTCAAATGTTCAATCATATTACTCAAAACAATACAAACTTAAACACTAGATGAATACTCACCCAAAGCTACAAGTTTCCTAGCACACTATTAGAGAGTATCAAAGAGGGGGATTTATTTGAGTCACAATTTTCCAATATAGTTAGAAAACATTCATTTTCATGAAATGAGATAGATTAATGGAAGGTGGAGAAAGGTTTACTTATCTCACACTTCCAAGAACTATCTCATTCATTCATATAATAGAAATACATCAGTGTCTGCAAGAAAAAAAACACTATTTTTAACTTTAATTTTATGAAAAATTAAGTGTTAATTAGTTTCTATACTTAATTTTTTCCAAACCATGGTGGTTTGGACATTCTTAAAATTTGCTGGTAACTATATTAGACAGGTAAATTTGTTACTATCTGTAGAGTTGTTTTAAACAGAACTAATTTGGGATTACGTTTATTTCCCCTTTTTTTGAATAAAAACTTTAAAATTATCCATGCAAGAACAATTTGGCAATTTCAAGGTTATTAGGCCTTACAATCTGGGATTATGACTCCTGCTATTTTTATGGGAAAATAGGACAGATTGAAAACATAACAGAAGAATATCAAAGAAGGAGAGCTGATAAAGTCAAGTCCTTGATCATTTTGGTTAGAAGGTAATGTGAACTAATAGGAATAAAAGTAGGAAAAGAATAAAGGAAAAGTAGACAGGAACTGACTCACTGGGGAATGTGAAAAGGGTTAGAGCAGAGACACAATACTGTTTAGATGAAGCAGAGACCTAGGTGCTGCTTCTTAATGCCTGGGACTCTGCTTCATCTAAATAGTATTGTTTGTGGAGAATACAAGAGCAATAACTAGAAAAAAATTAGAGGAAGGATAGATAAAAGAATGGCAGTAGTTTCTCAAGATTTCCATAACAATAGGAACAGAAATTCACAAGACAATGACTTTTCAAGTGATCTTAAATATTTTATTGAAATTTTTGATTAAGCAAGTAAAACAATTAAATAAGTAACCTATGTTGAGTGAGAAAATTTATAACCTTAAATGCCCTACTGTAGAAAAAAATTCTATCTGAATCTTAACAATCTTATTAAATATCATAATCATACAAAATAATGTACACTGTAACATAAGAAGAAAATCATTCTTAGACATAAAGCACCCAACTTCAATTTGTTTTAGACTTCTGGAACTTAAATTGGGATTGACATGTACACACTGCTATATTTAAAATGGACAACCAACAAGGACCTACTGGATAGCACAGGGAACTCTGCTCAATGTTATGTGACAGCCTAGATTGGAGGGGAGTTTGGAGGAGAATGGATACATGCATATGTATAGCTGAGTCCCTTTGCTGTGCATCTGAAACTATCACAACATTGTTAATTGGCTATACTCCAATATAAAATAAAAAGTTATAAAAATTAAAAAAAACAAAAAAAAAAGATTGTTATGTTTATCCTTTGAGGAGCAACTAGGACTCTGTTTTATCACTGTTTTATCTTTTGTTCCTGAATTCCCTCACTTCCCTTAAGATCATGAACTACTGAGACCTGCTCAAGGGCAAGCATTGTGGCCAAGCTTAGATCACAAAATGGCTTAGGCCAAAATGCCTTCTCTTATGTCAAGAAAATCATGCCTGGTTCTCTTTCCCAGGGGACCCCTCTATCCTATATACTTACAAAATTTGCTCTGTTTTTAGATAAGTTATGCACATGAATTCTATGTATTTTCAAACATAAGGTTTTTTAAGTCCATTAACATTTAAATGGTTCCTTTATCCATCTTGACCTAATTTGTTCTTCAACATGAAAAGATATAACATATAATCATATATTTGAATGAAATTGTATAGTCTTACTGATATTAAATGTGACAATTCTGATATTCATTAGCAAATAAGCTCTGATAAAAAATGGAATATTTGATTAGGAAGAATAAAATAAAGGCAGTTTGGAGCATGGAACTTTTGAGCAGGTCTTAATGCTAGGTCAGAGAGAGAAAGTAGCTCAGTGAGCACTTATTTTGATGCAGAGAAAGGTAAAGCAGAGTTAGAATGTTTCAATGACATTTGTACCCAAAAAAACTATTCTGTGTCAGAAAAAAAAGAAAATCAAAGAACTTTCCTCATTTCCATCTCCTTCAACTCTTTACAATACCTTCTGGTCCTGATACAGATCTCAAGCACAGACTATTAGACTAAGCTTATAAATTAAGTAGCTTTATTGATTTGCTTAAGCGGTCATCACTGTGACTTTGCAGAAAATGTTCAAGTGCCAAAAATAAACCTTTAAAACAGAACCTATTTATATGTAGGAAACCTTTTAAAAGATAATAAACCGGCATTTTTAAGTGCAAGTTTGTGTGTATATGTGAAATGTCAAAATAGCATTTTTATTTGTTTAATAATCAAGCTGAATAATACTAATTTTATTAAAGATAAGAATATAAGATAATGATAAGTGTTTCTTCTACTGGACTTGGAGCTGTATTAGGCACCAAGCCTACTTACTGAATTTGTGATTAAATATTTCATCAAGGTATGCACTAAAAGTCTTTCCAATTTTTATTAGAGCAAAATGGAATTTATCTAATATTACCATTTGTAGACATGTATATGCTTAAGTACAATCATCATTCAGCACATTGACTATAAATTTATGAAGCTGCAGATAATAATGCAATACTTACCCGACAATTCTGATGTTTTACAAAATGTGATTGGTAAATATCTTTATTTGTGTTGATAAATTATTTTCTGCAAAACACTGCACGAAAATCTATAAGTGTACTAAAGTTTCCTTTCTCAGATTATCCCTGTCACATTTTTGTATTCAGGTTACACTTGCCATGGAAAATGATTGCAGTAGTGTTTTATACTGTTTTATATACTAGAATAGTTTTGTATGCTATTAGAGCTATGTATCAATTGACTGATAGGACTTCCCTAGGAATCAATCTATTCTATTTACATTCTGAATGTATCCTTAAATTCATCCTACCATTGATAATTGGCATTTTTTCTGAGCTATATGTATATACATATGTATATATATACATGTACACATATTTATCATTATATGATGTGTATACACTAAGTATGGTATGTTTATGCTGTATTATATATATATATATATATTCTCTCTCTCTCTCTCTCTCTCTCTCTCTCTCTCTCTCTCTATATATATATATATATATATATATATATACTATCAATCCTCATTATTCAAGGATTGCATATCTGTAAACTCACCTACTAGCTAAAATGTGTTTGGAATCTAAAAACTATTTGTGACACTTACATGGTCTTTTGTGTACATATGCAAAGAGCTAAAATTTTGAGTTGCCCGATACAATACACACATCTCCAGGTGAAACTGGACAAGGTAATGCTCTGCCTTCTTGTTTTAGCTCTCTTATTATAAACAGTCATCCTTTTTGTGGTTTATTAAGTGCCAAGTTTTTCACAGTTTTGTACTTTTTGGTGGTGATGTCACTTTTTAAAATATCTCCCAAGTTTAGTGCTTGAAATGTTGTCTAGTGTTCTAAGTGCAACAGTGTGATGGAACTTATGGAGAAATTACATGTGTCAGATAAGCTCTGTTGAGGCATGAGTTATAATGCTGTTGGCAAAGAATTTAACGTTCATAAATTAACAAAATATCAATATATTAAATAAACTGTAAACAAAGGCACAAGTAAAGCAAGGGTCTGCAATGATCAATTGATGAAATTTTCTGACCAGATATTTGCAGAAACCTAACCGTGTTTTTTTCCCTAAGAGTTAAGTATTTGCTAATTCAGTGTTTGTGGCAATTTACAGAACATAAATTATAAGAGTAGACTGTATGCATGTGTGGATATAGATATAGACAGATACGTGTATTGTATAGATATTCACATAATTAAATATATTTATCTCTGCTCTCCCTGTTTTTATGATATCATTGGTATTCTTTGTAGTGCATATTTATGTATTTTCTTCTTTTCTGTTGCATTCTTATTAAAGATTTGTCAACTTTAATTATCTTCCCAAAAACTGTTTATCTTTTTCTTAATTCTCTATATTTCAGATTTGTTTCTACATAATTAATTTCTGATCTTAATTTACAATTAAGAATAAAATATTCTATGTAGGTTAATTCTGTCAGTTCTTTAGTTTTAAGTTAGGCTATGTTATAGACTGAATGCTTGTGTTCCCCAAAATTCATAATTATAATTTATATATAATTCAAGTTACAGTCAGGAAAGCAGAAATGGCAAAAAGAAAATATGACAACTCTCAGTTTAGGGATGTTCCATATTTATGTGACCATTACTCCTCAAAACTGTTAAGATCATCAAAAACAAGGAAACTCTGCCACTTGGAATAGAAGGAAAGAGAACTGGGTGCCTAGATTGTAATCTCAGTGAGAGTAGGAATCAAATGTGCCTTTGAGTAGTTATTTGGGTGGTTATTTTTCAAATGCCTTTTCACTAATAAACTGTAAACAAATTCACACAATAGGTGAAGCCAATATGATTTTACCATTGTGTCCCTGGAATATATCAGGTGCTAAATAATTTTTGTTAAAGAATAAATAACTGAATAAATGAAATTGTACAACTACTAAATGCATTAACATCAAATTTTAAATATATATATAACTATAAATATACATACACACAAATATATGTAGTGTGTATGTATATTATATACATAATTATGTGTGTTAGAGTATGTAAGAACAGATATAATGTTATATATACATATTTATTATATAAAATAAAATTATGATTCATATGAAAATTAACAATATAGGAATAAGCAAAAAACTTAAGATAGGACTATTCATCATCACAAATTTCCTTTTAAGTTAATTTATAAATTTAATTGAAAATGGTAGATATTTAGTGGTCACAGGAAGAACATGAATATCAGGATATTGCTGCTTTTGGTTTTGCCTTCTTTTTTGTTTTGTTTTATTTATTTATTTATTTATTTATTTATTTTGCGGTACGTGGTCCTCTCACTGCTGTGGCCTCTCCCGTTACGGAGCACAGGCTCCGGACGTGCACGCTCAGCCGCCATGGCTCAAGGGCCCAGCTGCTCCGCGGCATGTGGGATCTTCCCAGACCGGGGCACGAACCCGCGTCCCCTGCATTGGCAGGCGGACTCTCAACCACTGCACCACCAGGGAAGTCCTTGTTTTGTTTTTAGGTCAAAGTAGACCATATTTTTAAAATGAAGGAATATTTATCGGATCAGTTTCTACAAATATATAAAATTAGGGACAATGGTATTAATATTGAGTTTAGAAATAACTAGTAAAAATAAATCTATTGTAAATGAAGATGAAAGAATAAATGCTAACGCAGCAATGTGATTGTTAGGGAACGATTGACTGAAACCACCTGCCTTGGCTAGGCTTGATGATAACCACTTGCATGAGTTGTTTCACAACAGAGGTTCCCATTTGGGAGGGGGACCAAAAGAGCAAGGAGATGCCAGCCCATAATATTGTCCTCCCAACTTCCCAAAATTCTTCACACTGGAATCCATATTGGCTGAAAGATGCATGTACCACCAGGAAAGAGTGTGAGTCAGACAAAATATGGGACAAGCAAGGTGATTGACTACAGACTACCCGGAAACTAACTCCATTACCATAAAACTTGAGACTGCGAGCCACTTAGCAGAGCAGTTCTCTTGGGTTCCCTTACCTTTCTGCTCTCTGCCCAGGCGCCCCTTCCCAATAAAGTTTTTTGCTTTGTCAGTACACGCGTCTCCCTGGACAATTCATTTCCGAGTGTTACACAAGAGTCCACTCTCCAGCTCTAGAAGAGATCTCCCTTCCTGCAACACAATCAGTTCATTTTCTAAAGTCAGTATGATTTCTTTATATTCACTTGTGAAGTAGGAAGTGAAGATATGCACTGAATTAGAAGGGTGGTAAGGCTGAGAAAAGATAAGAGAGTGATGACTGGAAAAGGAAAAACAAAAACATTTGTTTGGATCATTCAATATCTAGTCAGATTAGAAACCAAGATAGTGTAAGTAGTATTATTTAGCAAATTTTCTTATTTTCTTGATAGTGCTGAACTTTTCAGTTGTAGATGCTTGTAGGGAAAAATTTGCAAAGGGGTAAATTTGCAAGAGAATAGTTGAAATTAAGAATGGGAAACATTAGCTAGATAGCTAAGCAGTAAGGAAGGCCACTCAACTTAAATAAAGGGATTCAGGGACTAGATATCTTTACATCAAGTGCACGTATAATGATGGAATTATAATGAAAGAAACAAAAATGTAGATTATAGTGAATTAGTAAGATATTTCAACATAATGTTATAAAAGCTGAACCTGTAAAATTACTGATAAATCCTTGAGATGTGCACAGACTTCAAAGTTTGAAATAGGGTTGATATGAAAGCCTCTGAAATTGATGAGGTAAATAATTAATCTAGAACAGTGTTTTTCAAAGCCCGTGAAAGAGGAAGAGGAATTTTTTTTTTATTTCAAATTTGTTACATAGAAGTGCTTTCACAAAGAATCCAAACAAATGAAATTAGAAAAATAATTATATGCAAGGATGTTGTGATCTCCAATGTCTTACTTTCAGTTTCAGTGCTTATCTCATTGTGGACCAATTACAGTTTTTTGACTGGAAATCATAATTTCAATAAAACAAATCTAAATAGATAGCTGGATTATCAACATGGTAAATAGGTAAATTAGGATAATGAAGATGATTGAAATAACTTGGAGTAGAAACAAACAAACAAACAAATAACAACTACACAATTAACTCCTACGTAAACAGGGACAGTAAAAAGTCAGTAGAAAACTGAGAAGAGAAAGGGAAGAGAAGTAGTAAACCACAATTTTCAAAAATGTAAGTAGTTTTGCAAGAGGTAAGTGAAGGTGTTCACAACCAGACCCCACAAAATGATTCACTTTGGCATGTGGATTATTTTGAGCTGAAGACCCAGGAAGAGCTTTTTACCCTCCCCTTAACTACATAAAAGATTTTATGTAGAGGGGTAGCTCCAAGAGAGTGCAGTTACCAGAGATAACTTTCATCTGTACGACCTACCTATATGGAAGGACAAATATCTAACTATCAAATATCTGCTCTCCTTATTGTCCTGTGAGTTACCATTTGCCCCTTTGAAACCCTGGGTCCCTATCCCATTCCTTAGCAAAACGTAACATATAAGTTTCAGCTGCCCTACTTGTCCTTGGGTCTCATATCTTTGGGGCTCCTGTACATAAGTAATTATATTGTTTTTTCTCTTGTTAATCTGTTTTATGTAAATTTAATTATTAACTAGCTAAAGAACTCAGAAGGGTAGAAGAAAATCTTTTCCTCCCATACATAAACAATGCAACAATATAGCATATGGGATAATGGGCATAGACTAGGATGCAGGGGACATGTTATAATGAAAAGACAATCCATTTTTAATTAAAGGTGAAAGCCTTCAAAGATGGTTTAGAATATAGAATGTTTAAACAAACACAGAAAATTAAGTGTTCCAGAAAGAAGAATTTCAATCTGGGTCAGGAGAAATGGCTCAGAACAGCAGGGGTTAAAAGTACAGGAGATGGATAGCCAGAAGGAAAACATATTGGGTGATGACAAATGATATGATATTATTAGGCATGCTGGGGTTTAGTTGGCTACTAAATAGTCACAAGAATTCAGATTGAGCCAACTCCTGATGGATGCCTAAGGCAGGAGGAAGGTCAGGTCCTGGGGAACCACAGAAACAGGCAAACAAGGCAGGGGTTAGTATAACTCTGGCAAAAGCCTATTAAGTGGCCTTGTCTCTTGGAATGTTAGGGAAATTTGGTTTTCGTGTCAAGACATTATTTTTCTGCTTTCTTTTTGCTTTCATTTTGATTTTTTCTTTCCTTGTTTCTTCATGATTACTTATATTAAGACTGATTTTTAAATGTGACCAAATCAATTTACCTGTAAAATTTTAAAAAATGTTATGTTAAACTATTTTTAAAGGTAAAACAACAGTGTATAGAATGAATCATGTCCAAAAATAATAACAGTTGATAAGTTCCTTCATGATCTTAATATTTAGTTTTGATTCCTGTTTCACAAATTTGTATTTTCTGAGAGACTGCCCAGTGTTAAATTAAAGTCTTGATTTTAATATTTGCTTGTTGAAATGTCCTTGTTTAGCTCAAGACTTTGAACTTTGTGATTGTGAATTATTATTTGACTAATAATCTCTTTGTTTATAAGGTGACAATTTCTTGACAAAATCTTCAACTCTCAGTTTTGATTTTATATTTATTTCCAGGAAAGAATATGGAAAGTTTTTGGTTTGTGTAGGGAAGATTAGAAGACTGGCAAGGAAACTGCATATAATGAAGTTTATAAATATTCATCATGCGTAAATCTGTTTTCTGGTATGCATTTTTGTCATGTTAGTGTTTCCATGTGTATATTACTTCTGCTTAGTGAGAAAATAGTCTTGCTTTTACACATCTCAGGAAATATCCAACTATGTTTACTGTCCTAGAAAGTGTAATTCATAATGTGATTCATGAAGAAAAAAGTGTCCGCCAAAGGTATGAAATCTCTGGAAACCATTCTAAGTGATCAAACACATTTAATCTCTTTAAAAAATCATCAAATCTGGTGGCCTGGAACATGTTATTTAACGTTAATAGAGCATTATAAAATAGAAAATGTATTCATGGAGAGATTAGTTAAAGCTACTATAATTTGTAACAAATTGAAGGAAACCAAAATGAAAAGTCATTGTTTGGTACCAGTGAAATGACGCTGGACATTACACATGGCAAAACCGGTCCATGTTTTTCATGTTATTTATTTCTCAACTTATATTTATGTAACAGAAAAAAAGTCAGAGAAAAAAAATATAACTAACATGCAAAATTCCCCATAACTCATTGACCTGGTATGTGCCAAAAAAGAGACTTGGATTTAATTGTTAAAAGTAGTTGGTTGCTATGTTGGCTATTTTCCATTATTTCTCAGTTCCATACCAACCCTTCTCTGCTGTATGAGGAAATCTACAAATCATACTTTTTTAGGCTTTCTTTCCAGAGAATTTCTGTTCAGTTCTGTCAGTATTACATAGGGAGGTGGACAGCAAAAAACATCTTTCAAATTCTGCCTTAAACATCAAGGCAGTTGCTAGAAGTTGCTAAAAGTTGCTGAAGCAGCAATAGCAGTTGGGTAATTCTGGAATCTAGCAGCCCAGCAAGCACACCATTTTGGCAATTCCAGCTTCAGTTGACATAGAAACTCTTCTGCATCTCTATACAAAATGCAGCAGCTAGTGTAGGCATGAGACTTCCACCCTGGGGGTATCAGCTGCTTTAACCGCTGGGATAAACATGGTATTCCTTTTGTTCCTCCTTTCTTCTCAAAAAAAACAAAACAAAACAAAACAAAAAAACAAACTCCTCCCTTTTCCTTTTTACATAAAACTAACAACTTTGTAACATTTCTGTATATTAAATAACCTCTGTGTTAAACTGCTTCTATATCAAATCGCCTCCATATTAGAGTTTTGTATCTGTATACAGTACTAGTTAAAATATTTTAAAAGCAATATATATATATATATATATATATATATATAGTACTTTCTCAAAGCATGTTTTAAAAGTATTTTCTATAATATTTCTTCCACATACAATAATTTTGAGGTATACACGTACTATATGCCAGAAACTCTTTGAGGCACTTGGGACCGATCAATGAATAAAAATGAGAAGTGTCTTTGCCCTGACAGAGTTTTATTCTAGCTAGATAGAACACAAAATAAACATGAAATATAAGAATATGTTTTCTAGCATATCAAGCATTAAAGATTATTCATGTAAATAAAACAGAGTTGGGAAAGGGCAATGAAGAGGCAAGTTAGAAATGGGAACTTTAGTGATTATAATTGGAGTTCAAAGAAATAGACCTCATTGTGAAGGCAACATTTGAGCAGATTTCTAGGATATGTGAGTTAACCATGGGAAGAGCCAGTGCAAATGTTATAAGGTGGGGATGTTGTTTGGGTCACTGAAAGACCCAGAGGGGACCAGCGTTGGTGTAGTGCACTGTGAAAGGAAAATATATAAGGAGATAATTTCTTTGAGGGAGTGAGTGGTGGCTGAATCACAGAGTGTGGGTTTCTGTAAGGACTGTCTTTTCTTTGAGTAAATATTTTACAAATTTGAGCCCAGCATTGACATGATTAGACCTTCATTTTAAAAGGATCTGTCTGATTATGTAATGAGAATAACATACAGGGGAGCAAGTGAAGAGACAGGAAAATCTGAGAGGCTTTTGCAATAATACCAGTGATAATGGATGTGGCTCAGATTCAGATGGCAGCAATGCATGTGACCTGAAGCAATTGGAAGCTGGATATACTTGGAAAGAAACATAAACAGAATATCCTATTTCTCAGTCATGTTTATAAAGACCTGAAGTTTCTCCTAATTTTAGAGCTATATCCTTTCTTGATATGACAAGGCTAACAATAACTGGGTCCTGGGGGAAAAAGGCTCTCTCATTCTGCATACTTCCTACAGTTCACTGACCCTGCTCATATTCTCCTTTGGGAACACTTTAAGTGAATTAATTTACCCAATATTGCAATAAAATGATGTTTTGATTACTTTCAACAGTACTTTTGCTTGACATTTATCTTTTGCAACATCTGTACATATAAATGACTGTACATATAAATAATATAAATTATAGATTTGGAGAAGTGAATATATAACCAAAAGAATACATTTTATGGAATTGTATTAGTGAACTAATACAGGCAATATTTTATTAGGACTCATTATGATTACATTTATGATTACTTATGATAGGTTGGAAGAATCTAATACATTTTGTTGTTTATCTCAATGGGTAATGAATTTGAGTTTTACATATAAAATTTAATAGAAAATATATGAGCATAATAGATTTTTTAAATTATGAAATTGCTTTATATTTCAAACACCAAATTTATAATTGTAAAGAGAGGACTTAAATAAATAAACTAGGCAAATTATATCAATAATTTAGCAGATTCTACATTAAAATAGGAAGACTGATACAAAAATTAAATGATTCTACAGGCCCAACATAAAGTAACAGGAATGAACTGCCATCTGTTCCATTTAAGATTATTATAAATATAAGGCTTATAGTGAATCTCATTTTGTGATCTTATTCACACAACTGAGAGGAAATTTTCCCTGAGAGTTTATAAATTGAACTGTCTGCCTGAGCAGCAGTTTTCTTCACTCATTCTTCAAAATAAATGGAGTCATGGAAAGAAAGAAGGAAAAGATTAGGTAGCAAAACAACAAGTTTGGTTTAATAATGTATAGCAGCATCCAAACATAATATCTCTTAGTATCTTCTGAAGTTAAAAAATGGAGCATATTTATATCATTTCTCTTCCATAAATTTTAAAACATTGGCTCATTATCTGTTGTATGTGAGAATGAAAAATCAACAATAAATTCCACCTGTGACAACCCATATGAGAAACACACACACATATAAAAGTATGTAAAATATTCATATTTTAAATACACAATTTAGACACACAAACATATACAAAAATACATGTATAATTATATATACAAAGATATATATCCTTAAATCTACATGAAAATGATTCAGCCAGGTTTAGGCAGGACATCAGTAGCTCTTCTGTGCAGCAGGAAGATGATTTAATCTAGCACAAAATTTGCATCACAAGGCGAGGTCCCATGCATTCTCTAAAATTACATGAGAAGAATGGTACTGAAAAGTGAGTCTGGGCTGATTCTAAATGTAATTACTGCCATGGAATGATGAATAATTTTTTTAAAAAACTAACAAAAATAAACTGAACAGAGAATTCCCTGGTGTTCCAGTAATTAAGACTCAGTGCTTTTGCTGCTGTGGGCTCATGTTAGATCCCTGATTGGGGAACAAAGATCCCACAAGCTGTGTGTCATAGCCAAAAATAAATAAATAAATAAGTAAGTAAATAAACTGAACATAACATAGAAATTGAAATAACAAGAATAAATACAAAGTCTGGAAAAAAAGTTAGCACATCTTTAAATTCCAAGGTGCTACTCAGGCTTATGAAGTGGTAGAGCAAATTAAACTAAATAAAGTACATTGTAAGTGGAAATGGAAGTTGTATGACATTGTATGGAAGCTGTATGGCCACAGTTTTAAACCCAGGCCAATGACAGGCTCTTGGTACTCTGGCCTGGTGTCCAGCCTGAGCTTCTGAGGTGGGAGAGCCGTGATCAGAACATTGGACCACCAGAGACCTCCCGGCGCCATGTAATATCAATCAGCAAGAGCTATCCCACAGATTTCCATCTCAGTGCTAAGATCCAACTCCACCCAAGGGCCAGCAAGGTCCAGTTCTGGATGTCCCATGCCAAACAACTAGTAAGACAGAAACACAACCCAGCCCATTAGTGGAGAGGCTGCCTAAAATCATACTAAGTTCACAGATACCTCAAAACACACCACTGGACATGGCCCTGCCCACCAGAGAGAAAAGACCCAGCCCCACCCACCAGAAAACAGGTACCAGTCCTCTCCACTGGGAAGCCTACACAAGCCACTGAGTCAAACTCACCCACTGGGAGCAGAAACCAAAAACAATGAGAACTATGAACTGGCAGGTGGTGAACAGAAGACCCCAAACACAATAATTAAGCAAAATGAGAAGACAGAGAAATATGCAGCAAATGAAGGAACAAGGTAAAAACCCACCAGGCCAAACAAATGAAGAGGAAATAGTCTTTTTAGTCTACCTGATAAAGAATTCAGAATAATGAAAGTAAAGATGATCCAAAATCTTGGAAATAGAATGGAGAAAATACAAGAAATGTTTAACAAGGACCTAGAAGAACTAAAGAGCAAACAAGCAATGATGAACAACAAAATAAATGCAATTAAAAATTCTCTAGAAGGAATCAGGAGCAGAATAACTGAGGCAGAAGAATGGATAAGTTACCTGAAAGATAAAATAGTGGAAATAACTACCACAGAGCAGAATAAAGAAAAAAGAATGAAAAGACAGGAGGACAGTTTCAGAGACCTCTGGGACAACATTAAATGCACCAACATTCAAATTATAGGGGTCCCAGAAGAAGAAGAGAGAAAGAAAGGGTCTGAGAAAAAATATTTGAAGAGATTATAGTTGAAAATTTTCCTAATATGGGAAAGGAAATAGTCAATCAACTACAGGAAGCATAGAGAGTCCCATACAGGATAAATCCCAGGACAAACATGCCAAAACACATGTTAATCAAACCATCAAGAATTAAATACAAAGAAAAAATATTAAAAGAAACAAGGGATAAACAACAAATAACAGAAAAGGGAATGCCCATAAGGTTAACAGCTAATCATTCAGCAGAAACTCTGCAAGCCTGAAGGGAGTTTCAGGACATATTTAAAGTGATGAAAGAAAAAAAAAAAAACTACAACTAAGATTAGTCTACCTAGCAAAGATCTCATGCAGATTCGTTGGAGAAATTACAACCTTTACAGACAAGCAAAAGCTAAGAAATTCAGCACCACCAAACCAGCTTTACAACAAATGGTAAAGGAACTTCTCTAGGCAGGAAACACAAGAGAAAGAAATGACCTACAAAACAAAATCCAAAACAATTAACAAAATGGTAATACGACCATACATATTGATAATTACCTTAAATGTAAATGGATTAATGCTCCAATCAAAAGACATAGGCTGGCTGAAAGGAAACAAAAAAAGACCTGTATATATGCTGTCTACAAGAGACTCACTAAAGACCTAGGGATACAACCAGACTGCAAATGAGGGGATGGAAAAAGGTATTCCATGCAACTGGAAATCAAAAGAATGTTGGAGTAGCAATTTTCATAACAGACAAAATAGATTTTAAAATAAAGACTATTACAAGAGACAAAGAAGGACACTAGGTAATGATCAAGGGATCAATCCAAGAAAATGTAAAAATTGTAAGTATTTATGTACCGAACATAGCAGCAACTCAGTACATAAGGCAAATTCTAACAGCCATAAAAAAGGAGATTGACAGTAACACAAGAGTAGTAGCAGATTTTAACATCCCACATTCACGAATGGATAAATCATCCAAAATGAAAATAAATAGAGACACAAGCTTTAAATGACACATTAGACATGATGGACTTAATTGATATTTATAGGACATTTCATCCAAAAACAACAGAATACAGTTTCTTCTCAAGTGCTCATGGAACAGTCTCCAGGATAGATCATATTTTGGGTCACAAATCAAGCCTGGTAAATTTAAGAAAACTGAAATCATCTCAAGTATCTTTTCTGACCACAGAGCTATGAGACTAGAAATCAATTACAGGAAAAAAAACCCTGTAAAAAATACAAACACATGGAGGCTAAACAATACACTACTAAATAATAACAGATCACTAAGAAATAAAAGAGGAAATCAAAAACTACCTAGATACAAATGACAATTAAAACTGGATGACCCAAAAACTATGGGATGCATCAAAAGCAGTTCTAAGAGGGAAGTTTATAGCAATCCATTCCTACCTCAAGAAACAAGAAAAATCTCAAATAAAAAACCTAAAAATACATCTATAACCATCAGAGAATGAAGAAGAAGAACAACAACAAAAAAAAAACATAGCAGAAGGAAATAAATCATAAAGATCAGATCAGGAATAAATGGAAAAGAAATGAAGGAAACTATAGCAAAGATCAATAAAACTAAAAGCTGGTTATTTGAGAAGATAAACAAAATTGATAAACCATTAGCCACACTCATCAAGAAAAAAAGGGAGAAGACTCAGATCAACAGAATTGGAAATGAAAAAGGAGAAGTAACAATTGACACTGCAGAAATACAAAGGATCATGAGAGATTACTAGAAGCAACTATATGCCAATAAAGTGGACAACCTGGAAGAAATGGACAAATCCTTAGAAAAGCACAACATTCTGAGACTGAACCAGGAAGAATTAGAAAATATGAACAGACCAATCACAAGCACTGAAATTGAAACTGTGATTAAAAATCTTCCAACAAACAAAAGCCCCAGACCAATGGCTTCCCAGGTGAATTCAATCAAACATTTATAGAAGAGCTAACACCTATACTTCTCAAACTCTTCAAAATTAGAGCAGAGGGAGGAACACTCCCAAACTAATTCTATGAGGCCATCATCACCCTGATACCAAAACCAGACCAAGATGTCACAAAAATAAAAAACTACAGGCCAATATCACTGATGAACATAGATGCAAAAATCCTAAACAAAATTCTAGCAAACAGAATCCAACAGCACGTTAAAAGAATCATACACCATGATTAAGTGGGGTTTATCCCAGGAATGCAAGGATTCTTCAATATATGCAAATCAATCAATGTGATACACCATATTAACAAATTGAAGGATAAAAAACATATGATAATCTCAGTAGATGCAGAAAAAGCTTTTGACAAAATTCAACACCCATTTATGATAAAAATTCTCCAGAAAATAGGCATAGAGGGAAGTTACCTCAACATAATAAAAGCCATATATGACAAACCCACAGCTAACATCATTCTCAATTGGGAAAAACTAAAACCATTTCCTTAAAGATGAGGAACAAGAGAAAGTTGTCCACTCTCACCACTGTTATTCAACATAGTTTTGGAAGTTTTAACCACAGCAATCAGAGAAGAAAAAGAAATAAAAGGAATCCAAATTGGAAAAGAAGAAGTAAAGCTGTCACTGTTTGTAGATGACATGATACTATACATAGAGAATCCAAAATATGCTATCAGAAAAATTCTAGAGACAACCAATGAATTTGGTAAAGGAGCAGGATACAAAATTAATGCACAGAAGCCTCCTGCATTCCTGTACACTAACAAAGAAAAATCTGATAGAGAAATTAAGGAAACACTCCCATTTACCACTGCAACAAAAATAATAAAATACCTAGGAATAAACCTACCTAAGGAGATAAAAGACCTGTATGCAGAAAACTATAAGAGACTGATGGAAGAAATTAAAGATGATACAAGGAGATGGAGAGATATACCATGTTCTTGGCTTGGAAGAATCAATATTGTGAAAATGACTCTACTACCCAAAGCAATCTATAGATTCAATGCAATCTCTATCAAACTACCACTGGCATTTTTCACAGAACTAGAAAAAAAATTCACAATTTGTATGGAAACACAAATGACCTCGAATAGCAAAAGCAATCTTGAGAAAGAAAAATGGAGCTGGAGGAATCAGGCTCCCTGACTTCAGACTATACTACAAAGCTACAGTAATCAAGACAGTATGGTCTGGCACAGAAACAGAACCATAGATCAATAGAACAGGATAGAAAGCCCAGAGATAAACCCATGCACATATGGTCACCTTATTTTTGATAAAGTAGGCAGGAATATGCAGTGGAGAAAAGACAGCCTCTTTAATAAGTGGAGCTGGGAAACTGGACAGCTACTTGTAAAAGAATGATATTAGAAAATTTCCTAACACCATACACAGAAATAAACCCAAAATGGATTAAAGACCTAACTATAAGGCCTGACACCATAAAACTCTAAGAGGAAAACATAGGAAGAACATAAATCACAGCAAGATCCTTTCTGACCCACCTCCTAGAGAAATGGAAATAAAAGCAAAAATAAGCAAATGGGACCTAATGAAACTTAAAAGCTTTTGCACAGCAAAGGAAACCATAAACAAGATGAAAAGAGAACCCTCAGAATGGGAGAAAATATTTGAAGATGAAGTAACTGACAAAGGATTAATCTCCAAAAGTTACAAGCAGCTCATGCAGCTCAATATCCAAAAAAGAAACAACCCAATCCAAAAATGGGCAGAAGACGTACACAGACATTTCTCCAAAAAAGGTATACTGATTGCCAACAAACACACGAAAGAATGCTCAACATCACTAATCGTTAGAGAAATGCTAATCAAAACTGCAATGAGGCATCAAGTCACACCGCTCAGAATATCCATGATCAAAAAATCTACAAACAATAAATGCTAGAGAGGGTGTGGAGAAAAGGGAACCCTCTTTCACTGTTGGTGGGAGTGTAAATTGATGTGGCCATTATGAAGAACAATATGGAGGTTCCTTAAAGAACTAAAAATAGAACTACCTATGACTCAGCAATCCCACTCCTGGGCATATATGCTGAGAAAACCATAATTCGAAAAGAGTCATGTACCACAATGTTCATTGCAGCACTATTTACAGTAGCAAGGACATGGAAGCAATCTAAGTGTCCATCAACAGATGAATGGATAAAGATGTGGCACATATATACAATGGAACATTTGTCAGCTATTAAAAGAAAAGACATTGAGGTATTTGGAGTGAGCTGGATAGACCTAGATTCTGTCGTGCAGAGTGAAGTAAGTCAGAAAGAGAGAAACAAATACCTTATGCTAACACACACACACACACACACACACACATATATATATATATATATAATCTAAAAAAAGAAAATCGTTCTGATGAACCTAGGGGCAGGACAGGAATAAAGATGAAGACGTAGAGAATGGACTTGAGGTCACAGGGAGGGGGAAGGGTAAACTGGGAGGAAGTGAGAGATTAGCATTGACATATATATGCTACCAAATGTAAAATAGCTAGTGGGAAGCAGCTGCATAGTGCAGGGAGATCAACTCAGTTCTTTTGTGAACATCTAGATGGATGGGATAGGGAGGGTGGGAGGGATACGCAAGATGGAGGGGATATGGCGATATATGTATACATATAGCTGATTCACTCTGTTATACAGCAGAAACTAACACAGCATTGTAAAGTAACTATACTCCAATAAAGTTGTTGAAAAGAAAAGAAGATGGCTTAAACATAATGGAATACTAACTATCTCAGTGAAAGTATGACTATTATTAAGCCATTTTCCACCATGATGGCAGGATTGAAATTGGGAATGTAAATTCTAATACCTTGAAAGATAATGTCAGAGTAAGAGAGTTGGTGACTGAATTAGTTGATTTATCTTAAATAGATTATTACAGAAGAATTGTCTGTCATTACAGAAACAGTTACTGTTCTGTTATTGGTCTCAGCTGTGTCTCCTCAAAATTTCTATGTGGAAACTCTAACCCCTGGTACCTCAGTATGTATTTGTATTTGGAGATAGAATCTTTAAAAAGCTAATTAAAGTAAAATGAGGTCGTATGCATGGGCCCTAATCCAATAAAACTTGTATCCTTATAGAAAGAGATTAGGACACAAATACTCATAGAGGGAAAAAACATATGAAGACACAGAAAGAATATTGCCATCTATAACCCAAGAATACCTTATCTTAGACTTCTAGCCTCCAGAATTGAGAAAATATATTTTCCCTGTCTAAACTGCCCAGTCTGTGGTTCTTTGTTATGGCAACCCTAGAATACTAATGCCTATCCCTTTGCTCTGTTTTTGCAACTATTATGGTCTCATGCTGCCCACTAATTGAAACAGATAAGGAAGTGAGAATTCTAGATAGCCTTCAGTGTCACTTATCAATTAACTGCCCTTCAGCTCTGAGTGTACCCTTCATATATGCTCTGTGATAAACAAAGAAATTCCTTTAAGTATTAATCCTTTAACGTAAGCAGGATGTTAAACATTCTCAGGAGAAATCAAAGGAGGGATATTACACCCTCTCATTTTGGGGGTGAGAGGGTCCTTCCATGTGGGTGTAATGGCATCAGGTGGAGCCTGCCCAGACCTTGGTCCCTCTGACCTTGCAGACTCAGACTGGAAATAGCCTTTTCACAGCCCTCATCATTCTGAGAATAGAGTCCCTGACCAGTCTGAAGGTTCTACAGAGCCCCATAGAGCCCACAAGCAGTTGCTGGTGGCTTGGGGAATCATATTTAGAGCTTCCACTTCTTCTCCAGCTCCTGTATAACTCCATGCTCTGAAGGTCTTCTGCCCTCCCCTAGACTATCATTGCATGCCCACAGCACACCACTGGTGGCTGGTTGCCATCTCTACCACACATACTATGCAGGTGGCTCACTGCTTGTCCAGCAACTCCGGATCATCTTAGGCCTGACCAAACAAGTGAGGTTCCCTGCTATAGGGTAAGTTGATCTCTCTTAGCTCTAGGGTATTATAGAGAGTTTCCACACTACCTTATAACTACTCTCTTACATTACTTACAATTTCTTACAATTAAATAAACTGACACCAAGAACAACAAGATTTGCGGAAGTGTCTCCTTGTGTGGTGTGTGTGTGTGTCTGTGTGTGTGTCTGTGTTTGCATGAGAAATGAACTGATGTCTTAAGCAAATGGGGTTATTAGTCATTTAGGAGATAGTGGAGTGTCCTCTGTAACTCCAGTGTGCTCTTGACACTGTCATTACAGTGAAGGTTAAAGCAAGCAAAGAAACAAACAAAAAACTCTTTTGTCATTAGGCTTTGTTAGAGAATAGGAATAGGAGGAGATGAGAATGAAAATAAATGAACTCCATATGTTATCCTGCACTTGATATTTTTTGGCTATTTTTAGTGATTCTGGTAAGTAGGTACTGGTATCACATTGACATTTTAATTTACATTTTCTTTCTGGCATTCAGCACCCTTTTATATTCTTTTCGGTCATTTGGCTAATCAATTTGGTGACATATATATAAAAAGTCTTTGGGCAATTTCTGAAATTAATTGAAAGGCAGAATTTAAACCATACCTTTTCACTATATTGATTGTAGTCAAAATATTTATTTTAGTTTTCTAGGTAAATATAGAAAAAAGTAAAGAGTAAAATATATGTGCACTTCTGGTTTTGTTCTAAAAGTGATACCTATAAGATTAAGAGGGCAGTGGTTATAAAATATAGGATTATCATTGAAGTAGAGGGAAAATATCATATTTGAAGAGACTCCTACTCTATTAAATAGGTAGTCATGGAAACAAAAAAGGATAACATTATCTTCCCAAATGAATGCTGTACTTCTAGAGTGCCATGTTTGTCTTGGCACTTTATAATACAAAAAAAAAAAAAGCCAAAATATTTTTCACAGAAATTAGAGCTTTTATAAATATTTCATTCTGTAATTTATTTTATATTTTCTCTCAGAATCATTTCCCCCAAAAAATCACTTTCCTTAAAATTTATTTATTATCCCAATTGACCAAATTACTTAGTTCTCCATGGTTGTATGATATCACAGTCCATTACTCTATATTGGTCCTGGAAAGAAACAGATAGCATGAATCTATTGGGTTATTTGAGGATAGTTCAATATATCAAAGTCAAGGATTTATTCAACCAAAAGGATTATTGCAGTTCTCTGTGGCTAGTAACAACAAAATTCCATTATTTCTATGATATTAAGAGGAAAAAAAACACAAGAAGCTATTTTTTGAACTTGGTAGTGAGAGTGAAGTGGAGAGGGCTTGATTGGCTGGTATTGTGGAATAAAGAACCAACAGGATGAGGAAACAAAAGATAGAATGGAGCCATAGCTTAGGTAATTGGACACTTTCTCATTCTATCAAGTCAGTTACATTTCAGATATATCTGAACCCTAATTCATCTAATCCTATCATAAGGTTCCTCATTTGTTCTCAATCACCAAAATTAACATTGATAAAATTATTAAGGAATATATTATTTCTTCTCACTGTCACTTGGTCTTCATACTCCTAGCACTGTGCCAAGGTCATGTCAGTACTCTGCTTGCAGAACAATGTGGGTATATAGATGTATATACACACAAACACACATACACAGAGTGTTGATTACTTCCTCAGATTTTAGATTTGATTAATTAATCACACAAAACCACCATCTATTTGTGTCTTTGTAGAATTACAAAGTAATTATTTGTGTCTTTGTAGAATTACGCAATGTATAATAAATTACAACTTTGGAATTTTCAATAAACAGTATTTGTTTCAGTATGCTTCAGTGCATGTTCCTAGATATATGTATATTCATCTTTTTATGAAATATAAACTTCCCCTGCTTTCCCAAATTCATACAACTTCATGCTTGTTAGTTGTTTTCCCTTGTCAGAAATTTAAAACAAATGCTTAGTTTTACTCAATAATCTAAACAACACATAGTGAGCAGTAAAAAGACCATAAAGCATTTGCAAAACACTGTATCTTTATATCGTACAGAATGTCGTCATACAGAAACTGGAATAACCTTCAAGATATAACACAAACTTTTCATCTTGTTGCTCTCTTCACAAAAACACCAATTTGATTTTCTCCCTTCTAGTGGTTCTCCTGTATAGCTTTTAATTCTTGGAGGTCAACACACTAAAGCTATTCTCCTTTTATCTAGAGTATAGTTCATGAATTTTGCATTATCTCTGTGTTTCTATGGAATTCTCTTCCATTTACTATTTTCTCTAGTTAATAACCCTGAAGAGGAGCCAGATACACAGAGTTCTGGGATCAGACTGTCTCTTTCGGGCATACTAGTGCTCCAGCATGACTCAGAATTAGGCATCTAGCTCCATTAGACATTGAGAATTACATGCTTTTATGACTGCAAAAACCGAGAGTATGCATTTACCACAGAGAACAGAGAGAGGTTGATGGATCCCAAAATTTAATAAAAATGCAAAAATACCCCAAGATACAAAAGATGTTCAGCCATCACTGGATGTAGAGATGTACATCACTGGATGTACTCTCTACAGAGAGTAGAGAGGAAAGTATACGAAGAACTAAAGCACGTCAGCTCCAGAGATCAGAGAGTCTTGGCAAGAGCTTTCAATTTGCTCATTTCCTTTTCCATCAAGTTGCCCTGAATAGTTTGCTTCCTCAGCAGTATGGGGCAGAAAACATACCAATATATCAACGTCTGCCTTTTTCCAGCTGAATCAGCTAGGTGACATCATAAACACTTGAACTCTGCTACTATGCATAGATAAAATACCAGTTAGTCATTTTTGTTAATTTTGTTCAAGAATTTAAATGTGTGTGTGTGTGTGTGTGTGTGTGTGTGTTAGAGGAAAGAGGTCTATGTGTTCTACCAAAATATTAAAACTTCCAAATTCTGTAACACCTATAAAAGGACATCCTTAAAAAGCAAAACAAATTTAAACAGATTTTTGCATCATGAAGATGTCCCAGGATTGATTATGTAAATGGCCCACAGTGAATGAGATTTCTCATTCTTTATCCATGTTCATTTCAGCCAAAATTATATATTTTAGGGTAATAGATTCAATGCAAGTCATAAAGCATTTCTTCTTAAATAAAAATTGCTTATTTCTGCAAATTCTCGTTATATTCTTATCATCTCATATTTTACATGAAAAATGGTCTTCAATTTTAAGAACCGAAACAAGAATAAATTTAAATATCTAAAAGCTTTGCAGTGGAAAATAACTTAAGTCGATACATTTGCAAGTTTTTACTAAGAGGAATGTAAAATTAGTGAACAAATGTATTGTGAATATGAAAAGGTGTTAAAGAATCTTAATATAATTTCAATTTTCTTAAATTTACCAGGCTTGATATGTGACCCAAGATATGATCTATCCTGGAGAATGTTCCATGAGCACTTGAGAAGACAGTGTATTCTGTTGTTTTTGGATGGAATGTCCTATAAATATCAATTAAGTTCATCTTGTTTAATGTATTATTTAAAGCTTGTGTTTCTTTATTTTCATTGTGGATGACCTGTCCATTGGTGAAAGTGGGGTGTTAAAGTCCCATACTATGATTGTGTTACTGTCGATTTCCCCTTTTATGGCTGTTAGCATTTGCCTTATGTATGGAGGTGCTCCTATGTTGGGTGCATAAATATTTAAAATTGTTATATCTTCTACTTGGATTGATCCCTTGATCATTATGGCTGTTTCCCTTTTATGGCTCTTAGCCTTTGCCTTATGTATTGAGGTGCTCCTATGTTGGGTGCATAAATATTTACAACTGTTATATCTTCTTCTTGGGTTGATCCCTTGATCATTATGTAGTGTCCTTCTTTGTCTCTTGTAATAGTCTTTATCTTAAAGTCTGTTTTGTCTGATATGAAAATTGCTACTCCAGGTTTCTTTTGAATTCTATTTTTATGGAATATCTTTTTCCATCCCCTCACTTTCAGTCTGTATGTGTCCCTAGGTCTGAAGTGGGTCTCTTGTAGACAGCATATATACGGGTCTTGTTTTTGTATCCATTCAGCCAATCTGTCTTTTGGTTGGACCTTTAATCCATTTACATTTAAGGTAGTTATCGACATGTATGTTCCTATTACCAGTTTATTAATTGTTTTGGGTTTGTTATCATAGGTCTTTTCCTTCTCTTGTGTTTCTTGCCTAGAGAAGTTCCTTTAACATGTGTTGTAAAGCTGGTTTGGTGGTGCTGAATTCTCTTAGCTTTTGCTTGTCTGTAAAGGTTGTAATATCTCTGTCGAATCTGAATGAGATCCTTGCTGGGTAGAGTAATCTTTGTTGTAGGTTTTTCACTTTCGTTACTTTAAACATAACTAAGACTATAAATCATCCTGTACATTTACTTCTTTAAACCAAAGCAAGGCATAAAACAGTCATGACAAATAATATATATGGTACAAAATGTCATTAACCCTATGAAAACCGACTTGCTAAACACTAATAATATCTTGCAATACCTTTTGTATATCCGAATGCTGGTAAAGTATTGAAATTTACACCTGTAATCCAACTGCTTCTATGTCTCTGGGATCAGAGGCTTTGTACATCTATTCACTCTTTTCTTTTCCCCACAAAACAGAGAAAAAATATTCTCACTGTGTTTTATTTCAAAATGTGCAATTTTACCTAATGAGAATAAGGACGAGGCACATGTGTCTTGTATGGGTTTAGCAACATTATATAATCAAACTAAAACTTTACATTTTAATCTGCATCATTTTGAAGACACAAATTTGTCAACTAAATATAAATTGAAATATGGAGATATAAATTAAGACATGCAAAAATCCTAAGAAAATTATTTTATTTTTAACAATGGCAAAATCAATTTTACTATTTACTTGCTTAGGTTTCTCTAAGTAGTTATCTAACTAGAATGGGTATCTCTTAGCTGTACCTTCATTAGGCACTTTTCAGATTGCTTTTTTTGGCCTGTTTTATCGTTTTCCACTAAGTTTAATTTTAGTGTTTTTTTTTTTAGAAAGCTAATTCATGAATCCTATTAACCAAATTCAAGCAGTACAAAATATTTCCAACTAAAGTATTTTGAGGAATTACATAAAGAGGCAGCCATCTGTTTGGAATATTTTGATAATTCACACTCCTATTTCCTTTTAGTCTCTATTCAGTGTTGGATCACTGCATATAAAACAGCATCCACACCATAATTCTATCCTCTTTATATGCATTATTCTTTTGCATCATGCTCTATGACCTGAAGTACTAATACCCAATTCTTTACTGTATTAGTGTCTCCCTCCCCATACTGGAACGTAAGCTCCATGAGATCAAGCTGTCAAGAACTGGAAAGGGTTTGAGAATTTACTTTACTTGTAGGCTGGTAAATTAAGGTGCCATAGGTCTATATATGGTGGCAGAAGACATAGACTCCTGGGTCAGAGAAAAACACATTTTTACTCACAGCACAGAAGGCAGCCTAAGTTTCATGTTGCATTTATTTCCTTACCTCCAAGTATCATGGGGGTGATGTAAAGTGGCATACAGTGATGCTAAATACACAGTGGGTTTGAGTTACAGCTGAGGAACCCCACACTTCTTAATATTTAATCTTATAATGTGCTACTGGAAAACCTGCTCAAAATTTGCCCTGGACAGAGACATTATCTTTGTTATCCTGGTCAGGAAGCAAATCTGCCTCTGTCCTTAAGGGAAGCTTTATCTCTATCTTCCAAGGCTGTTTGCTATATCAAATATGCTTAGAAAATAGTCTGGAAAAAAGCTGCCAATATCCCTTACCCAGAAGACATGCAGTGATGTGAAAGACAAAGAGGAAATCATCTGTCTCTCCTCTAATATTCACCTCCTCATTTCTACAGTGTCTTGGCTTCTGGAAATTTTCTTATGAATGCAGCACACCTTCAGACATGGAATGAGAACACATCTGTCAAATTTGATTCATGCAACATTTAATTTAGGGCACTATCAAAGTACTTCAAGCACCAGAATAATGGGAACATTCAGAGATGACTCAGTTGTACCCAGAACTCCCACATCAGTTTTCCAGCTGAACAAATCCGATCATCCATCAGGAACTACCTAGGAAGCCAGGTGATTTTCTTTATAAGTTTCCATATTGGATTTTCTACTTGGCTAATTCAGTTGGAAAATGGTACAATGATTTTGGAAAACAATTTGGAAGTTTTGTTTTTTTTTTAGTTTAAATGTACAATTACTAGATGACTAAGCATTTGTACTCCTCTGTATATAACAAAGAGAAATAAAACTCTATGCTCATACAAAGACATACAAATGAGTACTCATAGAAACTTTATTCATAAGAGCTCCTCATCAAACGAATCAACTAAAATGATTCTTATGATTATTAAATTAACTAATAAATAGATAAAATATGGTGTAGCCATACCATGGAATACTACCCAGAAATAGAAAAAGAAACAGACAACTGATAAAACAATAACATAATACTGTTAAAAAATAGATAACAAGTGAAAGAAGTCAGACACAAAAAGCTGCATGTTGTATGATTTTGTTTATATAAAAGTATATGAGACATAACTATACTGACAGAAATCTGGTGATTCATTGCCTGGGACCAATGATCTAAGGATGAATTGACTACAAAAAGTATGAAAGAACATCTAGGGTGTAGCAGTGCTCTAAAACTAGATTGTGGTGGTGGTTATACTTCTTTTACATTTATCAAAATTTATCAACTGGAACATTTACATGAATAAATTTTATTTTATGTAAATTTGCTACAGTAAAGCTGAAAGAAATTAACTTTAGATGCAAGTACATGCATTGAATTATCTTGAAACATACCTATGAAACTGATACTACTGTTTGTCATTAAAGAATGGTTGTCTTTAAAGACAGAATAGTACAGTAGATTAGGGTTGAACAAAGACATTCTTTTCTTGCTACACAAATTACAGGACAAATGAGGCTCTTGGTGGTGGTGCTCAAGTACCATTAGTTACACTCTCAACTCCATGAATGCATATACAATATACATAGACAATCTAAGTAAGAACAGTGTACTTACTAAGTAAATACCACCCCAATAAAATTCCTTAGGCCTTTATTCATCATTCATCCACTCAATAAATACTTTTATTAAGACCTTATTATGCAACAGGGGATCTTATATTCCTGGGGAGAATGTATTTCTTATTGTGCCATCATAAATCTTTATTAGACCCATCTAATAAATATATCAATATTGTATTTTTCATTCAATTCAATATATTATATTTTTCAGCTTTAAATTTTCAATAAGATTAATTCCCTTTTTGAAAAATTGAATTTTCCTACTTATGCATTAATTTTCAGGATTTATTATTTTAATTATTTTAATATACTAACAGGAACTCTGAAATGTTTGCTAAATTCAGTATTTGGGCCTAATTAAAGTTAGTTTATATTGACTGCTTCTTTTCAGAATAAGAGTCACACTTTCTTATTACTTTATATATCTAGTAATTTTTTGTTGAAGATTGGACACTTTTTAAAAAAAAGATTGTAATGACTTTAGAGTCTGCTTTGTTCTTTGAAAGTAATCAAATTCTAATTTGCTTATCCAATTAATGTGTCTGGACTCAAATTTTTAAATTTACATCCCTCATGTGTACAATTGTTGGTTGATTTCTTTCTAGAATGTCTCCATAGTGATGTCTCCTGCGCAGGTATGGTTCAGGGGTCAGGCAAGGATTTTCAAAGACTGCTCAGACTCTTCAAGCCAATTAGGTTTTCTGCCAATTAAGATGTATGTGGGTTAAAGAATACATTCACAGCCCCAACAAGTTTTCAAGTCTCTCAGGCTTTCAATTTAACTGGGTTTTTGGCTTTTCCATCCCAGAATGTGTGAAAATTTTATTATCTTAGCTCTTCTAAAGATCTCTCACTTTAAAATTTTCCCAGTTAGTTTTAAGTTCCTCTTTCATACCCCTAGTCAAAAAGGCAACAAACTTGCCATTCTTACCTCATAAAGTAGCTATTTTTCAAGAGTCACTTTCAAGTTGTTGATTGCCTTTGGGAGTTTTCAAACTTGTTGAAAGTTTGAAATTAAAAAAATAAAGTTTGAATTTAAAAAAATAAATTCAAACTTTGAATTTGAATTTAAAAAATAAAAATATTTTTTTAAAATGTACAATGGACTTATAATTTGCTTTAAATTCACACACACAAAAAACCTAGATAATTTAAAATTGGAACAGGTGATTGAAACACCTGCTTGCAAAGTTGAGAGTTTATAAGAAACTCAAGGGACAGTTCACATGATTGAATGAATATGTGTGTAAGAGATCTTTGGTGGATCAATGGTTAAGATGCTGTTGGGAAGACAGGAAAGAGATAATGGGGGACGACACAGAAACTTTCATGCATTTTACTCTATGTTTTTTTCTTTCTTTCTTTCTGCCTCAAATTGTAGTGCCAGATAATGTGTTGACTTTATGAATTTTCTGAAGGAAAATTTGATTGCCTAACATGACATCATGACTATACCTTTAAATTCTTAGAGAAATGATTATTCTTTTGTGGAATAATTGTTCCTTTTATTTACTTGTCTTATCTGCCTCTTTCCACCAGTGGATGAATTGGTCCTATATTCATCTATTTATCCAATATTTCTCCATATGACTGGCAGTGGGAAACCACTGATCAGACTCATATTGCTGCCATCTCTGCAGGTCAGTCCTCTTGCTTGCTTGACCATTATACCCTAGAAGTGAGGGTATGGGTGAAGATTAATGACAAATGGCAAGAAAGGGAATTGAATGTTGATTGACAGTGAGCCAATAAATAGTTAATGTAAAGTGGAAAATATTACTGTGCCTTGGTGCCTCCTGTGAGATAGAGAACAAAAAATGATATTGCCTCTTAGGTGCATTTACAATGCCTATAGGGTGAAATTATTTGTCTGATACAATCTATTATTCTATATGAAAATGAAGATCAAGGTTGGGTCCTGCTGGATATAAGGAGCATTCAATCTGTATTCATCTAAATGTTGTATTAAAATAACCTGTAACACCTTGTGGGTTGTGAACACTTGAATAATCATAAAAGTCTCTTTGTCTTTTGGTTCCTGCTTTATAGGTTATAACTATTACAGAAGACTCTTATTGGCAGTTCACATGTCTCCTCGAAAGCATGAAGTTGACTTGTTCCATATCAGAGACATGCATCTTAGTGTAACCAAGAACATGAGATGATCTGTTGAGAAATGTATAGGATATGATGGACATTATGTTCATCTGCTCTACACCTGACTTGCCATATTATTATAAGCCCTGACACCTGTGAACCATGCTCTTTGTGAGTGGAGGAACATATTCAAAGTAAAGTATATTTGAAGAGTTTAAACCAAAGTTAGCTTAGAGTTTATTTGTGGGGTTTACAAACATGCTACTGATAGCCCCAATGTTCACAGATGTCACCTATGGTAAGCTTTTTGGCATACTTAATCTAAAGTGTATAAGTGGCTAATAATACCTTTAATGTACTATCCTAGGAAACTTAGTCCTTTTCTGTCAAAAGCTAGATTCAAACCATGATTAAGCAATGAGCAGGCAATGAAAATACATATTTGGTGGATAAATCAACTTTTCCAAGTGAGCGTGAAGGAGACTTAAACATAAATGACAATAGTCTAGGATTCCTGGGAAGAGCTAAATTAACCTTTAAAAGGAGAAGTATTGAGGAAAAAGATTTATTGGCAATGTTATTTCAGGAGGAAAGAAAAGGTGGCAAGAAGTTTGGGCAGATAGGAAATAAATTACAGAAACTCAACAAATAGATGAACACCATGCTAGAGGAGAAAGTTGGGACAGATTGTGAACACCATTTCAAGATGAGCAATTAAATGTATCTCTACAGATAAAAGTAGGCATAGGTCAAGGAAGATGGGATCTCTGCAGTAGAAGTACAATAAATAAACTTATAGTATAATTACGGTCACACCAGTCTGTAGGAATTTCAAAATAGAAAATATAATTTGCATTTGAGCTCTCTAACTGTCCACGCTCAATGCATAAATTTTAAGAAAATCTGTGGAAGATTCCCAAAATGTCCACCCCTTAATCTCTAGGACCAGTGAATATATTATCTTACATTGTACGTGGGATTTTGCAAATGTTATTAAATGAAGGACCTTTAGATGGAGAGATTATCCTGTATTATCTGGATGGTCTCAATGTAATTGTAAGTGTTTGTATAAAATGGAGGCAAGAGGGTCAGAGTCAGAGAAAAAGATGTGGTGATGTAAACAGAGGTTGGAGGGATGTGAGAACACAAGCCAAGGAATGAAGGTAGTCCCTAGAAACTTGAAAGTCGAGGATATGGTTCTCTTCTATATCTTCCAGAAAGAATGTATCCCTGCCAATCTAGTTTGTATAGAAAATATCCAGAATGATGGTTTACACCTGATTTCTGTTTTGGTCACTTGATTTCTGCATTTAAGTTTGGTCATGCAGCCAGAAGGTTATAAAAAATACCTCCTTGAGTGAGACTGGGTCTTTCCTGAAAACAAGATACTGTACATGGATATTGGTGGTTTATGATCTAGAGACAAACTATACCCTATGCAATTGAGAGCAAACCCTGGAAACTGCTTAAATATCTCTCACACATCTTGGGTGTTTGTCAGTGTTTCTTTCTCCTGCAGTATTTTATCTTTTTTTTACTGTCATTAAACCTCATATAAATACACCTTGCTAACATCTTGAGTAATTACTCTAACCTGAAACCTTGTAGTTTTACGAAATGTAAATTCTCCTGATGGGTCCTACATTTTAAGAGGGGTTTGCTTATTGATTTGCCTCAGGTTTAATTTTTAAATTCACCCTGATACCTTTTGATCATTGCAGGTTGTGTTGTTTTAACAGACTGTTGAGTGTCATAGACCCTTGAGGGACACAACATTGTTAAAATCTATATTTTTAACTTATTTGAATTAATTTGTTAAATTTTTCTCATTTTCATAAGCTTAGTGTATTGCTTTAAAACTATACATTATACTTACAAAGTTGTAGGACCCACACGAAACATGAAAATGAGGAGTATGTATAGTTAACATATAAATAATCTTTAAATATTTTTGCATTGTCAAAAAGTATCAACTTGTTAGGATCTGAGAGATTATAAACATAATTTTATTGGCAATATATTTTACTCTTACCTTATTGGGTAAATAGACCCAAGACTAGTCTAGAAACTACTTAACAGAATTTCTACTTGTAAGACACTTTACTATATATGAAAATCTGAGAAGTGAATATTTTGAGAGGAAAAGTGAGAGGAGTTTTATAAATAAGCAATTCATGATAATATTTATTGAGAACTTATGCCATGTAGATATGTGAGGTACTAGGTACATAAAGATCCCTAAAACTAAAATTCCACCAAACTTACAATTATGAGGGTTAAAGAAATAAAAACAAGTTTGATAAAATTTGAGGAATTCTAAAATTTTGATAACTAATGATTACCATGAAAATGCGATGTAGTGACATTTAACCCACTTAAAATGGATAGGATTGGGTAGTGGTCAATAAACGTATTCTGGAAAAAAATGATATGTGGTTGAGATATGAAGGACAACTTTAATCAGTAGGTTCTGGACTTCCCTGGTGGCCTAGTGGTTAGGATTCCGGGCTTTTGCTGTGGTGGCCTGGGTTCAATCCCTGGCCGGGGAAGATCCCAGAGAGCCATGCAGTGTGATGAAAAAATTAAAAAAAAAGAAAAAAAGGTTTCAGAATCGGTGACACTGCACAGGGTGATTGAGATTGAGTGAACAACACAGAGCAAAGAGGACAAAAGGTGGATATGTTCCTATTGAAGAAAGGAAATGTTTCCTATTGTCAAATAACAGCGTGCTGTTTGCTGCAGTGCGGGATTGCAGAAATGACACCAAGTAACACCTCAGAGGTGAGCAGGAGCATGAGTTTACAAAATGTGGTGGAAGGAAGCCTATAGGTAAAACTATAATGGCATCTCTTTCCATGAAGCTCCTGCATGGAGAAGGTGTTCAGTGTAACTACTTTCTGTGTCCTATTAATATGCTTCTCATATTGATCAATAGTACCTTCACAATTTTATTTTAGTCTCATGTTTGCCTTTTCCAGTCTAAATTTCTTGTAATTATAATCTCCAAAAGACATCTCAGGCAGCTTTCCAAAATGAGGTGGTACCTAGAAATTAAATGAGGAAGCTACTTAATCCTACATTTTATTGATGGAAATAATAATGAAAAATGCTCATGATTCGTAATGTACCACTTATTCTGTCTGATTTTTTTCCCTTTGAACATGTGACAAGCTAGTGCAAATAATTATGAGTATGGGTTGACAAAGGAATGGAACCAATGCTGAAATATTTTTATGACATTTTACAGATGGGATTCATATATACTATATTGGAGAAAAGGAAAATATATATATTCTGCTACTTTGGCATTCCTGGCAATTCCTACAGAATTTCAAATTATGGCAAAATGATTAGTGGTATTTCAAAGATAAAATAATTGCTTCACGTGTAGAATTGAATAAAAGGATTATTGAAAACAAAACCTGTGCATTGTTTTCTATATTTAAAAAAAACCCATAGGAGGAAGCTTCAAGATGGCGGAAGAGTAAGACGTGGAGATCAGCTTCCTCCCCACAAATACATCAGAAATACATCTACATGTGGAACAACTCTTACAGAACACATACTAAATACTGGCAGAAGACCTCAGACCTCCCAAAAGGCAAGAAACTCCCCACGTACTTGGGTAGGGCAAAAGAAAAAGAAAAGAACAGAGACAAAAGAATAGGGATGGGACCTACACCTCTGGGAGGGAGCTGTGAAGGAGGAAAATTTTCCACAGACTAGGAAGCCCCTTCGTGATTCGTGGAGGGGTAAGCTTTGGGGCCACGGAGGAGAGTGCAGCAAAGGGGTTTGGAGGGCAAATCGGAGACATTCCCACACAGAGGATTGGTGCCGACCAGCGCTCACCAGCCCGAGAGGCTTGTCTGCTCACCCACCAGGGTGGGCGGGGGCTGGGAGCTGAGGCTTGGGCTTTGGAGGTCGGATCCCAGGGCAAGGACTGGGGTTGGCTGTGTGAACACAGCCTGAAGGGGGCTAGTGTGCCACAGCTAGCCTGGAGGGAGTCCAGGAAAAGATCTGGAACTGCCAAGGAGGTAAAGGACTTTTTCTTGTCTCTTTCTTTCCTGGTGTGCAAGGAGAGGGGATTAAGAATGCTGCTTAAAGGAGCTCCAGAGACAGGTGCGAGCCACGGCTATCAGCGCAGACCACAGAGACAGGCATGAGACGCTAAGGTTGCTACTGAAGCCACCAAGAAACCTGTGTGCAAGCACAGGTCACTATCCACACCTCCCCTCCCGGGAGCTTGTGCAGCCCGCCACTGCCAGGGTCCCGTCATCCAGGGACAGCTTTCCCGGGAGAAGACATGGTGCGCCTCAGGCTGCTGCAACGTCATGCTGGCCTCTGCAGCCTCAGGGTCACCCCACATTCCGTATCCCTCCCTCCCCCCAGCCTGAGTGAGCCAGAGCCCCTAATTACCTTCTCCTTTAACGCCATCCTGTCTAAGCAAAGAACAGACCTACGTGCAGAGGCAGGACCAAATCCAAATCTGAATCCCAAGAGCTGTGTGAACAAAGAAGAGAAAGGGAAATCTCTCTCAGCAGCCTCAGGAGCAGCGGATTAAATCTCCACAGTCAACTTGATGTACCCTGCATCTGTGGAATACATGAATAGACAATGAAATATCCCAAATTGAGGAGGTGGACTATGGGAGCAATGATATATATATTTCCCTTTTTCTCTTTTTGTGAGTGTGTATGCGTATGCTTCTGTGTGTGATTTGGCTGTATAGTGTCACTTTTACCATTTGTCCTAGGGTTCTCCCTGCCTGTTTTTTTTTTTTTTTTTAATATACTTTTTAGCACTTGTTATAATTGGTGGATTTGTTTTTTGGTTTGGTTGTTCTCTTCTTTCTTTCTTTTTTTTTTTAGATTATTTAAAACATTTTTTTAATAATTATTTTTTGTTTTTTATTTTAATAACTTTTTTATTTTATCTTATTTTATTTTATCTTTTTCTTCTTCCTTCCTTCTTTTCTCATTTCTTTTTTTCTTCCTTCCTTCCTTCCTTTCTTTCTTTCTTCCTTCCTTCCTTCCTTCCTTTCTTTCTTTCTTTCTTTCTTCCTTCCTTCCTTCCTTTCTTCCTTCCTTCCTTCCTTCCTTCCTTCTTTCCTTCCTTCCTTCCTTCCTTCCTTTCTCTTTCTTTCTTTCTTCCTTCCTTTCTTTCATTCTTTCTTTCTTTCTTTTTCCTTTTATTCTGAGCCGTCTGGATGACAGGCTCTTGGTGCTCCAGCCAGGCATCAGGGCTGTGCCTCTGAAGTGGGAGAGCCAAGTTCAGGACACTGATCTCCCAGAGACATCCCAGCTCTGTGTAATATCAAGAGGTGAAAATCTCCCAAATATATCCATCTGAATGCCACTACTCATCTCCACTCAACAACCAGCACACTACAGTGCTGGACACCTTATGCCAAACAACTAGCAAGACAGGAACAAAACCCCACCCATTAGCAGAGAGGCTGCCTAAAATGATAAGAAGGTGACAGACACCCCAAAACACACCACCAGACGTGGACCTGCCCACCAGAAAGGCAAGATCCAGGCTCATCCACCAGAACACAGGCACTAGTCCCTCCACCAGGAAGCCAACATAACCCAGTGAACCAACCTTAGCCACTGGGGGCAGACACCAAAAACAATGGGAACTACAAACCTGCAGCCTATGAAAAGGAGACCCCAATCACAGTAAGTTAAGCAAAATGGGAAGACAAAGAAACACACAGCAGATGAAGGAGCAAGGTAAAAACCCACCAGACCTAACAAATGAAGAGGAAATAGGCAGTCTACCTGAAAAAGAATTCAGAATAATGATAGTAACGATGATCCAAAATCTTGGAAATAGAATGGGAAAAAATACAAGAAAGGTTTAAAAAGGACTTAGAAGAACTAAAGAGTAAACAAACAATCATGAACAACACAGTAATTGAAATTAAAAATTCTCTAGAAGGAATCAATAGCAGAATAACTGAGGCAGAAGAACGAATAAGTGACCTGGAAGATAAAACAGTGGACAAAACTACCGCAGAGCAGAATAAAGAAAAAAGAATGAAAAGAACTGAGGACAATCTCAGAGACCTCTGGGACAATATTAAGAGCAACAACATTTGAATTATAGGGGTCCCAGAAGAAGAAGAGAAAAAGAAAGGGACTAAGAAAATACTTGAAGAGATTATAGTTGAAAACTTCCCTAATATGGGTAAGGAAATAGTTAATCAAGTCCAGAAAGCACAGAGAGTCCCATACAGGATAAATCCAAGGAGAAACATGCCAAGATACATATTATTCAAACTATCAAAAATTAACTACAAAGAAAAAATATTAAAAGCAGAAAGGGAAAAGCAACAAATAACATACAAGAAAATCCCCATAAGGTAAACAGCTGATCTTTCAGCAGAAACTCTGCAAGCCAGAAGGGAGTGGCAGGGCATATTTAAAGTGAGAAAAGGGAAAAGCCTACAACCAAGTTTACTCTATCCAGGGCTTCCCTGGTGGCGCAGTGGTTGAGAGTCCGCCTGCCGATGCAGGGGACATGGGTTCGTGCCCCGGTCCGGGAAGATCCCACATGCTACAGAGCAGCTAAGCCCGTGAGCCATGGCCGCTGAGCCTGCACGCCCGGAGCCTGTGCTCTGCAATGGGAGAGGTCACAACAGTGAGAGGCCCACATACTGCAAAAGAAAAAAAAAAAATCTACAAACAATAAATGCTGGAGAGTGTGTGGAGAAAAGGGAACCATCATACACTGTTGGTGGGAATGTAAATTGATACAGCCACTATGGAGAACAGTATGGAGGTTCCTTAAAAAACTAAAATTAGAACTACCATATGACCCAGCAATCCCACTGCTAGGCATATACCCTGAGAAAACCAAAATTCAAAAAGAGTCATGTATCACAATGTTCATTGCAGCTCTATTTACAATAGCCAGGATGTTGAAGCAACCTAAGTGTCCATCGACATGTGAATGGATTAAGATGTCTCACATATATACAATGGAATATTACTCAGCCATAAAAAGAAACAAAATTGAGTTATTTGTAATGAGGTGGATGGACCTAGAGTCTGTCATGCAGAGTAAAGTAAGTCAGAAAGATAAAAACAAATACTGTATGCTAACACATATATATGGAATCTAAAAACAAAAAACAAAAAACAACAAAAAAAAAAACTCGTCATGAAGAACCTAGGGCCAAGACGGGAATAAAGACGCAGACCTACTAGAAAATTGACTTGAGGACATGCATAGGGGGATGGGTAAGCTGGGACAAAGTGAGAGAGTGGTAGTGTATATATGGACATATATACACTACCAAGTGTAAAATAGATAGCTAGGGGGAAGTAGGTGTATAGCACAGGGAGAGCAGCTCAGTGCTTTGTTACTAGCTAGAAGGTGGGATAGGGAGGGTGGAAAGGAGGGAGACACAAGAGGGAAGAGATATGGGGATATATGTATATGTATAACTGATTCACTTCATTATAAAGCAGAAACTAACACACCATTGTAAAGCAATTATACTCCAATAAAAACGTTGAAAAGAAAAAAAACACCCATCTGTGTAGTGGGTTCTAGGATTCTAACCAGAAGTATACTCAAATAATATTTCCTTATTGTGATATCTAGTATTCAATTAATTTTTTGATGTTTCCATCTCCCAGTTTAAGAGTAATAAAAATTACATTAATTACTTTGCATTGCACATAGAAATGTTTTGAATGTTTTCAGAAACAAAGTTCTAATTAAATTTTTTTAATATGGAAATTAATTTTATCTTACGATTTTTGAGTCACTGCTGAAATTAGGGCTTAACTCAGTAGTAGTCAAGATTAAAAAATAAAAACAAATATAAAAGGTCTTTGTATCAAATCCTGTTTAATTTAACATTTTTATGGTTTGTAGGCTTTTTATATACCTTTTGCATTTGTTATCTAGATTAAATCTGTGCTAATAAAATATGAAATTTATAATTCCTTACAATGAATACAAATTCAATGAATATTTTATATGCAATCTGATGAACAACTAGGGCCAATGTGTATAGCCTTAAAGTAGTTGGAGCTATTTCTCTCTCTGATTTTTAATGACAACTGTGTTGAATGTGTGTATATTGATCAGTATGCATCAAATCAGAACACTGCATATTTGTTCTTAGTTATAAATATGAACAAATAATAAGATCACAAATATTATTACATTATTCCAAAGTCTTAATACCAGTTAAGTGATATAGGCTATTTTGGAGAAAGGCTGCATAATGAATTAAGTATACAATGAAGAATGTGGTCAATTTATACATAAATAAAATGTTTTGGTCAACTAAAATGTCAATGCGGCAGAGGGAAAAGACAACTGGGTATCAGGAGATCTAGATTAAGACAGTATAGTATGCCAGGTGAGCACAGCGGCTCCAGAGTCAGAGCTGACTGATGGTCTCTCTCCATCCTCTCCTTCCCTCATGGTTTCTGTTCAGGAGCCTTTGTTCAGGTAAGCCAAGACATTTTGTATTCCCTGTCTGTCTCCCCAGTCTTGGGGACAGAGGTTTGTCCTGTGTCCTCTGCTCTCTTATATATAGATCCAAGAAGACTTGTTGATTTTTCAGGTATTTAGCTTTTTACTTCTTCATAGGCAGTGATGACTTCCAATCTCCTTATGTGCAGAACAGAAAACCAGATGTCATATATATGTTCTTACAGGGGGATTTCTTCTTATGTTTAAATTGTGTCTGATGCTTCAGAAAATACATTACTTGAAAATAATGCTGGTCTTGGTGAGCAGTTAAATATAAGGAACTAATATAAATAGTTAAGTTTATATTTAAATTTAAATATAAGGAACTAATCACAGTTATGCTCCAGAGAATTAAAATGTAACCCTTGGCTGCAAATATTTTTATCTTGTATTTTCAAATAGAAGACTCCAAGTTAAGCTTAATAGTAAAATAATGGTCTAAACTGGGCTCACTGCTTTGCTGTCAAATATGGCTATTGAAATATTTGCCTTAGAAGCTTTTTTTTCTATTTGTAATGATTGAGTAGATTCCTTGATGGAATTATCTAGACCAAATCCCAGGCCGCAGACTGGTACTAGTCCTCCGCCTTTTAGGAAGCAGGCCGCACAGCAGGAGGTAAGTGGTGGCCGAGTGAGCGAAGCTTCATCTGCTGCTCCCCATTGCTCCCCATAACTAGCATTACCGCCTGAACCATCTTTCCTCCCCGTCGCCATCCATGAAAAATCGTCTTCCACAAAACCACCGGTCCCTGGGGCCAAAAAGCTTGGGACATGCTGATCTAGACTTTAGTGTGTGTAGTTTTGAGTGATTTATTTAGCTCTTGTATCTATTTAAAATACTTTTCATTGTTCAGTTGTTTTAGATTGCATGTACCTGTACCCATAAAAGTATTTCAAACTTTCAAAATAAAGCCCAGAAAAACTGAAAAAAAATTAAGACTAGTGAGAAATATGTATGTTAGGCTAGGAAAGTTGCTTAGAAGTTTTTTTGTTCAGTTTCCTCCTGTTCTTTTAAAATATACTAGACATAGAGGTGACCATTTTTTTTCTTTTTTTTCATAAGTAAGCACAAGTTTTAATGGGAAAAATGATTTCACTAATCACCAGACCATTACTAGTTCTGGCATAACTACCTGTGGTCACTAGGCAAACTACATAACACAATCTCATTCTTCTTTTGTATAATCAAGGAACATTGACAATTCCTTATGTGTCAAAAATGTCCTTAATATAAATAGAAAAATAAATCTGTATTGAACAATAGCCTTTTGCATCTTGGGTTTAAAACATCTTATTGACAAAATATCATATTTCAACTATACTCCAATAAAAATTAAAAAAAAATAAAAATTAGCAAAATAAATTTGAAAAACATACCATATAGATAGGAAGAATAACTTCATTTTTTAGATATTATAACACAAATAAAAGTGACCTTTTTGCCTACAATCAATCTTAAATTACATATCAGATTAACATAACTAATTGTAATACGATTAAATATTAAATTTCATTTCAATGGATTAAAAAAACCTCTTGTACACATATTTAGATATACAAAGTCTAATTGCTTTAGTTTCTAGCATGACATTAAATAAAAGAACTCCTGCTATCAAAAAGAAGTTGAGTCAAAATAGATTCATAAAATATGCCTACACAGAATTAGGATTCCTTTTCTCTTCCATTAACCTAGTTCAGTTTTATTGGGCAAAGTTCTGTCATAAATTCATCTGTTCACTACAGAAATGTCAATGAAGGTGATAAAGGAACTTCTTTGGGGATTTATCATAGAATGTAATTTCTGAATTTTACATTTTGTTGCACTGTACAGTGTCACATAAAAATTCTTCTGAAATTGCTATTTCATAGATGATTCTGAGAAACTTGAAAGGTCATGAGTCTTCCCTTTGTGGCTGTTAGATTAAAAAACATGGTAATATCTTACAAAGAATAATTGAACTAAGACATAAGATCATCTCTAATGTTAATGCACATTTTCTTTTACTTTTACGCCAATATGTTTAGAAGTTTGTGGCTCATTTGACATGAATGTTTATTTAAAAACATATCCTATAAGATAAAAGGAGTGTGGATAAATCAATGTGTTTAATCTAAATAGCAAGCAGCTGGCCAAAAATATAAGCTTCTTGAGTAGAGATTTTATATCAACAAAAGAGAAGCCAGTTCTGCTGCTCCCAGATAACTTGCTATTTAATTGAAGAAAGTAAATAAATGCATATAAACATTAAGTATGATATACAAACATGGCAAAAATATCTATTTGTGTCTATTACTGTTAAATTTAATTGATTGTAGAATCATGGAAACACACATCTAGAAACAAACAAACATAACCTAGGACACTTTATTTTAGTTTTTGCTAATATTTTTATCTGATTATATTAAGAATACTGACAATATTTAACAAGTTCAAGCAGATTTTGATTCTGGATATGTGAAATGAATAATCTAATAAGTCTTTAGGGTACAAACTTTCACCTCCATAATCTGAGTAAATGGAATTTACTTAGCTTAGAATGTTGCCATAATGAATGTAAAATGAAAAAGAAAAAGGACCCCCAAGAGGTGTTCCCAGAACAACTGATTTTTTCACAAAGCTGGCACAGGAGCTAAGAATCAAGTCTTATCAGAGCTTGGTGAAATTTTGCCATTTTTTTATGAGGCAAATTTTATTTTTTTTCTTATATATTGTATTATATTTATAAACATTTAAGTTCTTTTTAATTCACACTTACTTATACTTAAATTGCTTTTTAAATTGGAGAGATATCACCAATTCCACAGAGTTGGAGAAAGAAGTACAAGAACAAGATGCATGTAAAAGAGACAAAATGCAGGCAAGATCAGACAAAGGAAAGTGAAACTGGTAGTGCTTCCTTCTTCTGTCTATATGTGGTGGAACTGTTCTTGATCTCCTTGGATCCTAGAATCTCATGGCAGTGGAGTGGCTAGGGAATAACAGAGAACAAACAGAAGAATGTCCAATGTCAAAAGAGAAAATAGAATTCACTATTATTTAAGCTAGTTTTGTGGTTGAGGGACAGAAGCATACTTCTGTTAATTAGTCTCAAGAATTCTAAAAGGGTCTTAGATTTTATCCTACTTGCAAACTAGTCAACCACAGTTTCATGGATGCTGGCTGAAAATGAGACTGCTGAGCCAGTAACAAAATATGGTTTATTAATCATAGCAGTAGTTACAGCCCGAATGGCAGCATTTTCTTATGATGTTTCTCTGAGCCTCTACTGCCAAAGGGTAAGTAAAGGAGGATCAAGTGACACCTGGACACATAATGGGTTGCATTATAGGAAAAGAATCCTGAGTTTAGGAAATCCTGATCTTTTACAGTGGGCTTCAAGCAAAACTGCCTGGCCTTTGGAACAGAGGGAGACAGTTTAAAAAAAAAAACTTCTTTTTGCTCAGGAAGGAGACACTATGTCCACCCGGGCTGTTCACTACACAAACATTATTGAACAAAAGGGCAGAGCCTCTTCCTGCAAGATGTGCCAAAACATAAGAAATCCATAGAGAATTGCTCAAATATCTACTCCTCTTTTCTACACTGTCTTGTCTTCTGGCCATGAATATGACACTCCATTGGCCACTTGGATTACTCTAACAGAGACTGATGAAATCCATTTTTCATATAGAGCAGTTAATTAATTAAGGCTACCCTCAACAGGACACCAAACAGCAGTATGTGTCAACCTGAAGTACTAACCTCAAAAATGTTCCAGAGTCCCAAACCTGCCAGCTGAACTGATCTCCTAACCATCAAGGTACACCTTAGACATCTAGGTAGTTTTCTTCTTAAGAGTCTGTACTGACCCTTCCAAATTCCTGAGGCATTAATCCAGGTACAGGTATAGCAATTGCATAGAATCTGCCTTGGTCTACAAGGAGGATGTCTCGGACAATTTCATTTTCCATAACAACCCTGGACAATCAGGTGAGGCTGAACTGAATGCTTACCAGAGCTAAAGGGATAATGATCACTTCACCTAGAATCAGAGACAAATTTCATTCCCACTTTATAATTGAATAACTTATATAGTAAGATAACTATTCACAGTTTGCCCATACATTAGGATTCAGTTATCTGTTGGAAAATTCCACAAAACCTAGGGTAGCCTGACTGGGAAAAAACGTCACATTCTTCTGAGGGCTAGTCTTTCCTTAAGCACTTTTAGGTATTCGAGAGGCAAGTTAGTGTTTTTGGGAGGGGATTATTTAATGCCTGGCTTCCACCAAGAACAGTGGCCCTGAGTAAATAAAATATTTAGGATTGCTGGAACCCCTCAAGTGGACCTATATCAGTTGGGTAACAAAAGTCAGTACTGCCTCCAAAAGGGGCACCAAAGTGGCTGGTTGGTAGACCCTTAGAGTCCCCAGTTCCTTTCATGTTGAGTCAAATATAAATAAATTAAAATAAAATTGAGTCAAATATTTTTTTGATTTTGGAGGGGCTGCTTAAGAGAAGTTACTCCAATGGGTCCTTTGTACAGTGGCACTGAGGGAGGAGATTGATAGGACCCAGGCTGAGCAGCTGGAGTTTGTCCCCTGTGAACAGAAACTTCAAGATGAAGAGGAGGGGAAGCTAAGCCCTGTCCAGATAAGAGACCACATATTTCTCATTCTCAAGGTCAAGGAGAGCTTCCCGACTACGCATGCACAGAAAGGCTCCTTAGAGGTCAAAAACGCAGTGATGTCAACCTACCAATAGGCCTCTTCACTAGAATCCATTTGGCTAAGGGGTGTGCACGCACACATGGGAGGACCCTGAGATAGACCAAATTTGGGCTCAGAACCAGGCAAAGCAAGATGACTGGCCAAAAGAAACCCAGAAGAAATGTCCCATATAAGTGAATTCAAACTACCATGAGGGCATGGCTATTTCTCTGAGCCCACCTGTGTGTCTATCCACATGTACTTTTTTTCCCCTTAATAAACACTTTACTTGATTCACTACTTTCCATTTCTTTGTGGAAATTCATTTTCTACAAATCCATATGGGCCAGGGCCTTGTCACTTGCCACTGGTCCCTGGTGGTCTGGTGGCTGGAATTCAGCTCTCTCACTGCCCCAGCCTGACTTCAATCTCTGACTGGGAACTGAAACCCTGCTGCAAACCACTGCAGGTGGAGGCCACTCGTGATCAGCACCAACTGGATCACATCCCACTCCAAGGAATGATGAGTGACAGCTTTGATAGTAGGAATGTGGCAGAAAACTGGTGTTTTCCATGAGAAGTCTAATATCTTGGGCCATCTAACTCCAATGGACTTTTTCTGTTATCACAGAACAGTTGAGCAGAATGGTGATAAAACTGTATTCAGAGCTTTTTCTTGGGAGATAGGAAACCCAGTTGTCAGTTAAAATTGCCCCTTTTTAAGGGGCATACCAAAATATTTCCACTGGAAAAAAAGATTATTAATATCTCCCCCTCACCCTTTTCGTAGCTCTTAGAATGTAAGATGCTCTCTCCCTAAGTGTCTGGCTGGTTACCCTCCAGAAATGTTCCCTTTTATCTAGAAATACAACAGGTATAATTATTCCCTCCTCTTTCCATTCTAAGAACTTCGAGTTTGTGCTTTAAACTTGGAAATTCCCTTGTAACACTCCTTGGTTCAGTGTGTGTTCCACTTATAATCTCATTTTTCTAGATTTACTACTTCTCCATTTCCTTGTCTGCTTATGCCTTAGCTGATATACCACTAAGACCAAAAGTTACTGAAAACTTGGAGAGAATTCAGCTACTAGCACTATTTTCATGTCTGGTATTCATTCTTGACAGTATTATGAGGAGTAAGCTCATCTGAGTAATGATTCCTGAAGGCAAAATACAGCGAATAGAAAAAAGTGCATCGGTGTTGTATATATGTTCTGTGTGGCTAGAAATTATGCATGTTACAGTGAAATGTTAGATCAAGACAGTAATTTTCATGGGTAGGCACATTTCTTCTATGGTGTATATAACTATAAAATTCTGCCTTTTTAAAAAAAGATTGCTAGAAAAATATGATTTCACAATCAAAGATTCAGAATTTGGAATTTTATGACTTTTGGAATATCATTCAAGGCCATGTTTTATACATGAAGAAACTGAGGCTGAAGGAAGTTATGATTTTTCTGAGGATATGCAATTAGTGATGGAGCTGGTACTACGCACAAGTCAGCTCCTCTTTCAAGATCCATTCCTCTATTTTGAAAGAATAAGAGTGCATCCTTTTATCCCCAGCAATATTCTATATACTTTACATATGTTAACTGGTTTTATCCTTCAACAACATTATAAAATAGTTATTAATTGTCCCCATTTACCAGTGAAGAAACCGTGGGACAGAGATGTTGGATGATTTCCCCAGGGTCACCCAGTAAGAGGTAATCTGGATCCAAAAAGCAGGGTCTTCAACAATTCAGTTACTCTGCCTCTTATTTGCTAATGTTTAAACTGAAAAAAAGGGATCTTATTTACACAATAAAAAGACCTTTTAGCCTGGCAATGTGACTAGTCATGTGTGTTTTGTTTTGAAACATTTAAATAGTTTTATTCAAACATTATAGAATCAGGTCATTATCGATGATGTTTTTTATCCTATAACCAGTGGTTCTCAGCTGGGGGTGACTGTGTCCTCCCTCACCTCAGTGGAAATTTGGAAATGTCTGGAGATATTCTTGATTGTGACAAATGGGTGGGGAAGGGGAGAGGGATGCTACTGGTTCTAGTGTGTTAGAGGTCAAGGATGCTGTTTAACGTTCTACAATGTGTATGACATCCCTGACAACAAAGAATTACGTGGATGAAAATGTCCATAGTGCTAATATTGAGAAATCCTGTCCTGGACCTGGTCTGGCAGTGCTGGTTCAGGTCACACTAAGACTCATTCACACTCTATGATGAGTGCACTGGTCAGAAGCATGTTTGCTAAGCTAGTCTCTAGATATGTTTCACAGGGATGGAATAAAGATGGATAGAGGAGAATGAAACCACACACACACACACACACACACACACGCAGCAAAGCAGATTCTCATGACTAATTTACTGATTTTTCCCCATTTAAAAATCAAACTTACATGTATTCTTATGTTTAATAACCTATAATCAGAACAATATGACTCTGAGGTCACTATGTTTTCTGGCAATTCCTATATCATAAGAGCTGGAAGGCTCTTCTTCCATCCATGTCAAAGTCTGGCAAATTGTTTTTCTTATCTGTAACTGGATTATTTGAGAGGCACAGTTTTGCTGTGAATATATTTTTGCACCACAGACCACTCCCCACATACATACACCCTCCAAGCACAGGCGAGTAGCCCAAACCTCTGTATTTCCTAAGAACTATCAAAGGTCAGAGAGGAGAAGTTGCTTTAAGCCAATGACTTTACATGCATTTTTTTTTTAACTTAAATTCTCTGGAGACTATTTTATTGGTGTCCTAGAAAGAGAGATGAAACACGGAAGTGCTTTTGAGAATAGTGATAATAGAATGATTCCTCTGGCCTGGAGAGCAGATAGTAGTCATTCTAGCTGTGTGCTTTGGATGTCAGGACATTGCAGAAAACTAAATGCTACTTGTTCATTTGAAATAGTTGGGAAAAAAATGACATTATGGAGGTTTTTGTAAGGATTTGTATCTGTCTATTTATACACACGCATAACACATAAGTTTTAAAATGTGGTTTTTGTAAGACTTCAGCTTAATTACATTCATAAATTGCTTTTCATCTTGAAATACACATGGCAAAGCACCTGTGGATAGTGTGACAGAGAATAGGGGCCCAGAGGGAATGATGACAGGGACACTAAAATAGAGCTGGGAAGTTGACAAATGCACACAATTCTCTGGGAGTGCAAGTCAAAAGAGAAGTTGAAGAGAGCAATTTACAAACCTTTTTATAATTTGGTGGGCACTTAAGAATAGTGATGTCTGTAAATATTATAGTCAAACATTTATTTAAATAACTTGAATAAATGCCCATTCATATTGATCTGACCTTGTTATTGTAAGTTCAGAAACTTTTATCCTGTCATCTTATATAATTGATCATAATGTGATATTAAAATAAACCATATTTTTAATCAAACAGTAAATGTTGGACTGAAGACATTCCATTCTTTTTCAGAAGGATTAAAAACAGTAGTTTTGATTTTCATTGGATGTGGTGTTCATTTATGATTCTGTAATGAAAGAAAAATCTTCCTCAGGTAATTTCTTATTTTATATGTAGAGAAATAGTATTTTTGGATAGAACAACATCTCACATGGAGGTTTGGCCTTGCACAGATTAGAGGGTGAGTTATACTCCACTCAAGTGGAAGAGGACTAGTCTTGTTTTCATAATTAATTCCCTTTGAGAAACAATGAGATTTTAAAATTTTATAGTCATTAGTGAAACCTAGGGAGAAAAATATTTTCACCCCATGGACATCTCTCTGTATCATGTAATTTTCTTTCTGTTAATAATATTTTCCCTTCTGAATGAAAGATAACTATGTTCAGCTGAGGGTGATATTGGAGAAACCAAAACAACACAAACCTCAGCCTTTAATTTGTCACAGAAATAAAGTGGTGATCTCAAGTTGAGTAATTTGAGAAGTGTAATAAACGGACTGTTTACGAAGATGTCAAAAGAACGTAAGAAAACTTGAGGTAATTTGGTGACAGTGTGTGTGAACAAGAAGTGGGGTTCTGGTTGGTGGCTTATAGCATTTAGACTTGATGGGACAAGAAGAGGAAGGGTTGGCTATCAAAACCTGGAAAAGAAGGTCTGTATGAAGAGGCTGACCTTTCAGTAGCCAGTGCCTTAGTTAGCTCAGACTGCTATAAGAAAGATACCATAGACTGGGTGCCTTGCACAACAAACATTTTTTTTCTCATCTTTCTGGAGGGGTTGGGTGCTAGCAGGGTCAGGTTTTTGGTGAGGGCTCTATTCCTGGTTATGTCTTCACATGGTCATTGCTTAGTACATGCAGCCAGAGAGAGAGGGAGAGGTCCTGTCTCTTCCTCTTTTCATAAGGGCACTAATCCTGTCATGAGGTTTCTACCCTGATGACCCAATTACCTCTCAAAGGCCACACCTCCAAACACCATTACTTTGGGGATTAAGGTTTCTGCATACAAATTTGGAGGGGGAGGTGGGGACACAAACATTCAGTCTAATGCAACCAGCTGGTGTCAATTCCACAGAGAGGGGTGTCTTCACTCTCCTCTTCCATTTTGATCTCTTACTATCAGCTGAAATTGATCAGAAGCCAGAGAACAAAGGATCCACTGATACAGTCCAGCTGTACAGAGCAGGATGGCAAGGAGTGGAATAGATCCGGTGGAACAAATGAGACCTCTCTAGCAGAACCTCAGAGACAAGTCATTATTCAAGGAGAATGAGCTTTGCGGTTCCATGTTCTCTGGTGCAGTACTCACTTTTGAGGAATCTATTGAAGGCATAGTTTATGCAACAGAAGAGGTGATTTTCTGTGGCACATAAACTTAAAAAGTAACTTCCAAACTTTCACACTTGAATGTCTATAGAATCCCAAAACCCCATATGTCTAAAACTAGGTTTATCTTGCTATCCAAAATGTTGGTTTATCATCTGTATTGTATTTCTCATTGAAGAACATTTCTGTCTGCAAAATAGCCCAAGATCTAAGATTATCTTTGACTCTTTTATTCCCTCTTTTTCTTCAGCCAACTAATAAATATAATCAGTTCTACGACCTGGATATTCACTACTCTATTTCTTGTAGGGATGTTAATTTTATCTTCTGCATGACCTCAGGACATTATCTTCTCTCAAGAGTCTAACTTGTCTCAGAGACTTCTGTCTTCATTTCACTGCATTCTCTCCATAAAGCTAGAACCAGTATTTTAAAATGTGAATCTAATGAATCATTTGCCTACTTAAAGCTTTTCAATATCTCTCTTTTATCAAGAGAAAAAGTCAAAGTTATTAAACTGTCTCTCTACTGTCTTCTTGCTTCTATCTCTTGGCTCCATTTCTACATTCTGCTTCCTGTCTTCTGAACTTTCATTGTCTTAATCTTGACTTCTGCATACTCTCCCTGAAATCTTCCTGAAAATAAAGGTTAGCTCCTGGTTGAAAGGCTGTCTGTCAATTCTTTTTCTTCTCTGAAACATCCCTTCTCTTGATTGCTGTTTCAGCACTTTCCTTCAGTTTTGATTGAGAAGGATTATCAGGCTCATGCTGGATGAGCTGTCAAGAGTATTGAGCCTGCATGGAAGTAATAAGATTAAAGTAGCAAAATGACAAAGATTTTTCTGAGAAGATTCTCAGATTCAGTAGCTCTAAGCACAACTTAATTATGCTCCAAAATGAAAACCATAAGTAGCACAAAAAGACAAGAAAGACAAAATTTAGGACATTTAACTTGGGTTATGGCATTTAGATATTCAAATGGGAGACATGGAGCTATCAGATAACAAAAAATTTGTTTCTGATTAAAAATGTATAATTATTTCTATACATGATATGAATTTTCTTAAAAAGAATCTGTAAACTGGACTAAATATTTTGGTGAATGAGATTAAGCAAGTCTTCCTTATCTTATTTAGCACATTTCATTTAGTAATTGAATGCCCAGATTTTAGCCCTGTTACATAAGAGATCCAGATTACTCAAAAATTGTTTCATTTTAAAACAACTGATGTATTTAATATTGTTATAAATGTTAAATGTTATATGCTGAATAGCAGACTTATATACTTAAGATCTCCTGAGATGAACCATCACTTGCCATCATTTTGATGGTTGTTTGTGATTACCCTAAGATCCCATCTCTTGCTGTAAGAATAAATTCAAGGAGATTTATTTGTTGAGTACTTAAATATATTTATCAAGATAAGCATCAATAAAAAATGAAGAAGTTTTATAAAAACATACTTCATCAAAAGGTAAAAGTGAAATTCACTAACAAATTTGTTGATGCAAAAGTGATCTCACTTGTTCTGTTTAATGAAATTTGTAGACTATGTTAATAAAAGTAATGCATGCAAATTATAGCAATATTATGAATAAAAGAAAATATCTACCACTAGTGCAACTGAATGAAAGAAACTCATGAATATTAATGCTCAAAAAGAGTGGTGGATGGTTTGCCACTATGGGCCCCCAAGGCTATAAATCTGGCATTGAAATCAACTGAAACAATCCATTAGAAATCAACTACTCACTACCCATATTGTGTTTTGCAATTCCAGCCTAACACTGCATTTGAAACAGGCAATCTAAACCTGTTCCTAGTGGATAAGAATAAGCCCCAGAGAACTACTTTTTAAACAGTGTATTTCTTCTCAGTAACTGGACTTCAAAAATATTCTGAAAACACCATAAAGTTTCAAACTTCAGTGTCCTCAGAAGCCTCACATGGCTCCCACTGACATCAATCAGAATTTTATGTGCATGGACTGAGGGCAAAGGATAACCATTTATATGATCAACAATACATTTGATGACAAAAAAAATTGTCTGAAATTCACTGTGCTAACTTTATACTCTTCGAGGACACTTAATGTCAAATGCTCACCAGCTGTCTGTATATGGGGGCCAATATTTGTTTAATTTCAAAATTTAAAAACTTGAAAGGAATTTTTTATTTGCAATTTGAAGGTTATAGCAAAATTAACTGAAACACCATAAATACTGATGGGACTTAATGTGGTGTGAGTTTTTTCTAAACTGAGATATTTCTATACAAAGCACTGTCTTATTAATACCATAATCCATATGCACACAAGCAAATATTGCATTATTTTTCCATTAAAGTAAGTATCAGTAATGAACAAGAGGAAATTTTCATCTAGTAAATAGGAAAAAAAAATCTTTCATTGTAATTACATTAACCAAATAAAATATCAGGATGTATTTAAACTAATACCTCAAGTCCTATTAGCTGATTATACCTGAAATTAAACTTCATATAATTTGAATATCTTTAGCTCTCTGTGTTATAGGTTTATGCTTATTCATTAGAAACTGTAAACTTCACAGGATGATTTTTGTCTTCAATAAGAAATATTTTAGTGCTCTTTTATTCCCTTAAATAGTGTGGAGTTCAATACTTTCAGATCAAATGATTATACATAACTATAGAGCAGGTATCTTCTCAACTTTGCACTGTTGTTATTTTGGGTTGGACAACTCCTCCTTGTGGGGACCCTGTCCAATGCATTGTAGGATGTTTAGTAGGATCCCTGGCCTCTAACCCCTAACTACATGTAGTATCCCCACCCCAATTTTGACAACCAAATATTTCTCCAGGCATTGTCAAATGCGGTACTGCTCTAGAGGAATTAATATTCAACATTGTCTTCATTGTTCATCTTGGATGAAATTCCATTTTCAGTAATTATTTAAAGGGCTTTTCAACCTTAAAGAATCTCTTCAAATGCAAGTATGATTGGGAAAAGCAAAACTATGTTATTACCAGCTAACTCTTTAGCAGAAATTAATAGGTCACAATGCTTTTTAACAAAATAATAGGGTATAATATAAGAAATAGAACATGATATAGGACCAGGGGAATCAGAAAACAAATTGTGGGGAAAAGTTGGGAAAAGTGAAATAAGAGGCCATCAGATTTAAACTTCAGCTACCCACACTATCTGGGCCCTTTCTGTTATACCCAGGGTTACAGTTTATTATAGTAAAAGGATACATATTAAAATCAGCAAAGGTAAAATGTATGTAGAACAGGGTCCTAGAGAAAATAGGGGCAAGCTTCAATTGTCCTTTCCCAGTGGAGTTTTAAGGAAAGCACTTTCTGCCAGCAACTCTGTGTCACAATCAGGGAAATTCACCAGGGTCTTGGTGTCCAGAATTTTTATTAGGAGTTGGCATGTATGAAATGAGTGATCACATAACTGACCTCAGTTACTCAGTCTCCAGTCCCTCTCTAGGTCAAGTCATACCACATAGCCCAAGACCCCCATCATAAATCCCATGGTTATCTTAGACTATTTGACATGGCTCAAGGTCCCAGGTAAATGAAGACATTCTTCTCAGGAAGGATATTCCAAGAACTTAGAGGTTATTTCCCCAAAACTGGTCAAGAGCGAAACCATTCTTTGGCATGTGCAGGCATTGGACAACCGAGGTCTGCTGAATAATCCTTTACTCTACATATTTGTTTCCTCACACCATTCACCAGATCAGTGATACACAATCATAGGAATGCTAGGGAGTTCTCTAGCCCTTCAAAATTAGTTTTGTTTTTTTTTTCAATGATGTTATGTGTACATATATCGCTATTAACTTAAATGATTATTATGTATGTTTGCATTACCTACACATGTAATGCAAATAGGAGAAGCATCTTATATTGCACTAAAAAAGAAACTCAACGAGAGCTAATACATATTGTTTTCTGTGTGACAAACAGTTTATGTAGTTAAATAATTTAATTCTCATAATAACTCTATGCAGTGATGTATTGAGGGCTCTGCTACCTGTTTGCAAGGGCCAATTGTTAAATTTTCAGAAATTTTGTGAACCTATTGACATCACATTGATAGCTTGATGTTGGTCATGGTGGTAATATTTACATCATAGAAATTGGAAAATAGTACACATCAGTATTCTCCCCACTCCTCAAAATCCAAGAGTTAAATATTTTAACCAGCATATCACTGACTATATTATTATATTATTTTACTTATAATTGTTTTTATGTCAAGTATTATTTTTAATATAGAAAACAATTTTAGCAATACCAGTTTTTAAAGGATACATTTTATCAACTGATCTAAACTAAGACTTTTGTCCTTTAGCAAATTGCCATAGGCATTGGTTCATTTCTATCTTGACCCATTGATCACTAATTCCGTTTCCATTGCTAGTTTTCCATACACTGTACGTGTTCTTTTTTTTTTTTTTTTAAGAATTACCAGAGCAGGGGGCTTCCCTGGTGGTGCAGTGGTTGAGAGTCCGCCTGCCGATGCAGGGGACATGGGTTCGTACCCCGGTCCGGGAAGATCCCACATGCCACAGAGCAGCTGGGCCTATGAGCCATGGCCGCTGAACCTGCGCGCCCGGAGCCTGGGCTCCGCAACTGGAGAGGCCACTACAGTGAGAGGCCCGCATACCACAAAAGCAAAAAAAACAAAAACAAACAAACAAAAAAAGAATTACCAGAGGGGGGAGGAGCTTCAAGATGGCAGAAGAGTAAGACACAGAGATCACCTTCCTTCCCACAAATGCATCAGAAATACACCTACACATAGAACAACTCCTACAGAACACCTACTGAATGCTGACAGAAGACCTCAGACCTCCCAAAAGGCAAGAAACTCCCCACGTACCTGGGTAGGGTAAAAGAAAAAAGAAAAAACAGAGACAAAAGAATAGGGATGGGACCTGCATCAGTGGGAGGGAGCTGTGAAGGAGGAAAGGTTTCCACACACTAGAAGCCCCTTGGCGGATGGAGACTGTGGGTGGTGCAGGGGGGAGCTTCAGAGCCACAGAGGAGAGTGCAGCCACAGGGATGCGGAGGGCAAAGCAGAGAGATTACCTAACAGAGGATCGGGGTCAACGAGCACTCACCAGCCCGAGAGGCTTGTCTGCTCACCCGCCAGGGTGGGCGGAGCTGGGAGCTGAGGCTCCGGCTTCAGAGGTCGGATCCCAGGAGAGGACTGGGGTTGGCAGTGTGAACACAGCCTGAAGGGGCTAGAGCACTACAGCTAGCCGGGAGGGAGTCCGGGAAAAAGTCTGGACCTGCCGAAGAGGCAAGAGACTTTGTCTTGCCTCTTTGTTTCGTGGTGCGTGAGGAGAGGGGATTAAGAGTGCTGCTTAAAGGAGCTCCAGAGACGGCTATGAGCCGCGGCTATCAGCGCGGACCCCAGAGACGCACATGAGACGCTAAGGGTACAACTGCAGCCACCAAGAAGCCTGTGTGCAAGCACAGGTCACTATCCACACCTCCCCTCCAGGGAGCCTGTGCAGCCTGCCACTGCCAGGGTCCTGGGATCCAGGGACAACTTCCCTGGGAGAACGAACGGCGTGCCTCAGGCTGGCGCAACGTCATGCTGGCCTCTGCCACCGCAGGCTCATCCCACATCTGTACCCCTCTGTCCCCCTGGCCTGAGTGAGGCAGAGCCCCCGAATCAGCGGCGCCTTTAACCCCGTCCTGTCTGAGTGAAGAACAGACACCCTCAGGCGGCCTACACGCCAGGGCATGTCCAAATCCAAAACTGAACCCCGGGAGCTGTGTGAACAAAGAAGAGAAAGGGAAATTTCTCCCAGCAGCCTCAGGAGAAGCGGATAATATCTCCACAGTCAACTTGATGTGCCCTGCATTTTTGGGATACCTGAATAGAAAACGAATACTCCCAAATTAAGGAGGTAGACTTTGGGAGCAATGATATATATATATTTTTTTCCCCTTTTTCTATTTTTGTGACTGTGTATGTGTATGCTTCTGTGTGTGATTTTGTCTGTATAGCTTTGCTTTTACCATGTGGCCTAGGGTTCTGTCTGTCTGTTTTTGTTTTTTTTTTTATTACTTAAAATTTTTTTTCTTATTAATTATTTTTTATTTTAATAACCATATTTTATTTTACTTCATTTTATTTTATTTTATTTTATCTTCTTTCTTTTTAAATTTATTTCTTTTCTCCCTTTTATTCTGAGCCATGTGGAGGACAGGGTCGTGGTGCTCCAGCCAGGTGTCAGGGCTGGACCACTGAGATGGGAGAGCCAAGTTCAGGACACTGGCCCACAAGAGACCTCCCAGCTCCATGTAATATCAAATGGTGAAAATCTCCCAGATATCTCCATCTCAACACCAAAACCCAGCTCCACTCAACGACCAGCAAGCTAAAGTGCAAGATGCCCCATGCCAAACAACTAGGAAGAAAGGAACACAGCCCCATCCATTAGAACAGAGGCTGCCTAAAATCATAACAAGGCCACAGACATCCCAAAACACACTGCCAGATGTGGACCTGCCCACCAGAAAGACAAGATCCAGCCTCATCCACCAGAACACAGGCACCAGTACCCTCCGCCAGGAAGCCTACAGAACCCACTGAACCAACCATAGCCACTGGTGACAGACATGAAAAACAGTGGAAACTATGAACCTGCAGCAAAGATGAGACCCCAAACACAGTAAATTAAGCAAAATGAGAAGACAGAGAAACACACAGCAGATGAAGGAGCAAGGAAAAAACCCACCAGACCTAACAAATGAAGAGGAAATAGGCAGTCTACCTGAAAAAGAATTCAGAATAATGATAGTAAAAATGATACAAAATCTTGGAAATAGAATGAAGAAAATACAAGAAACGTTTAACAAGGGCCTAGAAGAACTAAAGAGCAAACAAACAGTGATGGACAACACAAAACATGAAAATAAAAATTATCTAGAAGGGATCAATAGCAGAATAACTGAGGCAGAAGAATGGATAAGTGACCTGGAAGATAAAAAAGTGGAAATAACTACTGCAGAGGAAAATAAAGAAAAAAAAATGAAAATAATTGAGGACAGTCTCAGAGACCTCTGGGACAACATTAAATTCACCAATATTCGAATTATAGGGGTCCCAGAATAAGAGAAAAAGAAAGGGACTGAGAAAATACTTCAAGAGATTATAGTTGAAAACTTCACTAATATGGGTAAGGAAATAGTTAATCAAGTGCAGGAAGCACAGAGAGTCCCATACAGGATAAATCCAAGGAGAAACATGCCATAATGGAGAAACATGCCAAGATGGAGAAACATGCCAAGATACATATTAATCAAACTATCAAAAATTAAATACAAAGAACAAATATTAAAAGCAGCAAGAGAAAAACAACAAATAACACATAAGGGAATCCCCATAAAGTTAACAGCTGATCTTTCAGCAGAAACTCTGCAAGCCAGAAGGGATTGGCAGGACATATTTAAAGTGATGAAGGAGAAAAGACTACAACCGAGATTACTCTACCCAGGAAAGATCTCATTCAGATTTGGCAGAGAAATTAAAAGCTAAACAGACAAGCAAAAGGTAACAGAATTCAGCACCACCAAACCAGCTTTACAACAAATGCTAAAGGAACTTCTCTAGGCAGGAAACAGAAGAGAAGGAAAAGACCTACAAAAATAAACCCAGAACTATTAAGAAAATGGTAATAGGAACATACATATTGTTAATTACCTTAAATGTAAATGGATTAAATGATCCAACCAAAAGACGTAGACTGGCTGAATGGATACAAAAACAAAACCTGTATATATGCTGTCTACAAGAGACCCACTTCAGACCTAGGGACACATACAGACTGAAAGTGAGGGATGGACAAAGATTTTCCATGCAAAAGGAACTCAGAAGAAAGCTGGAGTACCAATTCTCATATCAGACAAAATAGACTTTAAAACAAAGACTATTACAAAAGACAAAGAAGGACACTACATAATGATCAAGGGATCAATCCAAGAAGAAGATATAACAATTGTAAATATTTATGCACCCAACATAGGAGCAACTCCATACATAAGGCAAATACTAACAGCCATAAAAGGGGAAATCGACAGTAACACAATCATAGTAGGTGACTTTAACACCCCATTTTCACCAAAGACAGATCATCCAAAATGAAAATAAATAACAAAACACAAGCTTTAAATGATATATTAAAAATGATGGACTTAATTGATATTTATAGGACATTCCTTATAAAAATAACAGAATACACATTCTTCTCAAGTGCTCATGGAATATTCTCCAGGAGGATCATATCTTGGGTCAAAAATCAAGCCATGGCAAATTTAAGAAAATTGAAATTGTATCAAGTATCTTTTCTGACCACAATGCTATGAGACTAGATATCAATTCTTGAAAAAAAATCTCTGTAAGAAATACAAACACATGGAGGCTAAATAACACACTACTTAATAACCAAGAGATCACTGAAGAAATCAAAAAAGAAATAAAAAAATATACCTAGAAACAAATGAGAATGAAAACACAACTACCTAAAACCTATGGGATGCAGAAAAAGCAGTTCTAAGAGGGAAGTTTATAGCTACACAAGTGTACCTTAAGAAACAAGAAACATCTCAAATAAACAACCTAACCTTACACCTAAAGCAATTAGAGAAAGAACAACAACAACAAAAAAAAACAAAAAACAAAGCAGAAGGAAAGAAATCATAAAGATCAGACCAGAAATAAATGAAAAAGAAATGAAAGAAACAATAGCAAAGATCAATAAAACTAAAAGCTGGTTCTTTGAGAAGATAAACAAAATTGATAAACCATTAGCCAGACTTATAAAGGAAAAAAGGGAGGGGGGACCTTGAAGATGGCGGAAGAGTAAGACGCGGAGATTGCCTTCCTCCCCACAGATACACCAGAAATACATCTACACGTGGAACAACTCCTACAGAACACCTACTGAAGGCTGGCAGAAGACTTCAGACCTCCCAAAAGGCAAGAAATTCCCCACGTACCTGGGTAGGGCAAAAGAAAAAACAGAGACAAAAGAATAAGGACGGCACCTGCACCAGTGGGAGGGAGCTGTGAAGGAGGAAAAGTTTCCACACACTAGGAAGCCCCTTCGCGGGCAGAGACTGCGGGAGGCGGAGGGGGGAGCTTCGAAACCGCGGAGGAGTGCACAGCGATGGATGCGGAGGGCAAAGCGGGGAGATTCCCGCACAGAGGATCGGTGCCGACCGGCACTCACCAGCCCAAGAGGCTTATCTGCTCACCCGCCGGGGCAGGCGGGGCTGCGAGCTGAGGCTCGGGTTTCGGTTTCGGACGGAGCGCAGGGAGGGGACTGGGGTTGGCAGCTTGAACATAGCCTGAAGGGGTTAGTGCACCAAGGCTAGCCGGGAGGGAGTTCGGGGAAAAGTCTGCACCTGCCGAAGAGGCAAGAGACTTTTTCTTCCCTCTTTGTTTCCTGGTGCGCGAGGAGAGGGGTTTAAGAGCGCTGCTTAAAGGAACTCCAGAGACGGGGGCGAGCCGCGGCTAAAAGCACGAACCCCAGAGACGGGCGCGAGCCGCGGCTAAAAGCGCGAACCCCAGAGACGGGCACGAGCCGCGAACAAAAGCGCGGACCCCAGAGACGGGCGGGAGACGCTAAGGCTGCTGCTGCCGCCACCAAGGGGCCTGTGTGCGAGCACAGGTCACTCTCCACACCCCTCTTCCGCGGAGCCTGTGCAGCCCGCCACTGCCAGGTTCCCGGGATCCAGGGACAACTTCCCCGGGAGAACGCACGGCGGGCCTCAGGCTGGAGCAATGTCATGCCGGCCTCTGCCGCCGCAGGCCCGCCCCGCACGCAGTGCCCCTCCCTCCCCCCCCCCACCCCCGGCCTGAGTGAGCCGGAGCCCCCGAATCAGCGGCTCCTTTAACCCCGTCCTGTCTGAGCAAAAAACAGACGCCCTCCAGCGACCTACACGCAGAGGCAGGGCCAAATCCAAAGCTGAGCTCCTGTGAGCTGTGAGAACAAAGAAGAGAAAGGGAAATCTCTCCCAGCAGCTTCAGAAGCAGCGGATTAAAGCTCCACAATCAACTTGATATACCCTGCATCTGTGGAATACCTGAATAGACAAGGAATGATCCCAAATTGAAGAGGTGGACTTTAGGAGCGAGACCTATGATTTTTTCCCTTTTCCTCTTTTTGTGAATGTGTACGTGTATGCTTCTGTGTGAGATCTTGTCTGTATAGTCTTGCTTCCACCATTTGTCCTAGGGCTCTATCTGTCCATGTTTTTTTTTTTTTTAATTTTTTTTCTTAATAATTAATTTTAATTGTAATAACTTTATTATACTTTACCTTCGTTCTTTCTTTCTTTCCTACCTTCCTTCCCTCCTTTAGACAACGAATCACCCCAAATTGAGGAGGTGGTCTCTGAGAGCAAGATTTATGATTTTTCCCCCTTTACCTCTTTTTGTGAGGGTGTATGTGTATGTTTCTGTGTAAGATTTTCTCTGTATAGCTTTGCTTCCAACATTTGTCCTAAGGTTCTATCCGTCCCTTTTTTTTTTCTAAATATTTTTTAATTCAATAACTATATTATACTTTATTTTATTTTTACTGTATCTTCTGTCTTTTTTCCTTCTTTCCCTCCCTCCTTCCTTCCTTCCTCCCTCCCTCCCTCCTTTCTTTCCTTCTTTGCTTCTTTCTTCCTTCCTTCCTTTCCTCCTTTCCTTCTTTCTTTCCTCATACTTCTACTAATTCTCTCTACTTTTTCTCCCTTTTGTTCTGAGCCGTGTGGATGAAAGGCTCTTGGTGCTCCAGCCAGGAGTCAGGGCTCTGCCTCTGAGGTAGGAGAGCCAACTTCAGGACACTGGTCAACAAGAGACCTCCCAGTTCCACATAATATTAAACGGTGGAAATCTCCCAGAGACCTCCACCTTAACACCAGCACCCAGCTTCACTCAACGACCAGCAAGCCACAGTGCTGGACAACCTATGCCAAACAACTAGCAAAACAGGAACAAAACCCCACCCATTAGCAGAGAGGCTGCCTAAAATCATAATAAGGCCACAGACACCCCAAAACACACCACCAGACGTGAACCTGCCCACTAGAGAGACAAGATCCAGCCTCATCCACCACAACACAGGCACTAGTCCCCTCCATCAGGAAGCCTACACAACTCACTGAAACAACCTTAGCCACTGGAGACAGACATCAAAAACAACAGGAACTACGAATCTGCAGCCTGCAAAAAGGAGACCCCAAACACAGTAAGATAAGCAAAATGAGAAGACAGAAAAACACACAGCAGATGAAGGAGCAAGATAAAAATGCACCAGACCTAACAAATGAAGAGGAAATAGGCAGTCTACCTGAAAAAGAATTCAGAATAATGATAGTAAGGATGATCCGAAATCTTGGAAATAGAATGGACAAAATGCAAGAATCAGTTAACAAGGACCTAGAAGAAATAAAGATGAAACAAGCAACGATGAACAATGCAATAAATGAAATTAAAAGTACTCTAGATGGGATCAATAGCAGAATAAGTGAGGCAGAAGAACGGATAAGTGACCTGGAAGATAAAATAGTGGAAATAACTACTGCAGAGCAGAATAAAGAAAAAAGAATGAAAAGAACTGAGGACAGTCTCAGAGACCTCTGGGACAACATTAAACACACCAACATTCGAATTATAGGGGTTCCAGAAGAAGAAGAGAAAAAGAAAGGGACTGAGAAAATATTTGAAGAGATTATAGTTGAAAACTTCCCTAATATGGGAAAGGAAATAGTTAATCAAGTCCAGGAAGCACAGAGATTCCCATACAGGATAAATACAAGGAGAAATACGCCAAGACACATATTAATCAACTGTCAAAAATTAAATACAAAGAAAGCATATTAAAAGCAGCAAGGGAAAAACAACAAATAACACACAAGGGACTCCCCATAAGGTTAACAGCTGATCTCTCAGCAGAAACCCTACAAGCCAGAAGGGAGTGGCAGGACATACTGAAAGTGATGAAGGAGAAAAACCTGCAACCAAGACTACTCTACCCAGTGAAGATCTCATTCAGATTTGATGGAGAAATTAAAACCTTTACAGACAAGCAAAAGCTGAGAGAGTTCAGCACCACCAAACCAGCTTTACAACAAATGCTAAAGGAACTTCTCTAGACAAGAAACACAAGAGAAGGAAAAGACCTATAATAACGAACCCAAAACAGTTTAGAAAATGGGAATAGGAACATACATATCGATAATTACCTTAAATGTAAATGGACTAAATGCTCCCACCAAAAGACACAGATTGGCTGAATGGATACAAAAACAAGACCCATATATATGCTGTCTACAAGAGACCCACTTCAGACCTAGAGACACATACAGACTGAAAGTAAGGGGATGGAAAAAGATATTCCATGAAAATGGAAACCAAAAGAAAGCTGGAGTAGCAATTTTCATATCAGACAAAACAGACTTTAAGATAAAGACTATTACAAGAGACAAAGAAGGACACTACATAATGATCAAGGGATCAATCCAAGAAGAAGATATAACAATTGTAAATATTTATGCACCCAACATAGGAGCACCTCAATACATAAGGCAAATACTAACAGCCATAAAAGGGGAGATCGACAGTAACACATCCATAGTAGGGGACTTTAACACCCCACTTTCACCCATGAACAGATCATCCAAAATGAAAATAAATAAGGAAACACAAGCTTGAAATGATACATTAAACAAGATCGACTTAATTGATATTTATAGGACACTCCATCCAAAAACAACAGAATACACATTTTTCTCAAGTGCTCATGGAACATTCTCCAGGATAGATCATATCTTGGGTCACAAATCAAGCCTTGGTAAATTTAAGAAAATTGAAATTGTATCAAGTATCTTTTCTGACCACAACGCCATGAGACTAGATATCAATTACAGGAAAAGATCTGTAAAAAATACAAACACATTGAGGCTAAACAATACACTACTTAATAATGAAGTGATCACTGAAGAAATCAAAGAGGAAATAAAAAAATACCTAGAAACAAATGACAATGGAGACACAACGACCCAAAACCTATGGGATGCAGCAAAAGCAGTTCTAAGGGGGAAGTTTATAGCGATACAAGCCCACCTTAATAAGCAGGAAACATCTCGAATAAACAACCTAACCTTGCACCTCAAGCAATTAGAGAAAGAAGAACAAAAAAACCCCAAAGCTAGCAGAAGGAAAGAAATCATAAAAATCAGATCAGAAATAAATGAAAAAGAAATGAAGGAAACGATAGCAAAGATCAATAAAACTAAAAGCTGGTTCTTTGAGAAGATAAACAAAATAGATAAACCACTAGCCAGACTCATCAAGAAAAAAAGGGAGAAGACTCAAATCAATAGAATTAGAAATGAAAAAGGAGAAGTAACAACTGACACTGCAGAAATAAAAAAAAATCATGAGAGATTACTACAAGCAACTCTATGCCAATAAAATGGACAATCTGGAAGAAATGGACAAATTCTTAGAAATGCACAACCTGCCAAGACTTAATCAGGAAGAAATCGAAAATATGAACAGACCAATCACAAGCACTGAAATTGAAACTGTGATTAAAAATCTTCCAACAAACAAAAGCCCAGGACCAGATGGCTTCACAGGTGAATTCTATCAAACATTTAGAGAAGAGCTAACACCTATCCTTCTCAAACTCTTCCAAAATATAGCAGAGGGAGGAACACTCCCAAATTCCTTCTATGAGGCCACCATCACCTTGATACCAAAACCAGACAAGGATGTCACAAAGAAAGAAAACTACAGGCCAATATCACTGATGAACATAGATGAAAAAATCCTCAACAAAATACTAGCAAACAGAATCCAGCAGCACATTAAAAGGATCATACACCATGATCAAGTGGCGTTTATTCCAGGAATGCAAGGATTCTTCAATATACGCAAATCTATCAATGTGATAAACCATATTAACAAATTGAAGGAGAAAAACCATATGATCATCTCAATAGATGCAGAGAAAGCTTTTGACAAAATTCAACACCCATTTATGATAAAAACCCTGCAGAAAGTAGGCATAGAGGGAACTTTCCTCAACATAATAAAGGCCATATATGACAAGCCCACAGCAAACATAATCCTCAATGGTGAAAAACTGAAAGCATTTCCACTAAGATCAGGAACAAGACAAGGTTGCCCACTCTCACCACTCTTATTCAACATAGTTTTGGAAGTTTTAGCCACAGCAATCAGAGAAGAAAAGGAAATAAAAGGAATCCAAATCGGAAAAGAAGAAGTAAAGCTGTCACTGTTTGCCGATGACATGATACTATACATAGAGAATCCTAAAGATGCTACCAGAAAACTACTAGAGCTAATCAATGAATTTGGTAAAGTAGCAGGATACAAAATTAATGCACAGAAATCTCTGGCATTCCTATATACTAATGATGAAAAATCTGAAAGTGAAATCAAGAAAACACTCTCATTTACCATTGCAACAAAAAGAATAAAATATCTGGGAATAAACCTACCAAAGGAGACAAAAGACCTGTATGCAGAAAATTATAAGACACTGATAAAAGAAATTAAAGATGATACAAATAGATGGTGAGATATTCCATGTTCTTTGATTGGAAGAACCAACATTGTGAAAATGACTCTACTACCCAAAGCAATCTACAGATTCAATGCAATCCCTATCAAACTACCACTGGCATTTTTCACAGAACTAGAACAAAAAATTTCACAATTTGTATGGAAACACAAAAGACCCCGAATAGCCAAAGCAATCTTGAGAATGAAAAAAGGAACTGGAGGAATCAGGCTCCCTGACTTCAGACTATACTACAAAGCTACAGTAATCAAGACAGTATGGTACTGGCACAAAAACAGAAAGATAGATCAATGGAACAGGATAGAAAGCCCAGAGATAAACCCTCGCACATATGGACACCTTATCTTTGATAAAGGTGGCAGGAAAGCACAGTGGAGAAAGGACAGCCTCTTCAATAAATGGTGCTGGGAAAACTGGACAGGTACATGTAAAAGTATGAGATTAGATCACTCCCTAACACCATACACAAAAATAAGCTCAAAATGGATTAAAGACCTAAATGTAAGGCCAGAAACTATCAAACTCTTAGAGGAAAACATAGGCAGAACACTCTATGACATAAATCACAGCAAGATCCTTTTTGACCCACCTCCTAGAGTAATGGAAATAAAAACAAAAATAAACAAATGGGACCTAATGAAACTTCAAAGCTTTTGCACAGCAAAGGAAACCATAATCAAGACCAAAAGACAACCCTCAGAATGGGAGAAAATATTTGCAAATGAAGCAACTGACAAAGGATTAATCTCCAAAATTTACAAGCAGCTCATGCAGCTCAATAACAAAAAAACAAACAACCCAATCCAAAAATGGGCAGAAGACCTAAATAGACATTTCTCCAAAGAAGATATACAGAATGCCAACAAACACATGAAAGAATGCTCAACATCATTAATCATGAGAGAAATGCAAATCAAAACTACAATGAGATATTATCTCACACTAGTCAGAATGGCCATCATCAAAACATCTAGAAACAATAACTTCTGGAGAGGGTGTGGAGAAAAGGGAACACTCTTGCACTGCTGGTGGGAATGTGAATTGGTTCAGCCACTATGGAGAACAGCATGGAGGTTCCTTAAAAAACTACAAATAGAATTACCATATGACCCAGCAATCCCACTACTGGGCATGTACCCTGAGAAAACCAAAATTCAAAAAGAGTCATGTATCAAAATGTTCATTGCAGCTCTATTTACAATAGCCCGGAGATGGAAACAACCTAAGTGCCCATCATCGGATGAATGGATAAAGAAAATGTGGCACATATATACAATGGAATATTACTCAGCCTTAAAAAGAAACGAAATTGAGCTATTTGTAATGAGATGGATAGACTTAGAGCCTGTCATACAGAGTGAAGTAAGTCAGAAAGAAAAAGACAAATACCATATGCTAACACATATATATGGAATTTAAGAAAAAAAAATGTCATGAAGAACCTAGGGGTAAGACAGGAATAAAGACGCAGACCTACTGGAGAACGGACTTGAGGATATGGAGAGGGGGAAGGGTGAGATTTGACAGGGTGAGAGAGAGTTACGGATATATACACACTAACAAACGTAGTAAGATAGATAGCTAGTGGGAAGCAGCCGCATGGCACAGGGATATTAGCTCGGTGCTTTGTGACAGCCTGGAGGGGTGGGATAGGGAGAGTGGGAGGGAGGGAGTCGCAAAAGGGAAGACATGTGGAACATATGTATATGTATAACTGATTCACTTTGTTATAAAGCAGAAACTAACACACCATTGTAAATCAATTATACCCCAATAAAGATGTTAAAAAGAAAATAGAGCAAATAGGTAAAATTTTAAACACTTTAGGGTCTACTTTTCTTGGAATAATAGGTCTGAAGATTTTTTTTCAATTATAAAAGTAATATATATGTCTACAAAGAAAGGAGGTACATGATAAAGGATTAAACCAAAACTAATAATCAAAAAAAAAAAAAGAGAAAAAGGGTGAAGACTCAAATCAATAGAAGTAGAAATGAAAAAGGATATGTAACAACTGACACTGCAGAAATACAAAGGATCATGAGATTACGACAAGCAACTCTATGCCAATAAAATGGAGAACCTGAAAGAAATGGACAAATTCTTAGAAATGCACAACATTCTGAGACTGAACCAGGAAGAAATATAAAATACGAACAGCCCAATCACAAGCACTGAAATTGAACCTCTGATTAAAAATCTTACAACGAACAAAAGCCCAGGACCAGATGGATTCATAGGCAAATTCTATCTAACGTTTAGAGAAGAGCTAACAACTATCCTTCTCAAACTCTTCCAAAATGTAGCAAAGGGAGGATCACTGCCAAACTCATTCTACAAGGCCACCAACACTCTGATACCAAAAGCAGACAGGGGTGTCACAGAGAAAGAAAACTACAGGCCAATATCACTGATGAGCGCAGATGCAAAAATCCTCAACAAAATACTAGCAAACAGAATCCAACAGCACATTAAAAGGATCATACAATATGATCAAGTGGGGTTTATCCCAGGAATGCAAGGATTCTTCAATATATGCAAATCAATGAACCTGATATACCACATTAACAAACTGAAGGAGGGAAACCATATGATCATCTCAGTAGGTGCAGAGAAAGCTTTTGACAAAATTCAACACCAATTTATAATAAAAAACCTCCAGAAATAGGCATAGAAGGAACTTTCCTCAACATAATAAAGGCCATATATGACAAACCCACATCCAACATCAACCTCAATGGTGAAAAACTGGAACCATTTCCACTAAGATCAGGAACAAGAAAAGGTTGCCCACTCTCACCACTATTATTCAAAATAGTTTTGGAAGTTCTAGTCACAGCAATCAGAGAAGAAAAAAATAATAAATGTATCCAAATTGGAAAAGAAGAAATAAAGATGTCACTGCTTGCAGATGACATGATACTATACATAAAGAATCCTAAAGATGCTACCAGAAAACTACTAGAGCTAATCAATGAATTTGGTAAAGTAGAAGGATACAAAATTAATGCACAGAAATCTCTTGTATTCCTATACAGTAATGATGAAAAATCTGAAAGTGAAATTAGGAAAACACTCCCATTTACGATTGCAACAAAAAGAATAAAATATCTGGGAATAAACCTACCTAAGGAGACAAAAGACCTGTAGGCAGAAAATTATAAGACACTGATGAAAGAAATTAAAGATCATACAAATAGATGGAGAGATATACCATGTTCTTGGATTGGAAGAATCAACATTGTGAAAATGACTATACTACCCAAAGCAATCTACAAATTCAATGCAATCCCTGTCAAACTACCACTGACATTTTTCACAGAATTAGAAAAAAAAAAATCACAATTTGTATGGGATCACAAAAGATCCCAAATAGCCCAAGCAATCTTGAGAAAGAAAAACGGAGCTGAAGGAATCAGGCTCCCTGACTCTAGACTATACTACAAAGCTACAGTAATTAAGACAGTATGGTACTGGCACAAAAACAGATAGACCAATGGAACAGGATAGAAAGCCCAGAGATAAACCCACGCACATATGGTCAACTAATCTATGACAAAGGAGGCAAGGGTATACAATGGAGAAAATAGAGCCTCTTGTATAAGTTGTGCTGGGATAACTGGACAGCTACATGTAAAAGAATGAAATTAGAACACTCCCTAACACCATAGACAAAAATAAACTCAAAATGCATTAGAGATCTAAATATAAGGCCAGACACTATAAAACTCTTAGAGCAAAACATAGGCAGAACACTCTATGACATAAATCACAGCAAGATCCTTTTTGACCCACCTCCTAGAGAAATGGAAATAAAAACATAACAAACAAATGGGACCTAATGAACTTTAAAAGCTTTTGCACATCAAAGGAAACCATAAACAAGAGGAAAAGAACCCTCACCATGGGTGAAAATATTTGCAAATGAAGCAACTGACAAAGGATTAATCTCCAAAATTTACAAGCAGCTCATGCAGCTCAATATCAAAAAAACAAACAACCCAATCCAAAAATGGGCAGAACACCTAAATAGACATTTCTCCAAAGAAGATATACAGATTGCCAAAAAACACATGAAAGAATGCTCAACATCATTAATCATGAGAGAAATGCAAATCAAAACTACAATGAGATATCATCTCACACCAGTCAGAATGGCCACCATCAAAAAATCTACAAACAATAAATGCTGGAGAGGGTGTGGAGAAAAGGGAACATTCTTGCACTGTTGGTGGGAATGTAAATTGATACATCCACTATAGAGAACAGTATGGAGATTCCTTAAAAAACTAAAAATAGAACTACCATATGACCTAGGAATCTCACTACTGGGCATATATCAGTAGAAAACCATAATTCAAAAAGAGTCATGTACCAAAATGTTTATTGCAGTTCCAGTTACATTAGCCAGGACATGGAAGCAACCTAAATGTCCAACAATATATGAATGGATAAAGAAGATATGGCACATATATACAATGGAATATTACTCAGCCATAAAAAAGAACGATACTGTGTTATTTGTAGTGAGGTGGATGGACCTAGAGTCTGTCATACAGAGTGAAGTAAGTCAGAAAGAGAAAAACAACGTATGTTAACACACATATATGGAATCTAAAAATGAAAAAAAAAAAAACATGGTCAAGAGAACCTAGGGACAGGATGGGAATAAAGATGCAGACCTACTAGAGAATGGACTTGAGGATATGGAGAGGGGGAAGGGTAAGCTGGGACCAAGTGAAAGAGTGGCATGAACAATATATACTACCAAACCTAAAATAGATAGCTAGTGGGAAGCAGCTGCATAGCACAGGGAGATCAGCTCGGTTCTTTGTGACCGCCTGGAGGGCTGGATAGGGAGGGTGGGAGGGAGGGAGATGCAAGAGGGAAGAGATATGGGGACATATGTATATGTATAAGTGATTCACTTTGTTATAAAGCAGAAACTAACACACCATTGTAAAGCAATTATACTCTTATAAAGCTGTTAAAAAAATAATTTTTACACATAGAAGAGGTAGGAAACAGACTGGAAGGGTCAAGGATGGATGCAATATTTATCTTAAGATATCTTGTTATACTTTGACAAGGAGACATGTATTCTTTTAATGTATTCAAACAATAAAATTAAGTCAAAATGAAAAAAAAAATAGAATTACCATAACTATTACTTGAGATTTAATCTTCCAAACATATTTTAATCCATTTTGACAGATATCATTATTTGGTATGAAAGGATTTACATATTTAGTCCTGGATAATTGCTATTTTGCCATTAAGGCCTTTTCCCATTCATAAACTGTGTGTCTTTTGACTTAACTGGATCGTTTTTAATGTGCTATGATAAAATATTCTGATATTTTCTATAAGTAGATCACCTGAGTATCTGGTCCCAAACGGTGTTTATCTATGTCACATGCATTTGTCACTACAATGCTAACAGCTTACGTTGAAGTTCCTGATTCCAAGGACATCTGGGAATGGAGTATGTACAGTATCACTCTGAGTAGGACACTTCACTTTAACTGGTCTTAATAATAAGCTACCCCTGCCTATCTTTATTCGTGCAGTTAAAAGAGTAAAACCCCCTCCACAGGACTAATTTCTTGTTTGCTTTTTATTTATTTTTTTGCGGTACGCGGGCCTCTCAGTGTTGTGGTCTCTCCCGTTGTGGAGCACAGGCTCCGGACGTGCAGGCTCAGCGGCCATGGCTCACGGGCCTAGCCGCTCCGCGGCATGTGGGATCTTCTCAGACCGGGGGAGGAACCCGTGTCCCCTGCATTGTCAGCCGGACTCTCAACCACTACGCCACCAGGGAAGACCCTTTTGTTTGCTTTAGTTTTTACTTTTAGGGTCTTGTTTAACTGAAACATTTCTCTCTTTAATTTACTAATTTAACTCTTCATTTGATTCAATGCCTTTCCCTCCTCATATTCAATAGATTCTTCCAAATAATCAATACTCCTCTCAATAGTAACATCTTAATAATCTGGTAGGATTGCCTTAGCCTCCTTTTTATTGGGCCTCTTTTGGAAAATAATTTTAACCTGTAGTTCAGATCGAAGAGTATGGCATAAAAGTACAATTGTCCCTCAGTATCTGAGAATGATTGGGTCCAGGACACCTGCAAATACCAAAATCCATGGATGCTAAAGTTCCTTATATAAAAGGCATAGTATTTTCATATAACCTAGGCACATCGTCCTTTAAATCATCACTAAATTTCTTATAATACCTAATACAATGTAAGTAGTTGTTGGAGCATGGAAAATTCAAATTTTGTTTTTCATTAATTTCTAGAACATTTAAAAAATTATTTTTGATCTGAGGTTAGTTGAATACATGGATGCAGAATCTGAGATTATAGAGGGCCGACTCTACAGAGATGGGAGAGAAAAATGAGGAGAAAAAAAAATAGCACCCTGCCATAGTTTTCATTAGTTCCTTTTCCCATAACTTCCAAGTTAAAGCAAGTTTCTAAGTTTTGGGGTCTCACTTATTAACAGTGTAAGTTAATAAACCTTGATTGTTTAGTTTAGTTGTATTGAACAGTCGTTGAAGAGCTTCTTACCTATAACAACTTGTCATATAGGGCTTTTATTTTCAGTATGGTTAGTAAAATAGGTCAAACAAACACAGTAGAAGAAATATAATTTAGCAAAGGGATACTTAGAGGATTCTTTATATTACTTTTTCCCCAAATCTATAGAGTTTTGAAATCCTGCCTCAATTCAGAGTTTAGTCTTCTACAGTGAATTGTTCTGATAAGATTCAGTGCCACCAAAGTCCAGAATTCTTCTCAAGAGTAAAACATGTCAAAATTCATTTTGTTTTCTAGTATGCCTCTTTCATTTTCAATCTAAAATCAAAAGAGCTTATCTCCTCCAGGGAAAAGGAATGACACAAAGTGATAACATATTCTGTGAAAAATATTAAAGAGAATGAAGCAATATCTTTTCTGTGACCATTCAAAGTTTAAGTCTTAGAAGTCTGAGTCAATAAACTATAGTGAATCTGTTAAATAGACCTATTTATATTAACCCTTTGAATGAAGTTGCAGTGCATGACTGTACTATACCTTATATCATTTTAGTAAAATATCTATCTAACATAGAAACAACAAAAAATGCTTCTATTTTCTTCTACATATTAGTGGGCTAATAAGCATAAGCATTCAATTATTTCAAAGGATATTAAGTTCCACTCAATAATGATGTAAAAAATGCTATACATTTACATAGTATTGCTCATTGTATTGGGTAGGATTCATCTTCACTAAGTAAGCATTCTAATAAAGTGATAAGAGGAAAAAAAAATCAGGTAATTTTGAAATTACTACTTACGTGGTCAGACCTTAGAAGCTTATCCTTAAAAAACTTTCCACAAAGATCTAACTCCTTTATATTAGGATTATGGTGAATCAGTCAAGTTTCAATGAGATTTGTTAGAGGGATATGACCTAAGGAACTTGTGGGAGCTAGTTAAGCAGTCTCTCTAAGAAGTTTGTCTTCCTGTCTGATGCTAAAACTTGAATAGCACAGGGCAAGCAGTTGAAATAGGAACAGAGATGCGAGGTTGGCAAGATCAAATGTAAGCTGGAACTTACAAGAAGAGCTGCAGCTCATAAAGATAGACTAAAACACCTGTCAATTTTCATTGCCTCTGACCTTAGTAGAGTGAAGGCCCTGAAGAAACCAAGGCCCCGTATTATGGAGCCAACACACACACAAAAGTACACGTGTTCAATGCAGGATTCGGAGAAGCTGAAGAAGGATCCAGTACTTAAGGATTTAGAAATTAACGATAAAATCTGAGCAGTCTCAGAATATATTTTAGCATATCTTTAGCAAATAATTTGAATGACTATGAAATAAATTTCATTTTTGTCATTAGAAAAGGAGCTACTTAATGATAGACTTGATAGAATTATTTGTCTCACTGTCTTCCCACTTCCATTTAGGTAGCATCTCCTATGTTTTATTTATTTTTATATTTTAGTAACCCTCGTTGGTATGCAAAGCAGTTTGGAATATTAGTGTGCAATCCCTGTGATATTTTCATTTAGAATTCCATTTTTCATCACCTCTCAAAGGCAAAAGGAGGCATAAAAGCAGAGATTAGAAAATATGTTTTTTTCCCTTTGGTATTGGTTTTCACATTCACTGCCTTTCAGTTCAGTGGAGTGTTTTACATTTTAATGGCTCAATTTATTGTTTCTACAAAGGACACAATCTATAAAGAAGTGAGGAGGTTTTATTATATTTTTCATCAACAATTGATGTAAAGGGCTAGGGTGTAGTTTCTATGTTTACTATGATTTGTCTTGTTTACTTTTCTCTTTCATAAATGGTAGGAATTAAAGTCAAATTTTTAAGATTATTATAAGTACTTGTTTAGAATGTGTGTAGTAGAAGTAGTTAAAGCTGGGAAAATGTTTCACATGTGAATAAAAGGGAGAAATTCTGTGGTTGTCTGGATAGCTATCTGATTTTTTTCCAATAGTTTTTTTCCAACAATTGTAAGAAAGTTTGTACAGGATATGGAGAGGAAAGTGTTGTGTTGGCAGAAATGGGAATTGTTTCATAAAACAGAAAAAGAAAGTGTATTTTCATTTTCTTTGGAAGTGATAAAAGAAAGTTTTTGTTTTTTCACTCTCCTCTCCATTTGCAACTAGAGATTTAAAGTATACTGGCATTCTCTATATACCATGAAATCTCTTTTCATTCTCACAATTAAATGAATAGATATTATCATCATAATCATTTTAGAGATGAATAAAATATACATCTAATAATTATCAGAATTAAATTTAAATCTGTAGGACTACAAAGCCTGTACTCTCTCCTACATAACACAGACTCTAAATATCAGTGGATTATGTAAGTAGATGCACATAGCATTCTATGATATGTCATAGGATTATTATTTTAATTCTATTTACAGCAGTACCAACATATAATACTTGGAGACACATTTAACAAAGGACATGAAAAATTTTTAAGCTGAAAACTACAGAATATTACTGATAGGAATTTTAAAAGATCAAAATAAATAGTGGGATAACACTGTCCATAGTTTGGAAGACTTAATATGCCTAAAATGACAATTCCCACAAAAGTGATGAATAGATTTTAGATAAAGTACAATACCATTAAGACATTAGCAGGTTTTTTTGGGGGGGTATAAAATGACAAGCTACCAAAAAATAAGAAAAGTTTTTCCAGCTTTACTGAGCTATGATACACTTGATAGAATAATTTACTTGATATAAGTAAAAATTATATATATATAAAGTGTAGGACTTGAGGTTTTGACATATGTATACATTGGGATATATAAAAAATATACACAATCAAGCTAATTGACATATCCGTCATCTTACATAGTTATCATTGTCTCTGAGCAACTTATAAAATGAAGAAACACATGGGAGGCTTTAAACTACTTGTAACAGTGTTCCAATGAACAATATATGATAAGTATATAGAACACAATACAAAATATAGATTTACACATAAATGGCCAATAGATTTTCAACAAAGATACCGACTCAATTAAGGGGAAAGAAAATCTTTCTGACCAACGGTATTGGAAAAAATCAATATCTATGTGAAATATATCTATGTAAGATATTAAGAATATTGACTTTCTTTCATACTGCACACAAAATTAACTTAAAACATATCATAAACTCTAGTACAAAAGCTAGAATAATATAAACTTCTAGACAAAAAATAAAGAAAACGTATTTGTAATATTAGAGTAGGCAAATATGTTTTAGGAAAAAAAAAGTCAGGCATACTAAACAAAATAAAAATGATAAACTGGACTTGATCAGAATAAAAACCTAAAAAAATAAAAATGAAAATTACAGAATAGGAGAAGTATTTGCAATATGCATATCTGAGAAAGGATTTACAGGCAGAATATATAGAGGACTTTTATAACTCAATCATGAAATGGGAAACAACCACTAAAAACAGGCAAACATTTGAACAGGCACTAGACAAAATAAAGCTAAAAAACAGTCATTAAGCAATGAAAATATGCTCATCAAAACCAGAAATAAAGTGAATACAAATTAAACCAAAAAAATGAGATTCTACTAGATATCTTCTAGAATGACTAATGCTAAAATGACCAAGTATTTGGTGAGGCTTTGGAGCAACTGAAATTCTCCTACATTGCTAGGAGTATAAAACTGAACAACCGCTTTGGAAAATATTTTGTCTGTTTCTTTAAAAAATTTAATATACTCCTATATGACCCAGCCTTTCCACTCCTAGATACTTAATCAAAAGAAATGAAAACATATATCCACACAAAGACATGTACATGAATATTCATAGCAGCAAAATTCACAATAGTCAAAACCTGAAAACAAACTGAATGTCCATCAACATATAAATGGATAAATGAAGTGTATTGTCTTTCAATGGAATACTTCTCAACAACACAAGGAAACAAATTACCATAAACATAACTCCATGGATGAATCTCAAAATCACGCTGAATGAAGGAAGCCAGGAACAAAATAGAGCACATAAAATGCAAATTAGTCTGTAGAGAAGAGAAGCAGGTCAGCCATTGCTGAATCCAGGGGTGGAGGGAGGGATGGTTTGCCAAAAGGCATGAGAAATTGTGTGTTGCAGGGGAAGGGGAGGTAGAAATGTACTAGATTTTGATCATTATGGTGATTGCAGAGATTTATAGCACTGTCACAAGTCATTGAACTGTACAGTTGAAATGGATGAAGTTTATTGTACATAAATCATTCCTCAATAAAATCAATGAGAAATCAGTAAAAATTATGACTAAAAGTCTTCTTAGTGTGATGAGTAAGCTAAATCGAACTAGTGATGGGACTTCTTATAAATGTCCACAGTCCTAGTATTATTTTAACATGATTCATAAAAGCATTTGATTGACCTACAAGGAGATATAGTAGCACTTAACAAGAATCAGCAGAATTGCAAAATTTACTTACATTCCAAAGGTTGCTTAAACGCTAAATTGATTTAGGAGGCATAAATGTACTGCAGTCCTTTTTAAATATCATTAGGAATAAAAGACGATGAATATAAATTGAAAAAATATCTTGGAAAATGGACTATACAAAGCAACTTTGTACATTTAAATGAAAAGGAATCAATTTGAATTGTCTATTTCTCAGTGCTCCAAAGGTCTCAGAAATTTTGTAAAGAAAATAAGAAAATTTTCAAAAATATCTCATGTAGACATGAGACATTTATGTTTTTAAAATAAAATGACTGCATTGCTGTCTATTATTTGCTATCCTATTTGATAAAATTTTTATACAGCAACTATGTTTCCCTTTCCTTTCTTTTTATACTTTTGCCATTGCCAAAGTATCTATTGGAGATTTACTATGAGGGCAATATTAAATTAGTTGTCATAGTGGCAAAAAAATAAGAGAAATATTTCCTACTGTCAGAAATACTACTTGTGAAATTGAAGTTAAATTGAGCATGCTTTGAATTTTAAATAGTATTAAAATTTCTAAAATTATTGACAAAATATGTTCCTACAATTAAACTGTTTTTCATAAAATAGTAAAGAACTAAATAAATCTGCTGGATTCCAAAGCTAATCTTTGAATTTTAAAACCCTATATAAATCATAATATTTTAATAAGGAAAGGGAATTCAGAATGTCTACCCATTCTGAAGTAGCCATGAGTAATAAACTTTTCAATTAAAAAAAAAAAAGGTTGGGAGAAAATAGAAAGCACAGGGCTTAGCACAATATCATTTTTGTTGTATAAATTATTAAAGTTTTGGAATATATGCCACATTCAAAGAGAGCATATACTACAATGAAATCAACTACATTAAATCTATATGCTCTAAAGGGAAACACATCTGGAATATTAAAAGAATAGTTTAATAGTGTTCTGGGGTTGGCATAACAAAGTAGTATAAAATGGGTAACTTATACAACAGAAAGGTATGGTTTCACAGTTCTGAAGTCTACAAGTTAGAAGTCTGGAATCAAAGTGTGGGCAGGGCTTGTTCCTCCTGAAGGCTGTGAGAGAGCATATGTATCATGCCTTTCCCAGCTTCTGGTAGCTTCAAGAGTTCCTTGGCTTGTAGATAGTGTTCTCTCTGTGTCTTCACATTGTCTTCCATTTACATGTCTGTCTCTGCGTCCAAAATGTCCCCTTTTTATAAGGACACCAGTCATATTAGATTAGGGATGACTCTAATTGATCAGCTGCAAAGATCTGGTTTAAAAATAAGATCACATTCACAGGTACTGGGAGTTAGGACTTCAAGGTATTTTGGGGGGACAGAATTCAAACCATAACAAGTACTTCAAGTATTACTGCAAAATAATTCAAGATCTATTCAGGGAATAATGTAATATGATAATATTTAGCACTTTTAGTATATTGTTTTCTCTACCCAAGTTAGATTTACACTCTTAGGCTTTAAAGTAAAGTGTGATTACAATCTTTGTAAAATGAGAAATTTAATCAAAAAAAGCTAGTCAAAAATGTGAGAAAGGTAGAGAGTAGAATAAAGGAATTACCTTATTTATTATAAGGAATTACCTTATAATAAATCTCAACTGGTTGGATATTGACTTGGAAATGAAAAAGAAGTAATTGTTAAGATGCAGCAAAGTTTCACGTAATATAAATGTCTAATTACATCTGGCTACTAAATGGTTAATCAATAAAATATACACCTCTCATTATTCTAACTACCTAGCACATTGCACACTATTGTGTTAAAATAGGTAAAAGTGGGTTGAGAGGGCTTCCCTGGTGGTGCAGTGGTTGAGAGTCTGCCTGCCGATGCAGGGGACACGGGTTCGTGCCCTGGTCTGGGAAGATCCCACATGCCGCGGAGCAGCTGGGCCTGTGAGCCA
>NW_021703767.1:20079074-20299695 GCF_005190385.1 Monodon monoceros
TGTTGTCAAAAACGTGTTGGGCTTCCCTGGTGGTGCAGTGGTTGAGAATCTGCCTGCTAATGAAGGGGACACGGGTTTGAGCCCTGGTCTGGGAAGATCCCATATGCCGCGCAGCAACTAGGCCCATGAGCCACAACTACTGACCCTGCGCGTTTGGAGCCTGTGCTCCGCAACAAGAGAGGCCACGATAGTGAGAGGCCTGCGCACCGCGATGAAGAGTGGCCCCCACTTGCCACAACTAGAGAAAGCCCTTGCACAGAAACGAAGACCCAACACAGCCAAAAATAAATAAATTTTTAAAAAAGTGGTAATTTAGTAAAGTATGGAAAACGTATTTGTTTGTTTGTTTGTTTTGTTTTTGTTTTTTTGTGGTACGCGGGCCTCTCACTGTTGTGGCTTCTCCCGTTGCGGAGCACAGGCTCTGGACGCGCAGGCTCAGCGGCCATGGGCCCAGCCGCTCCGCGGCATGTGGGATCTTCCCAGACCGGGGCACGAACCCGTGTCCCCTGCATTGGCAGGCGGACTCTCAACCACTGTGCCACCAGGGAAGCCCTGGAAAACCTTTTATATCTTTACTAAAGATGAATAAAATAACAGCAGAAATAATAGAATGATAGTCATCTAAGTAAAATTTCATTATTCCATTTTAGTCTGTGTTTTCTACAGTTTAATTATGTTGTCCATTTCTTCACATGAAACCATCATAAACGTATTACAAACAAAAATGATACATAAATATACATTTGATATAACTTGATGACATGTAATGTGGACTGATTCAAGTGTCTGAACACATATTATTGGAATATGATGGGACCTTGACTGGCATAACTAAAGAGGTGAGAATCAGAATCAATTAGATTTTACAGTTAAAAAATCCTATTCTATGTAAGGAATACCTATCTGGTCCTGGTAAAGTTTTAACTGTTCAGAGATGAAATGGGCATTTATGTTGTTCTTTGCTTAAGACCTCTGTTCTCTTTGAAGAACACTTTATCTTATTCCAAACAAGCCACTTGACCAGTAGTAGCCACAGATCTACAGATTATTTAAGGGGAAGCCAGAATAGTTTTTTTTAGTGATGTTTTAAAGTGTACTTCTCCACTTGGCTATGTTATAAAAGAGACTTGGTGAGCTCTAAGATTCAATGAGTCTATGATTCTAATGATGTTTACAATAATCTCTGATATTTACAAAACACAGTCCTTCCATTTCTTTTTTCTTTATAATCTTTTGATGTTCCTACTACCTGGTTTCTTTTATTAATTTATTTATTTATCTTTGGCTGCATTGGGTCTTCGCTACTGTGCACAGGCTTTCTCTAGTTGTGGCGAGCAGGGGCTACTCTTCGTTGTGGTGCGTGGGCTTCTCATTGCAGTGGCTTCTCCTGTTGCAGAGCATGGGCTCTAGGCACATGGGCTTCAGTAGTTGTGGCCCAAAGGCTCTAGAGCGCAGGCTCAGTAGTTGTGGCACAAGGGCCCAGCTGCTCCACGGCATGTGGGATCTTCCCGGACCAGGGCTCGAACCCGTGTCTCCTGCATTGGCAGGTGGATTCTCAACCACTGCGCCACCAGGGAAGCCCCAGTCCTTCCATTTCTTTTCTATTTTTTTCTTATTCAAAGCAAGATTTTTTTTTTTACTTCAACTTATGTTTATATCTGTGAGCGATACATTGGCTTCACCCATAGTTTTTACAGGATTCTGAGGAAATAAGAATTTTGAATAGATGGGTCACTCCTTGTACTGGTTAGGATGATGCCATTCTGTTCATAATAATGAGTTATGCTCTGATAGTCTACTCAGGTTTAAATCAGTAATAATAGAAAGGCAGAACTGGAAGATGTAACATTTAGAAAGAATCACAAGGCAAGCCTTGGACATCTCAGTGAGAAGCGATAAAGGAAGCTGCCATTAACCATCAGACTAGGGAATTGGTTTGATATATCAACACAATTCAAATCCTGATCCCTGGCTACATGGTTTAGCACACATAAAATGTGAATCAGATACTTGGTGATGACTGTCTAGCAACCAAGGACAGTTGAGACTAATATAAAAATAGAATGTCCTTTATTCATTTAAAACGAACATTATAACTATGGAACTGGGTGGACTTTGGTACCCTTTGTCCAATGAGTTCTCTCTGGGGTTAGAATATAGAGGGATACAAATTATAATTAATAAACAAATAAGGATATGGCTCAAATATGGGGAGTGATCAGTATAATTCAGTTTTCTGATGGCAGTGTGCAAGCAGACTTATGTGCTCAGCCCCACAATAAACTGAAACTTCCAACGATAGAAAATAACCCACTTTCACTTTGAAGAGTATTCACATTTAGACAAAAGAACTTATTGTCCCCTATAGCTCGGTGACTTGAGCACAATTATGCAGATAGTTAATTGAGTTAATAGGGACACAAGGTTCAGACACTAGTTAATTGAGCTAATAGGGTCAGTAAGTTCAGAGGTCTTTCTTACAAATGAGTCCTCTGTAAGGCCAGAGGTAAAATTTATGCTTGAAGGAGTCTTGAGTCTGAAAACATTTTATCACTTTATCATAAAATTTAATTCATGTGCATTTCATTTATCATTAAGTTCAGCAAGTGGCTCTGCCAATAAAAACACTCTCTTAGTTCCCAGCTTAGCAGGAATCCTTAGTGCATTTGTGGATAATCTTTAAAAATCTAACATATGACTTGATATAACTTGGATATTTTAAAGTACAACTATAAAGATACAAGTTCCTCTATTGACTTCCAGCACTAATTATCAGTGGGAAACATATTGTCTCCAAGTGGGCAAAAAATGGTTCTTGGTGGTAGTGAAAAATCTTAAACTTTTTGTACAAAGCAAAGATAACCAGTACATAAAGATAAACCAGATGGACAGTATGTCTGTGTTATTAAAGTTTCAAGGATGGTTTATTAGAAAAAAATCTTCAAAGATAGTAGAGGAGGATGATAATAAAAAAAAGGTGAAGAAACAGTTATTTACAGAAATAATTTACTGAAACAATCTTTGCTTACCTAAAGAAAAGTCAGATGACTTTTTGAAAATCAGCTGAAAAGAATTATTGACAATCTTACAAGAAGAAGATCCCTTTAAGATCATCACATCCCAATGCAGAACTCTTGGTTCATTTTTCTTCTTCACACTCTTTGTCCTTCATTTTATCTGATATTTTCCCTCTGCTCAAATCTTCACTTGAAAGCTTCATGGTCAGTAATTATTCCTTTCAAAACACATTTTTCTCAAGAATCACCTGCAGTTCCTTCCCTTGTTAGGAATCCTGTGCTCCAGCACGGTCAACTATAGTTCAGAAATTCAAATGATGTTCATAATCAACTGGGGAGTTTTTTTGTTTTGTTTTGTTTTGTGTTTATATCTTCCTATTTTTTCAAGAGTAACATATTTCCCCTGGACACAAAAATGAAAAAATCACCATTTGTCTCATGACATTAAGTACCTGAAATTCTTAAAAAGTATAACCTCAAAGATTCTCACTTATGTGAGGAGAATGTGAAAAAAGTGACACATCTAAGATTCTGGGCTATTCCTTGCAACAGTGTGGATAAACATTCCAGGAAGGCTGCATGTCCTCTGATAACTCAAATATCTATTTGATGGTATGATACTATACAGTACCTACTTTCACCATCATCACTGATCCAAAATGAATCTACAGTACAATTCAATTGTTGAAAATGTGCAAAGGATATAATCCATATACATTTCTGCTAAAATATCTATCCCTCAAAGAAATGTTCACTAACTAAAAGAATAGTAACCCCTCAATTTCTGTCATTATAATGCTTTCTTGTTTGTTTTTCAAAGCTTACCACTACCTGATATATTGTAGCTTTATGTGCTCATTTATTTATCATTTGAGTTCATGCTCCAGGTGATATGCTTGTGGAAAACACATTTTCCGATGTGTTCACCATAAGTATACTCCAGGCCTGTCACCAAGAAGGTGACAGTAATTATCTGTGGAATGAAAGTAATGTTAAGTGAAAAACAAATGATACTTCTAAAAAATTGTCTCAGTGAGACTAAGATGATATTATAATTTCAAATTACATGCTTCCAAAATAAATGTACTGATTTTAGCAAGAGATATTTTATTTTATCATCATAAAATAATCAGTATTAATAAATGGCACCTAGATATTATATTCCAATTCCTATTACAAATTCCCATTTAGTGCTTTAAAATTTCATTTTCTAATATAGGATTACTATATTTTCATCTGGGAAAATAAAGCCTTCTGTAATTTAATACAAATTACTCAGGTTACTAACATTTACTAACATTTCCAAAAACATGGCATTTTGTGATGTCTCCCATTATTAGTAATCTGAAAACTTATAAAATTTAAATATCCATACTTGAGAATGAAATAATGTGACGCATTGGAATGTAGAAAAAATTTAATTTGAACATTTAAATTATGACAGAGGTGTTAAAACTAAAATTTGTTTTCTGGACAAATTCTTTGGTTATGATGCAATTATCTTAAGTCACTTCAATAGTTTCCTTCTCAGTAAGAAGTGAATTTGAAATAATAAAGCTCAGAATTGTGATCTTCCACATTCTGGGTCAAGTTTTCATTCTGTATTAGGTTTTCTTTATGTATTGGTATCACTTGCAAGTTGTCAGGAAGTGTACATGAAAGTGCATTTTTGTTTTGACCTGGATCCATTCAATCTCCCTGCAACCTGAAACTATCCACAGGGGTGTTAGGACAAGGCTGTACTGAAGACTTTTATCAATTTCTCTGCAGCCAAGCAGCCCATTGAAATCAGCATGCTAGTCAGTTCTGCCCCTCAGATCCTTTCTAAAAGATATCCTAAGACTCTTAAGGGGCCCCGAATGGTACTTTGGAAAATTCATGTTGCCATGCTCTGCTCAGGGGATAATAAGAGCCTTACATGACACAGATGATATGAATAAAGATGTATACAGGAAAAATACAACCAGCAAAGAACATATAAAAAAATACAAAAGCACACTATAGCCAACAAAAGTAAACTTAAACAATCATCATGTACTTTTGCTATCTGTGGTAGGCTGCATTACTGCTCACCGATATCTGCTGCTCCCTCCTGGGAGGAGATATTCTCCCAATAAAACTTGGCTCAACTACGTGACTTGTTTGGTCTGATGACATGGGAGAGGAAGTAATGTGTCACTTCTGGTAAAAGAACCATCATGCTTTCTCTTTCCTTTTCCTATGAAGACTAACAGTGGTCCTCCTATTGGTTGCTCCTTCAGCTTGAATTCTGGAGTGAAAATATTGTACAAAAAAAGAGTCACAGCTGCCCCATGGTGGATACACAGCAGGAGCAAAAATCAAACAGCTCTGAATGAGCCAGAGAAGAAGAGAATACTCAGCCACCAACTGAGATAAATGGTTTCCTAAACTAATCTGTAAAATAGCAAGAGGCCTCACATGCACAGAATGCAGGTAACCAGTGCTTCAGGGTTTACTTGAGGGTATCCAACCAATGTGAAAGTGGAGAACATCAAGAACATATCTTAAAAATCCTATTGAAAAATTTGACCTCAGATTAAAAGCTAGAAAGCTTTACAAAAGGCTACATTTTGTCAGTTATGGCAAAAAATAATACTTATTTCTCTACCCAGTGCCCTCAAAACAAGGGTCCAAGGGAGTACTGTAAAAACAATAGGACCCTATTGTTTATTCCAGTTTAAAAATAATATTTAAAGATTATCATACTTCCTCCACTTCACATGGCCCATTTTTACTACTTTCAGATTGTGTCAGTAACATTTTTATTTCTCGATTAAGGAATAGATTTTGTAACCATCAACCATCCTAAGTATGACCCATGAAGCTGTTACATATATAGGCACTTAAACCTCAAAAGAAAATTGACCCTCTAGATTATATGAAATTAAATATTTCTGAGAAACTTGGGAGTAAATGCCTATTTGTTCTATTTAGGAAAATATTATCTATCCCTTTGTAATTTATATAGCATTACAAACACTGCTCAATTAAAACACAAAGTCATATGAAGAAACATTTCGATAGAACAATTGATAAAATATCATTATTTTTATCATATATTAGGGTGATTTTTTTATAGCAACTTCTGATCAATAGCCATGTTCAGTGGATTATAGTAAAAATAACTCTTGTGCTGTGAGGATTTACATCAGGCACTGTGCCAAGAACTTTGCATACAATATTACAGTGAATTCTTGCAAGAATTTGAGAAGTAAGTTCTGCTATTATTTTCAATTTACCAATGTAAATTGAAAATTACAGGGATTAAACATCTTGGCCAAAGTACAAAAATCATTAAATGGTAAAGATGGTGTTTGAAACCTGATCTACCTGAATTCAGTCTCTGCTTTTCTCCAGTATATAAGGCTGTCTGTTAGAAGCTCTTAAATCTTGGAATCTTCACTTTCCTTTCCCTCTTCCAGTTTTCTAGCTCAGACAAGCGTCATGTCTTTTCTTTTCAGTTACTAAGAGCACCTTCTTTTTGATTTGCTGTCTCCACAACATAAATCTAATCAAGTTATTCACTACTCTACTGCTTAAAACATGTCCAGACAAGACTATTTATTACCTGGCTCCTGCTTCCCTGTGTAGCCTTAGCCCACAAAACTCCCTAGTTTATAAGTAGCGCTCTAATTTTACTTTTTGTCCTTTAGTTCACTGAGGATGCCAAGTTACCTCTTGGCTTGATACCAGTGCCTGCATCTTCTCTGACTCCTTTCCCAGAAAACACTATGTCTTCATGTCCTAACTCAAATTTCACATCTTACTCAAAAATTGGTCTCACCTGAAAAAGCCTGCCTAGATGCCTGTACCCCAATTGTATACAGATAGTCCACTACCCTCCTTGATTTGAAAGGCAAGCATATTGGTGAATAGGAGAAATTTACACATTACTGAGGAACGACTGCCAATGATCATCTGGATGATTTCTCCATTGGTCCACCTGCATACTATCTTTTCTCAGGTCAGGAACTGAAATACTAACACTACAGCGGTTTCTCTGGAATGATTAGGCCTGTCTTGTAGCAATGTTTTTTTCAGTGGAACTAAAATTCACAGGTCCATGGCTGGAGTCTATTATCCAGTGTACTGGATAATAAATCAGAGATTGAACCTAAATACTGATTAAAATAAAAAAGCAAGGTCCTAACTGTTCCATCATTATGGAAAGTTCATCCCTTCTCCTTCTCTCCCAATCTACCTGTGTTCTAATTTGACATCATGACACACCACATTTGTTTACAGGGCAGTAGATGTGAGGGATAATATAATCTAGTGTCCTCTAGTGTCCTTATCTTTTAATGCACTACCCCACCCCAGTCCCACTATTACTCTTTGATGTAGCTCCACAGTTCTGTCCAAACTCAGAAGGTGAGATAGATTGAAGGTTATTATCTATCTCAATATTTTCTGTTTATTTTTTCTACCAATTTTTTCATTACTATTGGGAAGGCTTGCAGGACCAGAGTCCAACCTGATCTAATGTCCCTCATATAAACAAGTAATAATTATTTCAAGGCCTTCTCACTAAATTGGCACCAGGAGCCTATATTTGATGCTTGGTTCCTTAATGTTAGAGATAGATAAAATTCAGGAATTAACCAGCATTTTTTTTGAAGGTGGTACAAGAAAATGAAGAGCAGTCAACCAGTTCTTTTTCACAACTTTTTAGAAATCTCTTACAACATGTAGTCATGAAGAACTAGATGGTACTGAATGGTATTTGACTATGGACACCAATATACTGCAACCATATCCTGACTGTCACATGTTTTCCCCATGATGCCCCAAACACAAATGGGTAGGCAAAGGGATAAAAAATAATCTAGCCTGACTGTTAGTGCTACAATTCCACTGCTCCCTGTAAAAATGCTGAAACATCTTTTTTTTTTTTTTTTTCGGTACGCGGGCCTCTCACTGTTGCAGCCTCTCCCGTTGCGGAGCACAGGCTCCAGACGTGCAGGCTCAGGGACCATGGCTCACGGGACCAGCCGCTCCGCGGCATGTTGGATCTTCCCGGACCAGGGCACGAACCCGTGTCCCCTGCATTGGCAGGCAGACTCTCAACCACTGCACCACCAGGGAAGCACCTGAAACATCTTTTTAAGGTTTAAAGGGCACAGGGACAACTCTGTCTTCATTGTCAATTACAGTCTTTATATTGACCAACCCCTAGTAAAGAGTAGGAGGTTATGGTGAATTAGTATTGGAAAGCAGTCATTGACTGAACATTTGAAGTATATTTCCTAAAATAACTATTTCCAGTTTTAGCTAATAAATTAACCTACTAATATCTAATAAAATTAATCTACACATGGATAAGAGACACTTGACTGTATCAGGTTTAGGAAACTGTGTTCCTAAATAAAGATTATGAACCAATATTCTAATGAACAAACTATTTTTTCTAGGAAACATATTAAAAATCAGCCAAAAATTATACATAGTAATTTAAGTAATGTTAAGTGAAATGTTATTTTTTGGTGCAAACATTTATAGTTTAAATATGTTTTAGGATATGATATTTGGGTTATTTTAAAACCAGTTTAATGGTAAGAAATATCTAACATAAATGACAGTCTTCTTTGCCCTTGGCATAATACAAAATTGTGAATTATAGAAGAAAAGAAAGTATCGCAGTAATGTTAGAAACAAAATTATGCCTACTATACTTTATAGATTTATTCAACAATATGTATCTTCAAAAACAGTGTTTTCTATAAATCTATCAGACCATGATGATTTACAGATATTAAACAACTGAAAATTTAAAACATAACAATCTTAAAAGGAGCCATTTAGTCAGAATTAAAGTAATACCAGATGGACATCTAAATCTATAAAAAGAAATGATGAAAATCCAAAGTAAATATGTAGGTAAATATAAAATCAATATTCCCTTTGGACTTTCCATGCCCAGGGACCAGTAGATGAAAACAAAAGAATCACTATCTCAACACCATAATTGACCATGATAGGCAATAAGAGGTAGGGCTGCTATTACATTGCGGGTAGGCTGCGATGTGTTTTGGACTCAGAAGTTTGCCTTCCCATTGCTCTTTTAATTCTCTCTCACCATTATGAGTTTGAATGGATCAGTGCAGTAACCTTGATTAAGAAATATGTGGTTATGGGCTTCCCTGGTGGTGCAGTGGTTGAGAATCTGCCTGCCAGTGCGGGAGACACAGGTTCGAGCCCTGGTCTGGGAGGATCCCACATGCCGCGGAGCAACTGGGCCCATGAGCCACAACTACTGAGCCTGCACGTCTGGAGCCTGTGCTCTGCAACAGGAGAGACCGCGATAGTGAGAGGCCCATGCACGGCGATGAAGAGTGGCCCCCGCTTGCCATAACTGGAGAAAGCCCTTGCACAGAAACGAAGACCCAACACAGCCAAAAATAAATAAATAAATAAATTAAAAAAAAAAAAAAGAAATATGTGGTTACCAAGGCTCAGACATCTATGAAATGAGGATTTTGACGAAACCACAAGTCAGCAGCCATGAAAAGCAGATGTGATCTTGGTAGTGAGGAGGGCTGTAGTTCTTCCCACTAATCTGTTTCTTCTAAGTTTCTTCTCAGGAAGGCAGGTCCACAGGAATCCTAGACACCAATCACATGTGAAAAAGAAACTCACTGTTGTTCAAGTTGTGGACTGTGAGAGCAATGAATTTGTACAGCTCAGATAACTATTCACAAAGGAAGATGCCATTCAGGTATAAGAAGTACAATTAACTGACATTCTCCAGCTCTGACTAACTGCAGTATCAGTATCTGACTAACTTCACACTTAGATCACACTCATCCCAGGAATATCCAGCTATTGGTTGGTTGACCTGTAGGTACCAGAGTTGGGTCATTTCTTCTCAGTGAAGAACTCTGACAGGCAGTCTCTGCTCTGGAGCTCCCTGAAGGATTAGTCAAGAACTTGTGTATCTGAATTGTGGTCCAAGCCTCTTCTTGCTCATCTTGCTTCCATACCTGTTTCTATTTACAAGTATTAGGCCTGCATTGCAGTTTGGAAAATTTCTTTGCCCCACTCTGTTTTGTATGCAATATATTTCACAGGTATCAGCCCCAAATAGACCTCTTCAACTTCCTACCCCATCTCAGCATCTGCATCCCAGACAACTAATGAATGCATATATTTATCCAAAAAGTCAATAAAGCAGTGTCTGCAAATATAAAAATTTAGTTGAACAACTACTGCACTAATTTGATCAATGCAGACAATAATTATACCTGATTTAAAACTCAGAGATTTTCTTTTCCCTTTATGGATGCATAAGAATTGTTTTACTCCAATTATTTGGGTCATTTATTTAGTTTACCATTAAACATTATATCTGAGGAGACCTAAAGAATTTTAAAATATCGGCTTTATGATTAATTCCTTTCTATTACTGACTTTAAGCTTAAAATATTACCACAGTGCATGTAAATAAGCACCTTAATAATTACCCCACTGGAGGAGTAGTAATAGTGCAACAGTTACTGGACTTTTTAAAAATATATTATTTTTACTGTAATATCATTCTCCTTGGATTCTGAATAATGTATTCTTGAATATTTTTATAGTTCTCTTCTTCTCTTCCTCATCTCTAAGTCTATGTCTCTATTTCTCATTCAGATCCTGATTTTTTAAAGCACAGGTTTGTAAAGTGATTTTCCATTATATCCTTTTATATAATAGATAAAAATTGTTGCTTCCTGGTACTGTCCCATGTCTTTAAGTTATTTTATCATCCATATGTTTCACAATTATAAAATCTTGTCAATGGCACTCACATTAAAGTTTAAATTTACTCCTTAAATATATTTTTTTACACTAATGACTTTAAGCTTCTGTTTACTTTTAAACAAAAACATCTGTATGTTTTCATTAAGAAAGATTAGGGTAATATAAATGAATGAAATATGTGTTTGGGGTTCAAGTTAGTTTTACTGATTATGGTAGGCAGAATTTTAAAGGTCTCTATTTCCAGATTATTCAAACACTCATCTAAGTACTACTGTCAAGAGACTTTGCAGACATAATTAAAATCATCAGTTTCCCTTGAAAAGAGAGATTATCTTGAATTATCCATGTGTGTCCAGTATAACTACATAGGCCTTAATTTTTTTTTTTTTTCTCCAGCTAGTAAAGGAGATGTGTCAGAAGATGAAGGCAGAAGAAATGAGGCAAAAGGGAAGGCATTGAAATCTAGAAGAAGATGGTAACACCAGGTTATTGCACGGAGGAATGCTACCCACATGAGACATATAATCTGCATTGAAATGTACTACAAATGAGGGAAATGATAACATTTCTTGTGTTAAACCACTGAGATGTTTTATTCCTCTGTGTATGTGTACCAGGTACATACAGACAAAACCATATGAGCAAGAAGTGAAATTATTCTAGCTGCAGGGAATCTGGAAGATACTTTATTCATCCCAAAGTGCTCAGTGAATAATCCCATGGAAAGTCATATAAGAAAAATTTTGACTTATAGTCATTCTGACTTCCTTTTGGCTGTTGAAAGTAAACACAAGACTGACCAAGATACAAGCATTATAGATTTCTTTGGTGTTGAGTTTAACTGTGAACATGAGTATCTCTGTGATAAGCACAACCGGTGTCAATAATGGCTGAGGCCTCAGCAATACAGTCTCAGCAATATCAATCATATTATGGTTGAAACAAAATGCTTGTAAGAATATGACTGAGAAAGAGGAAGAGATCAAGGATCAGTGGTGATGATGATAAAAGATATAAAAACAAAAATGCAAGAAATCCACAGAATGCTATGCAGCATTTTAAAAAAGGTAAATGCATTACTGTTATTTCTGCAGAAAGCATAGGCAAAAAAAGATATATTTTAAAAGTCAGAAAAATAAAAATAGATAAAATTCTAAAGGTGCAAAAAAATCAAAGCAAGAATATAATGGTATGAATCTTCCATGTACTGAAAAAAAGTACTGCCAGTAATATCTTCTTTTGTTATGCTAAAATAAATATATTTGAAAGGCAAAAGAGAGAGGAAAGAGAAGGTGGGGGAGAGAGAGAGAGAGAAAGGGAGAAAGAAAGAGAGAGACAAAAAGACAAAGAGAGACAGAGAGAGAATTTGTAACTGCCCTGAAGGAAATACTGAAATGTGTTTTTAGGCAGAAGAAAAATGGTAGGTAAATATGCTATATTTAAATAAATATTGACTCTATAAAACAATAGCAATGCCATGTGGAATTTTAAAACTCAGAGAAGTAATAGAATATTCTTGTGGAGGAGAAAATTAAAGGTCAGTGCATTGCTGGCGAAAGAGTAAAAGGTTTCAATCAATACAAGACTCTGAGATACTTTAATATGTTGCAATCTCTAATGAAACCATTACTATAAAACAATAGCAAACTAGCGTATGTAAGATCTAAACAAATAGAGGGGATAAAAGCAGAAAAACAAGAAACAATACAAGATAAGAAAACAAAAGAGAGAAAAATATACCACAAGAGAAAAAATGGCATATATTAAGGTGACGGATTTAAGCCTAAATGTGTCAATGATTGTATTAATTGGAAAAGACTATATGCACCAATAAAACAGACTCTCAGAATGGGAAACACAAAACAAAACAAAACAAAAAAAACTAATCTAATTGCAAGAGAAGCATCAAAACATAAGCTTAGAGAAAGTTTGCAAGTAAGACGATGAAAAGGATATTCCATGCAAACATTAAACTATAGCTATATTAATATCAAACAAATTTTAAGCTAAAAATGGATCAATAGAAATAAATGAACTATTTCATGTTGACAATAAGATCAACTCCCAAGACGATATAACAGGTATGTAAGAACTTAACACAATCTGATATATAACTCAGTAATTTACATAGAAAAATTTGCATGGAATAACATGGAAAATAGACAAATCCAAAATAACAGCTAACAATTTCTCAGTAACTAATAAAACAACCAGAAAACTTACCAACTTTCAAAATGTCTATGTATATTCTTTGTCTGTAAATTAAATGAGAAATGACTAATAAAATAATAATTAGAATATCTCCACAAGTTTGGAAATTAATAAAGTACTAAAATAACCCACAAATCATAAGCTCACAGTGGAATTAGAAAACATATTTAAACCAATTATGCCAAAAAGTACAAGTGAAAACTTGTGGGTTGACCTAAAGCAGTGTAAAGATGAAAGTGGTCTTAATTATCAATAATTATTAAAAAGAATAAAGGTGAAAATTAATGAAAACACCTATCCCAAAGAGTTAGGATAAAACATCAAAATAAGCCCACAGAATGTAGAAGAAGGAAATAATAATGATGAGATCAGAGAGCAAAGAAACATTTAAAAAATGGTACAGTTGGGACTTCCCTGGTGGCACAGTGGTTAAGAATCCACCTGCCAATGCAGGGGACACAGGTGCGATTCCTGGTCCTGGAAGATCCCACATGCCGCAGAGTAACTAAGCCTGTGTGCCACAGCTACTGAGCCTGCGCCCTAGAGCCCGCAAGCCACAGCTACTGAGCCCATGTGTCACAACTACTGAAGCATGTGTGCCTAGAACTCGAGATCCACAACAAGACAAGACACGCAAGGAGAAGCCTGTGCCCCATTATGAAGAGTAGCCCCTGCTCGCCACAACGAGAGAAAGCCAACGTGCAGCAACAAAGATCCCATGATGAAGACCCAATGCAGCCAAAAATAAATAAATTTGTTTATTTAAAAGGTAAAAAATAAAAAAATGGTACAATAAAGAGAATGAACAATAGTTAGTTTTGCAAAAATTTTAAAATTCATAGTAATTGGGTGTGGTAAAATTTAGCCCCGTATTTTTGCCTCCTATTTTCCTCCTACTTAACGAATACACCTTAGCTTTTAGTTTTTCCTTCCATGCAATTAAAATAGTGACAATATTCTCACCTGAATTTTCCAAGTTTAAATATCACAGTTTTACCCTTTTGTGCTTGAACCTTCACATTTTAATAATGCAATGGTGACATACCTTGGGTCAGCTGCTAATGGCTCCAGCCAGATGACAGAATGAAAAGTATTAACTGATTGGTGGGGAGTGAGGGGGAGAAAGAGGATTAGATGAGGATGCTAGTTAATTAGTGTGAATTCTGGAAACAAAGTCAATGGACAATGCTTAAGCCTGACCTTGATACATGTAAGGTTAGACTTAGTTGTTCCCCTTGGTTGTACCTTATACTTCCTGAGCATCTATCTGTATTTCATAATTCTTGTTCTTCGTCTCAGAAAAAGGATTGAACTACATCTTTCATGAAGATCTTTCTAGGCCTGAAGCTCCATGAAATAGGTAGGCTAAACCCACTTAAAAATGTGTATAGAGCATGTGTGTGTTTGAATATCCTCCAATTACTAGTTACATTACTATGGTCAATTATACTTGGCAGTTGCCCTTAATTGAAGATGAAATCACATTAGGTTTCTAATTTAAAAGCCATAGGTAAAACTATTCTAAAAATCCTATTTAAATTGCAGGCTGGTGATGTTTCTCTATATGTGCTGGGATTTTATGGTATGCTAAACTGCTCATTCAGGTAATTAGAACAATAACAGGATGAGATGTTGTACCAGGTGATACATAATAGCACCTCCCATTTATCTCTACTAAGATTTAGATTATGATCATGAAATCGCCTTGAACAACACTCAGGGTAAAATGTTTCTGAATAATGAATGAGCGAGGAAATATTTTTCTCTTCTTAAGCATTTCCCATAAGATGTGGGTTACACAAGCCATGACATTGCCGAAGACAGGAATTGCTACTTTCTGTAGACCTTTCCTTCCTTATTTTGTTCAACACTCCATGCTTATACAAGTCAGCACATCCTGCTTCTTAAATAGTTCTGACATCTGATACTTCCATGGTCCCTAAGTTCTCATTCAGTTTCTTCACATTCACTTTCCTCACTGCTGATACACTGATCTTCACCACGTCATACTCTGGTTTAAAGCACTTTTAGTGATCTCCTAACTTTAGGCCAACTCCATTTGCTTGGCATCACCTCCAAGCCTTGATTCCTTCTTTTTCTCAACCATATTTCTCACGAGCATTTTGTTTCAACCATGCTACTCATATTGCTGAGGTTTCAGCCACTGTTTACCCCGATTCTTCATATCATGGAGAATACATGGAAAGACATAGATACACTAATATATTTAATCTTATACCTGATTAGATTGTAGGATCTAGGAGAAACTCACATTCATACTTAAACTCAACATTGAAAGAATCCATGTTGCCTGCTTCTGGTTGGCCCTGTCAAGTCAAGTTTGCATGAAACTAACATTGTTTTCCCTTCAGTGTTTTCACATTGACTGTTGTGCAGAGAATGGAGAATGGAGCTGTAGTACAATAAAGACACAAGGAAAGCATGTAATTCTTATTTTTGCAAGCTATTCATCTGTCTGAATAGAAGCCATAAACACATAGCAGAGGGACAAATCAGTTGATGAGGGGGGCTATCAGCTTAGCAGGCATATGAAGCATATGTATTTTTAGTTACATATTTTAACACAAATCTAAAAATTGTAACTTGTAGCAATATTTTAATTATTGTGCTTTGGTCAGGTTATGTCCATTTCCAAATATATTAATGACAGCCATCAATATAGTTAAAATTAGTTATATTTTACATTAGATCTCTAATAATGTTATTACGCTAACACTGTAATCACCACATCCCTTTTATAATAATATAGTTATGGTAGGAAATACCATTTATAACTATTTGTACAGTCTCATGTGATTTTCCGATCATTTTAGGCATGGAACAATGATATATTTGTCACAATGAAAATGACCACACATATATGAAATTTTGCATGGTCACTCACACTGTGATAGTATATATAACATTGTCCTGTGCATGAAATGCTTAGGGTATCGCATTTAACAGTATATTATTTTAATAAAATGGCTTAAAATAAATGGTCTGTTCATAAGCAATAACTTGATTATATTCCAGTAGAAAAAGCTCTCAAATTGGAAAATCTTAAAGACCCAGATTAACTTCAAATTAAAAAAGCAGAAAATAAAAAAAAATATATATATATATAATTTCAATTGTCCCTTTTGTGAAATAGATTTTATTGTAAATAAAATCAATGAAACCTGTTGTTTCAGTAACCATTTCATTGAAGTTAAACCATGTACATCCAGACATATCAGACTAAAAACTATAATCTGATGTTAGCAGAGAACTAATTCCCCACTTATTTGCAAATCGTTTGAAAGGTATTTTTTATATGTCTCCCATAAATTTTTATGAGGTGTTATAAACTACTAGTTGATATTATTTATATTTTTTCCTCAGGCTGAAAATAGCCAATTTAAAAATATATGTTTTGTTTGTTTTAATTCAAATTTGAAATACTAGAAGATATAACCTCAAAGCTCAAAGTGACCAGAACAATAGTAGATAAATCTCACAACTTTATTTCTCAAAGTTTTGGAATCCATGATCCTCAAGGTCAGAGTGTGTGCTAGACAAAAATTTCTTCTCAGGTTATGTCTGCCCTCCAACCCCCAAATTGCGAAAGACATAGCTGGGGACTCGTAGGGGACTGTTCCTTCTTCTAAAACCTAGATGTAGTTCCTATACCTATAACTTCCTCTAGGCATGTTTCTTTGCTGTCTTTGCTCTCAGAGGTGCCCTTTTTCTTGGAGAACCATTTTCCATCTTTAAGGAGTTATTTACTCTTTCCCCAAATATGTTCACTTCTCCTAAGGCCTTAGCTTTTGCAGGATTTTCAGGCTTTCTGATACTTCCTGTTGACCAGGTTTGAAGTTCTAGTTCTGCACATTATTGAGATGCACAAAGTATGCATCTCTGAAGGTGGGGTTTTTCTCTTGGTACCCAAGAGTATAACATTTGCTGACATTAAATATTCTACTTGATTATTTCCAGTGTTGTTGTCCCCTGGGGTTATTCTAACACTGAATGTATCACTCTAATTTAGAAAAGGCATCATTATCTGATCAATAATGAACTTTGAAGAGATATTTGAAAAGTTAAACACATTCCTAACATATACCAACTTTATCTGATCTCACATTAAGAGAGTTCAACGATTTTTAAAAAAATTAATTAAAGTATAATTTACTAAAATAGAGTCTCTCTGATCTTAGTGGAAGAAAGAGTGTATTGTTTCACTCCTGATTTTTTTGTTGTTGTTTAAGTGGTCATCTTTATCCAAACGGCAATATATCGTGATAGGATCTTTAAAGACTATAAGGTCTAGGTAACACGATAGCTCTTTTTTATTGCCAAATCTTGATATTAAGTATGGATGATCATGCATAGTTCCCTGCTAATATCCTTCTTTTCAATTCCAGTTCATAATTAACGTGGATTTGCTATAATAACTGTAGCAGTAAGCTTCATGGGTGTTACTTCAATATTAGATATAGAGAAAAATCTATAATTTCTTTATCACAGCAAATTAATAATATTTCTTTTACGGAAACTCTGATCAGTAGTCATTGTTTTCAACTGAGTGAAAGACTCTTTGGAATATATATTTTTTTCAGAACAAATCAAGTGGATAACCAAGGGTTTATCCTCAAAATTGATCCTTGAATTAAGGTGTGTAATTTGACAACTCTAAAGCTTGATTATAAATTATTTAAGTGGTTGGTGCCCCAACTAAACACCATACCTTCTGCTGTCTTCTGCTTAGGCTCATCACACAGGCATAGTTCTTGCCCATCTTTTGAAGCTATTTGAGTTTGCAAATAAATATCAGTTTAGAAGCATATATCCTATAAAGTGTCTATTAGTCCCTTTGTGACCTCTCCTCTACTTACCTCTCCATTTTTAATCATTCTGTGTTCTCTTCATTCTCAATACTGCTAACACATTGAATTTTCTTCAGTTCTTCTAATGTTCTTTACAGTCTCTAGACATATGATCTTTGCACACAGCATTCTTTCTTTTTGAATAGTACTTTCCCACACATTATGTTTAACTCCTACTCTTAAGTTTTCAGATCATCACTACATTCTCAGGAAGACTTCCATGGTGACTCTGCCATGATCTATTAATTACTCATTCAAAATATTCAGAGCTTACATTTGTTAAGCTCTAGGTACCAGAGAATGTAGTGAACATTTTACATGAATTTTCCATGTATCATATTCATCATCCTTACAATGTCTAAAATTATTTATAATCACAAGAACTAGCATTTCTTAAGAGCTTAGTATATGATAGGAGCTATGTAAAGTGTTCTCTGAATATTCTTTTAAAATAGAAAGTGAAAAATTTAATGTTTAAGTAATTTCCCTAAGTTTATGCAGTAATGAATTACAGAAAGTGACATAATTCTTAAACTATATGCTATAGTGTCATCTTTCTCTTATTATTTTTATTCATACTTTTCCTTTATTACTATTGTAATTATCATAGTTATAAAGTAACATTTATCTCTGTAATTTCTGCAACTCTTTTCTCATGATCTATTCATATAAGATTCATTAGAGGTAGAACAGATTCTGGTTTGGCTTATAACTGAACCTCGGGCAGCTAATGGAGTGCCTGGCATGCAGATGTGGATGAATAATTTGTAAAAGTAGGAAGAAGTAGAGGAAGGAAGTAAAGAAAGAATGGAAAGAGTAAAGGATAAAGGGAAGAAGCAAAGAAGGGAGGAAGGAAGAAGTCTGTTTTAGATTCAGGATGGTGGAAGATAGGAGAAATAATGCATTCCATATGTATCAAGGCTTACTTAGCTCCCATATACATGCCTTTTTTGATAATGTAGTTATATAGCCACTCTTAATTATAAAGGAGTGTGGGCAATATAATCTAGCTGAGAAGGCATGTGCTCAAATGTAACCATCCCTGCTGAAGAAGAGGAGAATGAATTTTGGTAATCACTTAGGAGTCTTGAACGCAAAAGCCTTGGATTTTTGCAATCTCTACTCTCAGTATGTAAAATTCAAGTATCTTTTATAGAAGGAGTTTTGTCTCCAACTCTTCATGACACTTTCTCCAATTTTACTTTATATTATATGTTATAAGTTAGCATTCAGTTATATGTTAAATGAACTTCCCTAATGGCATGACCACAGATATAGTTCATCAGAGCCAGTGTAACTTCACCTGTACTCTATCTTCCACTTGCTCTGTTCTAGACATACTATTGTCCCTGCCATTCATCAAATAGTCCAAGCATGACTCCACCATAAGTTTTTTTGTTTTTCATCATCTCCCTACTTGAACCCCTTCCCTCTGCCATCCTCAGTGTTTACTCCCTCACCTTTAGATTTTTTTTATTTTAGTGCCATCTTCTCATTAAGGTGGCCTTTTCTGGGCAATCTTCCTAAAATCATCAAATCCTCATAATTCCCAAATCCTTCTCTGATTATTTTTTCTTCTCAGCTTCTATCATTAATATACCATTTGATTTATTTGTTTTCTTAATTCTGTCTTTTTCCACTATAATGTCATGAGGGCAGAAAGTTTTTCTCTCTTGCCCATTGCTTTATCCTCATGTTGGCACATAGTACATGTTCAATAACTACATGCTGAAAAAGTCATTGTCTGTAATATACGAGATGAGGAAATGCACGAGAGAGAGAAAAAATCAGGTACCCAAGACCTCAGCTGCTTTAAAGATCAGGGGTGGAGCCAAGATCATACTGTAAATGTAGCCCATCTGAATACAATAAGAACTTCAGGGGAACAAGACTTTGAATTGTTAGAGCTCTATTGGATACAGGCACTCAAGAGTCCAGTCTCTTGTGAATGCTGGGTGTTGAGGTGAGCAAATGTGCCAAGAAATGTAGGGTAGAACTGTGGTAGCAGGTGAGGGGGCAGAGTAAATAATCCCTTGAACCTTGTGCACTCCAGATTCTGAGACATGGGATGAAAACAAATTCTGGGGCAAAGGATCAAAGGACAGAGAGAGAGAGAAAGAGGCTGCTTTAGCTACTCCTAACTTAGCCTTTGTCACTTAAATTTCAGCTTTGGTTTCTCAATCCTCTAACCAGGAGATAATAAGATCTCCTGGAAACTGTAACTGAACCCTGAAACAGCAAATTTAACTGCAAAGGGTTTGAATGTATGTAAGGAATTGATGGATTATGTTATTTGCTTGTAATTTCCCATCTCATAAGTGCCAGAGGAGACCATCCAAATATCTCAATAAGGGAAAACTGTAATTAGACAAGTACTTTAGTGGGACAAACTCCCCTGACATTTACAACCAGCAGATGAGTTAGGATTTAATACAAATGCCTCTAATCTATGAGTTCTGTAATCCAAGGAAAAATTGCTGTCATTTTGCCCCCTTACCATGAAAAAGGAAAGCAGCATGCAAAGAGCGGCAGCTGGAGATACCTCCTTTTGGAGTTTTGTACTTCAGTTTGACAAAGCTACTGGACACATCCCTTTTCAAAAAGTAGCTATTGGTTTGGTACTGAGTTCTTGTTGAAATCCAATGCCCAACCCAGAGAGACTTTGTATTTCTCCAGCCTGAGATAGCCATTTCAGATTCTATAACTGACAAAATTAAAGAAGATCAAGAATGTCTCTCTTGTCAATAGGTTATGATATAATGAAGAATGCAGCTGGCTTGGCCCCAGAAGCATCTCAGTTTTACATTAGAATGTGGCAGCCTCTACTCGTCTTTATTAATCCTAGATGTGATGCTGTTCTTTTGATTTTAAAATTATATGCTAAATGATTGAGAACATGAAATGATTACCTAGCAAGGCTGAATAAAATATGTTATAAAGATTTATATTGCAACTGCCCTCAAAGTCAGCAATACCTTTTTTTTTTTTTTTTTTTTTAGTTTTCTTTTTCTCCACTTAGAATAAATCTTGGAATGAAAAGCAAAGATGGCTGGCTTAACATTGCCTAAATTACTCTAAAGTCAATGATTTGAATTGCTATTTGAAAGAGATGGGGAAAAAAGGGAAATTGTATCACATGACAGGATGAATGTTGATTGAAGCTTTTAAAGGCCTGTTACTGGACTAAATGATATGGAAAGAACTTTATTGGTCGGCATTCATTCATCCACTCATCCACTCGATGAACATCTGTAATGTGCAACATAATAATATGTAAGCCATGATAAACATGGGGATGGATATGTTACAGTCCTTATTTTAAGGAACGTATAGTCAAATGTAAAACACAGAATTAAAAGAAGTATTGTGTAATTGAATATAAAGAAATGTGGTAAGCTTTATTCAGCATATGTATAATATTCAATATTAATCAAATTAATAATATCAAATACATCAAGGAAAATTTTGTTTAATCATGTCTAAAAGATATGAGTAACAATATAAACAGTTAAGTTCAATCTGCTCAATGAGACATGTATTCAGAGTATTGGTTTCCCAATTTTTTTTCCATGGTTGTGACAGAATATATACATGAATTATCTTTTTTATTTTTGTCTTCATTGCTGCTAGGATTTGCTAAGGAAGAAAATTTCTGGATCCACTTTTGATTACTGTGAAAGTTGTAGCTAACTACAGATGCAAATAAGGAGTTCATCAGTTTGCGAGGAGTGGTAGGAAGAATAATGGTTCCCCAAGATGTCAAGTCCTAATCCTTGGACTCCATGAATATATTAGGTTATAAGGCAATTGGAAATTAAGGTTGCAGATGGAATGAAGGTTATCAACCAGCTGACCTTAAATAGAAAAGGCATCTTGCATTATCTATGTGGGTGCAATGTAATCACAAAAGTCCTTAAAAGTGGAAGCAGGCAACAGAAGAGGAGACTCAGGTGGAGATATTATAACAGGAAGTGGGGTCTGGCTGCTCACCGCTAAAAGCTGATAGAGAGGCAAGGTTGGTGGAAAGGAAAGTTTGCTTTATTTTGGATGCTGGCAACTGGGGTGGGGAGACAGACTTGTGTCCAAAGGCTGACTCCCTCCCCCCTCCCCGACAATCAGGGGGCAAGAGCTTCTATAGACAGAGGGGGGGTGGCTACATGCAGAAAGAGCACAGTCAGCTCTGACAGTCATCTTGAAACTGGTCATCAGTGGTCTGACCAGCGTCATCTTAATTGTTTTAAGTATAGTTAATCCTCAGTTCCAGAGCTGGTTTGTTCCCATTTCCTTGAGGCCAATTCTTGGAATTGTGGCAGCTTATGTCATGGCTACAGTCTGGTATTCATGTAGTTAACTTCTTCCATGGGTGGGGTTTCAGTACCTACAAGACAGCTCACAGGATATGGCTCAGAACATTATCTGTAGCTCTTAAGGAAGAGTAAAAGGTCCTTGACTTTGTTTAATGACTAAATTATTATTATTTGGTCTCCTTTGACTCTTTTCCTTTGTTTCTGAATATTCACACTTCTCTAATTAAACTTATTCTTTGGCTAAAGTTTTTCCACAGACAAAAAGCAGGCAGAGGGCATGGGGGGACAAGGACCACAGGGCCCTGCTCCTTTTCAATATGACTACAGAAGAATAATAAGTGGTACACAACATTGCTAACTTTGCAGATGGAATAAGGGAGCCATAAAAGAATGTGGGTTTTCCAACAGCTAGAAAACACAGGGAAATGGATTCTCTTTTAGAGCTTCCAGGAAGGAATGATTTTAGCCCAGTGAGATCCTTATAGAACTGTAAGGTAATACATTTGTATCATTTTAAGTCACTAAATATTTGATAATTTGTTATAGCAACCATAGAAATCTCATTCACAGGGAAAGAGTTCTATAAGGTTTCTAAAAACTATAATTTGAAGCCTGGTGGCAGGTAAGTACAGAACAATTCAGAAAGCTCTTGAGAATGTTATTTTTGTTTATTAAATCACTATAGGAGAAAATAGAGTTCTTTGAAAGAAGTTTCTCTAATAAAATATCTTTAATAAAAATCAGAGATACTCAACATTGCTTGCTTTGCAGATGGAATAAGGGAGCTCAATGACACGTTGGTTTAATTCAAAGCTGAATATATTGGCCAGGCAATGGCAATGAAATGAACTTTGCATAATAAACTATAAGCACAAGTTTTAAAGTTGGATTTAAGTGACCTGTCAAATAGGGTTTGCAATTTGCAATGTCTCCTGTTATTTTATATATATATATATATATATATATATATATATATATATGTATATACACAGATATACAGATCCAGTTATATTCTGTGTGTATATATATATATATAATATATATATATATATGTATGTATGTATATGTATATATACAGAATATAACTGGATCCTGATCAGCACCTCAAAAATAGAAAAATAGATTTTGAGGTCAAAACCTTGGGATACATCCCGAGTTTGTTTTCTTTTGAAACATTTTGAAACTGTGTTGCCAGCAGCATCATTGTAGCTTGTTGAAAGGGAAGAAATCCAAGTGTTAATTGAGATTTAAAAGACCACTCCAGTAATATTAATTTTTGCAGTAATGAAATCCAATTTTTTGCTATCATAAGATCCCAACATAACTATTAAAACCTATCTTTCTTTCTTTTGTTATAAGGCAAGTGTCTTGCTTTGTAAGTGTGAATCTCACTAGCTTCTAAACTTTTCCCCTCAAATTTGTTTTATGATGTGTTCTGGACAGTTTAATGTTTTTAGGAGCACAACTACTATTATTATAGCAAATCAGACTATGCCATTAAATGTAATACATATAATTATTTGTTGTAATATTACCTTCATGACTATTATGGCAAAGGAAACCAGTCAAGCTTCAAACTTCCAATGAACCTGGGGGAAGAATACTCTTTTGTAAACCAGGTTGTAAATGTTGCTTGTCGTGGCATTTGAAGCTGATGACCTGAAATTTCATTGCTGTTAGGACTGCAAGTGGTAGTTATTATGACAAAACTTTAGCTGAGAAATAAATTAATATCCATCTCCTGTCACCTCCTTGCATAGCCACAAACTGCAACAATATTTATCAGAGCCCTGGAGTTATGTCTTGGATAAAAATAGAGCATCTTCAATTCTTACATTTTATGAGGTGACCATTTACAAGGTGACTTTTAAAAGATTCATGGATAGCCTTTGAATGTCAGTAAATGCTATTTCAATATTTTTCCAAGTTAATCTGAAAAGTAAGGAGATTACATGTACTGTTTGTTTCACCTGGTCCTTGAACTGATCCTTTCACTGACCTTGTTTTGAACTAGTCAAGTTAGTGAGGAATGAGGGAGCAGCAGGGAAAGAGAGAGAGAATGCTAATAAATTTGTTAGGGACTGGAGCAAGAGAAATTATGTTCCAGAAGAGACAAATTCTGCTATTGCATGCATTTTCTTTAATTTGAGTTGTACTTCTAGTTGGTCAGGATGAATATATTTGGCTATAGAATAAAAGTGGAAAGAACAAAATTGAAATGACAAATGAAAGAAAAAGTAAGAAAAGAAATTTATTAATAGCTTTGTATTTCCTCTAAGCAAAAATCATATTGTGATTTAATTTAAAGTCCCCATCCTAACACTGAAAAAGTCATATTTTTGTATCTTAAATCCATATACTTCAGAATATTTCAAAGGCCCTGCAAGTTTAATGAAGTTTAAATTGATCTCTCAAGTAAAATTTATATTTTAGTCTTGTTAAAGCATTTGAGATTCAACTAGTTTCACATTTATAGTATTGATATATCATTAGGGAAATAACATTTGCCACCATCTGTGTAGAATATAATTATATCTATCGTAGAATAATGGTTAAATTTGCCACTGGGAAACTTGTGGTGAATAAAATGTAACAGTTTTGAAAATAAAACTTGAGAAATATGTAATTCTTCATTTAAAAAAAATGTTTTAAAGTTGTTCTGACCATTTTGCCCTGGTCACATAAGGTATGCTGACAACAGGAATAAGTCAAACTGCATTTTGCTAGGAATCATAAATAACTTCAATTCTGAAATTTAATAATCAAAATTAATTGTGTAGTTATCAATATACCATTCTTAGACACTGTTCCATTAGAAGGCCACATAACAAGTGTTTATGCTAGAATAAAGAGCACATAAAGTTTGACTTAATTAATACAGTTCTTTGAAACAATGAATCTAGGAGGAACCATCTTTAGTTTTTATAGTGGAAACAAGATTTGAGAGAATATCTTTTGGTGAAAGTGCTTATCTACTATAAGTTCTCTATAATTATTAATATTTCATCACTGGGATAGATAACACAGCAGGCTAGATCACTAATCCCCAAAACTTCAAGAGGAAAAATATCTCACCTGTGAGGTTTTAGGAGAGATCAGTGACCTCTTGTTCCACAAAGGGATAATGATCAATTTATGTGCATGCTCTGTAACAGCATATTTCTAAAGATATATAAGTCGCTTTTGTGTTGCAGAAGGTAAGAAATAATGTTGAAGGCACAGAGTTAAATTTTAACTCAGTTAAAATTCAGTTCAGTTTTAATAAATACATTTTCAGCACTGTTGAAGTAGTAAGAAACGTAAAGTTAAATATTTTGCCCTGTGGGGAATACAAAAAGAAGTAAAGCATCATTCTCTTCCATCACATCTGAGATACCATCTTCTGTCTTAAAATCTATCAACGTCAACCACACTATTAGTGATAAACACAAGCTGGAACTTTTAATGTTTTTTTATACTAAAATGTCTATTCTATCACTTCTGAAACATCAGCCCTTAACCTTTTACCAAATTAAATAGGTATAAAAAAATAGAAAAAAAGTTAGAAAATGTTAGCACCCAAGATTTGACACAGAGCACATTGAAGAATAGTGGGGATTTGGCTTTGGAATAGAGATGGTTATGTCATCAAGGTAGGTACAACCTTCTTACAGCTAGTGGTCCTGAGAAAGGACCACTGTTGTTACAACACATCAATTTTGGTCTGAAGAGCACACCTTGATACAGAAACTCCAGCTTTTCTTACCACTGGATCTACTGGCCAACTTCAGTCAGGGCCTCAATCTCTGCCTCTTTCTTTGTTATTATGAATGATCTATCTCCATTTCTTAAAATTCTCTAATTTCTCAGTTTTGAATATCATCTCCTATTTTCCTTGTCAAGGACCAAAGCCCTAGTTAATTATTTTATCTCTTTCTTCTTGGTTTTTCCAACCAGCTAAAAATAAGTTCTAGTTTGTCAAGTAGAAAAATAAAGAAATTTAAAAATTAAAACTTCTATATCCCTGCTGGCAATATTCTATATCTTCCTTCCTTTTCACAGCATATTATGTAAAGGAATGTCCACAATCACTGCTTCAATTTCCTTATTCTCATATTCTTCTCTTAAGCCAGTCTATTGGAACTTCATCCTCACTATACCAGGAAGATTGCTGTTCCAGGCCACCTGTGACCTCCACATTGCAGTGCATACTTTGTTTTGCTCACATTCCTCTCCTGAACAGTAGCCTTAGACAGCATTGACCAAACTCTCTGTCTTGGTTTGCTCTCTTCTCTTGCATATCAGGCCATCTCAGTCTCAGTTTTTCCTCTGTGTCACTGTCCATATATCCCAAATCTTCTTCACTGGATGCTTCTTCTCTTTGCAATTCTTATGTGTGAAGTGCTGAGGACTCATGCCTCAATCCTATGTAATCATCTGCTGACATTATGTTTATCTACCTTTTGCTTGTCAGTGACACACATGTATACCTTTGACCCTTCTTCCCTGAACCGCAGACTTTTATATCTTATAGAGCATCTCCGCACGAGTGTTTGATAAACATCATAAAATATATATTCTCATAATAAGATGATGCTATTTACCAATAATCCCTATTTATTCTTTATTCTTCTGTATTTTGCCCTTTTAATTCATATAAATATATAAAATATATATGAATGTGACATATTTATAATACATATACAAAGAGATTTATTATGAAATATTGGCTCATACAATTACAGAGACTAAGTCCCATGATTTGCCCTCTGTAAGCTGCAGACACAGGCAGGCCAGTGGCATAGTTTGAAGGCCTGAGAGCTGGAGACCTGGAAAGCCAAATGATGTAGATTACAGTTCAATTCTGAAGACCTGAGAACCAGGAATGCCCAAGGGCAGGAGAAGATGGAAGATCATTGTCTCTGTCCACCATCCTCTACCTTTTGGTTCTATTCAGGCCCTCAGGGGATTGGATGATGCCCATCCACATGGGGGAGAGCAATCAACGTTATTGTTACTCATTCTACAGATTCAAATGCTAATCTCATCAGGAAACACTCTCACACACATGCTCAGAAATAATATTAAACAATACATATGGGCAGCCTGTGATCCAGTCAAGTTGATACATAAAATTAACTACCACAGACTCCCTATGCCTCTTCGTGCAAATATAGCCTTAATAGGTATCCTTCTCTTTCCTTCTATTTCCAGCACCCTGGCTCAAACTACCATTATCTATCAGCAGGCCAAGAACCATAGCCCAAAAACTATCCTCTCTGGCTCCTGTTTTAGATGACTTCCTCCCTGCCCCAAATAATGATTTTTCACATATCAATCATAAACAAACAAAAAATACTTTAAATAACCAAACTAAAACCACCTGGTGACTTTCAAAAGCATTTGTAATAAAATCCAAACACCTTACCCTGGCTTAAAAAGGCTAATATGGTTTGGCCCAGGCTTCCACAACAATATTAGAGAGCTGTGATCTGTTCTGCTATATACACTGTTGTAACCTCCCTCAATGCTGAAAGAAGACTACATGACACATGGTTATGCTCTCTATACCTTAAGTGAATAAATGAGGAGTTTTTTCTGATGGTTCTGATCATTTAGACTTATTCTGCTAGATTTAGAAATAAGTAGCTCAAATATTATTTTAATATTGATCCTAAAATTAAAGAACCTTCATGGCTGTATGCATTTCTAGCAGACATGGCAAAGGTCCAGGAAAAAAATGAAATAAACATCATATTATTTATATGAATTATCTTCTTAAAATGCAAGGAATACCTTCACTTTTGGTAGCTTGGTACAGCTTGGTAGTAACCTTGTAAGTGTAAGGGTTTCTTGATTCTTGGTGCCTGATTGCCTTCTTGGCTTTGCTTCTTCTATCTCACAATAGTTTAACCTCTACAATTTGACACATAACTTTGAGAAGTCTAGGTGTTGCACCTTACAAGGGTCCTCTCTTTGGAGTTCAGGCTCAGAACCAAAAACTAGGTGATGGGAAATCTCAGTTCACTGGGTTTTTGTGGTTTTTCAACTGCAGCACAAAAGCCATTTAAAAATTTGGCTTAAGTAGTTACTTCAGCATGTAAATACCGGTGCTTGGCTTCAAAAAACTATCTGGCAGCAGGAAAAGTTGAACCAAAATTACTACTATTAAGTGTTACAAATACAATTTATAAAGATTCTTATTTCAAAGACTCTAGAAACAGATGAGCTGAAGATACTCTGCAGTTTTTATGAGACTTGATCAACTTGGCAAGAATGATAATTTATCTTAGTTTAATTTATGTCTTATTCTTCATTTGTAAAGCTGATTTTTCATTGGAAAATTACTTGGATTTAATGACCTCTGTAGAAGTTTTCCAGAACATAGGGGTAACAAATTTTAACATAATAGTTGTGCAGAAGCATAATTATCCCATGAAGTTATATGACGAAACCAAACCAACACTCTATTTTAAATTAATTCAAAGCTCCACTACAACATTTTTTTTCACTTTTAGTCCTTATAATTTTAATGTTTCATCCATTCACATATGTAAGTGTATACTAATTTTCACATCATTAGCTTACACATAAAGGTTGATCTTTTTCAAATATTCATTGGTAATACATTTTTACCTTAATGACATTTCTAAAGAATGAGAATCACAGGGTCTATCATAATTAGATCTACTTTTCACTTACTGTTTTCTCTTACTACTTAAAATTATAAGTCAGAATAATGACAGAAATAATAGGATATCATGGAAGTATTAGTTAGAGAAAAGAAATACAAAGAAAAACATACTTTAAAATGAGCAATCTGAAATAAAAATCACAGTATTTATTTAGATAATAGACAAAATAGTGAATAGTATACTATAATAAATCATGTATTTATCATAAGCTCACATTTTATTTTTATTATTGTCTATTATTAAAGTAACAGAGAGTTGTCTTTTATGCTACTTGATCATGTGGGTCACCTCAGTTATTTCATCCTCACTCACTGCAGAAACCACATGATAGGATTTCTGGATCCTTGCCAGTCAGGAAGATTGAGAGAAAAAGAGCATGGTTCTTAGAGTTTCAGCCCAGAAGTGATCTGAATTATTTATGTTCACATTGATGTGTCAAAGTAGGTCATAAAGCCATTCCTGAGAGTGGAGAAGAAAAATTCTACTATATGCCAGGAGGGAGAGAGAGAGAGAATCAAATATTTTGAACTGTCTGTTTTAGTTTCCTGTGGCTACTCTAACAAATGACCACAAACAGTTCTAGACATTCTATTATTACAGTTCTAGAAGTCAGAAGTCTTGAAATATTGACAGCATGCTGCCTCCCTTCTGAAGTCTCTAAGAAAGAATCCACTTCTTTGCCTTTTCTACTTTCTAAGGGCTACTGCACCCCATGGTTGATGACTTCATCCTCCATATTCAAAGCCAGCAGTGTAGCATCTTCCAATCTCCCTCTCTGGCCCCCTGATTTTGTCATCACATCACCTTCTGTCTGAGTCTAAATCTGCTGTTTCCCTCTTTCAAGGACTCTTGTGATTACACTGGGCTCACCTAGATAATCCAGGATAATCTTTCCATCTCAAAATCTTTAGTCACATTTTTACAGTTCTTTTTGCCATGACAGGCAACAGATGCATAGGTTCTGGGGATGCATAGGTTCTTAGGGTACCAAATCCAACTTGCATACTTATTAGAATAGAATTAATGCAAGGAAAGAAAATAAAGGAATAAGAGAGTATGAAAAAGACACTATAGAAAATAAAAATTGTTTTAAAAAAACATGAGAGAAGAAAGTTAAAAATATGTATCAAAGCTGACTTATAAAATTTTCACTTGCAGAGCAAAGAATCTCAGATTTAGTGACTTATGTAAAGAATATATATACATATTTATGTAAAGTGATTTTCATTGTTCGATACAAGGGGTTAGCAAATATTTTCTACACAGAATCAGATAGTGCATATTTTATCAAAACATGACATTTTATTGTCTCAATATGAACATCTAAAATATCATTGTACAGGTTCATTATTAAAATCAAATTCATGACAGGTGGAAGCAAGTGTCCCATTCAATAAACTGAATGAAATTTAAAAATTACAATGATTTAGAATGAATATAAATTATTCTGAAAGCTATACATTATTAGCACCATACATATATAATTACTTAAAGCCAAATGGATTACTCAGAGTGAGACCTGGGTGAAGTGAGTGAGGCAGTCAGCTCAGTCAGCTCAGGTACACAATGTGATGGTTACACAACGACCAAAAAACTCAGTAACCAAGAGGATATTTCAATTCAATATATTTTTTAACATCTTTATTGGAGTATAATTGCTTTACAATGGTGTGTTAGTTTCCGCTTTATAACAAAGTGAATCAGCTATACATATGAATATATCCCCATATCTCTTCCCTCTTGCATCTCCCTCCCACTCCCCCTACCCCACCCCTCTAGGTGGTCACAAAGCACTGAGCTGATCTCGCTGTGCTATGTGGCTGCTTCCTACTAGCTATCTATTTTACATTTGGTAGTATATATAAGTCCACACACTCTCTCACTTCATCCCAGCTTACCCTTCCCCCTCCCCGGGTCTTCAAGTCCATTCTCTACGTCTGTGTCTTTATCCCTGTCCTGCCCCTAGGTTCTTCAGAACAATTTCTTTTTTTATTAGATTCCATATATCTGTGTTAGCATATGGTATTTGTTTTTCTCTTTCTGACTTACTTCATTCTGTATGACAGTCTCTAGGTCAATCCGCCTCACTACAAATAATTTTGTTTCTTTTTATGGCTGAGTAATATTCCATTGTATATATGTACCACATCTTCTTTATCCATTCTGTTGATGGACACTTAGGTTGCTTCCATGTCCTGGCTATTGTAAATAGAGGTGCAATGTACATTGTGGTACATGACTCTTTCAATTCAATATTAAAAAACAAATTATAAAACAATAGCCTAAAAGCTGGGTGTCTAATTTTGTGTATGCCATATTTCTGAAATCAGGGCCTGATTTGGGTGAAGCAAGTGAGAAGGGCTCTGTAAGTGCAGGTTTAAATGAAAACATTGTTTAAAATTTTGATATTTTGTTAATTGTAGATATTTTGTATTGATTTGGGTTTTTAAAAAAATATTTTACTAAAATATTATATATCTTGATTACTGGGTTTTTGGTTTTGATGTTTTATTATTGTTATCATTGCCTTACTAGCTTCACCCTAATTGCAACACTAGAAACAATGAATGTAACTTTAATATTAAGAAAACATATTGAAATTTGCCTAAAATTTAATATTTAAATTTTTATTGAAACACACTATATAATAGCAAACTTTCCCTTGTTATTAGTTGTTTTTTTCCTATTATAACAATATATCCCTAGATAGCTGTTATGGCTCCATATAACTTCATGCAAATATTTATGGCTTACCTGGGTTACTCTTTCATCAGTAACCATCAGCAAGGATTAAAGAATAGTGTTGTTTCTGAATTAAATATTAAGAAATACAAAAACACTGATTTCATTCTTATAGCTAATTTATTGTTAACACATGTTTCAAAAACCTGGAAATTATTTTAAAGAGTAAAAACAATCTTTTATTTTAAAAGTATCACAATCATACATATATTAAAACAAGAGAAACATATCTTTATAAAAACAATTCTAGGGCTTCCCTGGTGGCGCAGTGGTTGAGAGTCTGCCTGCCGATGCAGGGGACACGGGTTCGTTCCCCGGTCCAGGAAGGTCCCACATGCTGCAGAGCGGCTGGGCCTGTGAGTCATGGCCACTGAGCCTGCACGTCCGGAGCCTGTGCTCCGCAACGGGAGAGGCCACGGCAGTGAGAGGCCCACGTACAACAAAAAAAAAAAAAAAAAAAAAATTCTAAAGTGTTTGTAGGGATAATGCATTTAATGTAACTAGAATTTTCTGGTGTATAAATGTAGTATGGGTTAAATTGTGTCTAACTTTCCAAGAAAAATATACAAAATAATGATATCTTTATCTGTAAATAATTTTAAAATAAATATAGTAAATTTACATTCACATGCACACACACATATCAGTATCAACTGCCCTGTATAAACAGAACTTCCTCTATTTTATCTCTATTTATTGTCCACATTTTTTTTTTTTTTAGTTTGGTGGAACATGCAAGTAACACAAAATTGAAAAAAATGTTATATTTGCAACATAATGAAACAGAAGATTTATGATTTCACCAGTTTAATATTTTGATGAGCAGTTCTATATTTTAATGTGGTCTAATATATCAATTGTTTTCACCATGGCACATTTTGTTCTTGTGTCTTAAGCTCTTTTTTTTTTTTTTGTAAGAGAATAGGAATTATATTTACAATTGTATAATGATCTTGTATCCAGCAACATTAACAAACTCTCCTTTAATTCTTAAAACTTCTGGATTATTTCAGATTTTTTTCTCTTCACAATTATACCGCATTCAAATAAAAATATCACAAAGTTATAAATACATACATAATTGCATAAGTAGCCTGACAACCCAGAGGAAAAGCCCAGAGAACATTATGGTGTTTCCAATAGTCATAGTTTGCTTAGATTTAGACAAATATTGAGTAAGATCTCTAATTAACATGAAATTGAGAGATTTGTAAATATTCATTTAGATTTGTCTCCACTTGTTTCACAGGAAGTACCTCAGAGGATTGTTCTTGTGAGACACAATTCTGAAATAATTTGTAGTAAGAACTGATCTGGCTTGCAAATGGATTTCGAAACCTCTGTCACAGCCTCCCAAGGAAAACAGTTGCATTTTCTGGGTTACCTGTAATATGATTTAATTTGCTCAGTTGCAGTTACTTCGTCTTATAACTCACTTCTCTCACCAGGTCTCATGTGGGTACAGCTAACTGATAGAACCTTGGATATATAGGAGCACCCTTGCCAAATGTGAACCATGAAAGAGGTTGACATATGCTTGGAGAAATCCCAATTCCAGTATTTTCCAAGTGACTCCTGGTAGAGGCCACATTCTACTCAAAAATAGGCATTTTTGGGTTTTTTTAGAAATGTGGGGTAAAAACATGAAAGTGTAATTGTAAACGAGGTTAAACTAATGGATAAAATATAATTCTGCCACATTTCTGAGGTAGAGGAAACTGAAAAGAACTCAAATCATATTTCACAAGGTTATGATACCTCAGTGTATAAATAAAACCTGCAGGCAAAATCTGGTTTTCTGCCTATTTTTGCAAATGCAGTGTAATTAGAAAATGGCCATGGCTAGTCCTCTATCGTTTTTCTGGTGTTGCTTTCACTACAACAGCAGGCTTGAATAGTTGCAAAGAGACTGCAAATCTTAAAATATTATCTGGCCCTTTACAGAAAATAAAATTGACTAACTTCTGTTTGTTTAGGTAGCGTGCATAAATTTGTAGATTTGCCAATGGAAAGGAATAGATCCCTGAAATTTGGTTATAATTGCAGAGATATAGTGAATAGATAAAGGAAGGAGGTTTTGAGTATATTTAGTTTGTGATCGGGAAAATTGACTGAATGGTGACAGTTAATGGGTATGCGGCTGTGTAGCCTCATACTGGTAACAGGTTAAGTGTGCTTTTATTTCTTCAATAATATTTGCAACCTGTTTTATGGATATAACTGAAAGGTAGTAACTCCTTTATCACATTAAGTAGACAATTGGGAGATCAATTTTTCAATGTTACAAGATGATTCTGTCCACTGAATTGAGAATGCCTTTGAGAGTGTTAGATAGGAATACACTTAAACCTTTTACAAAGATATTATAATTTTTCAAGTGGCTCTGACTTTGAAAGGGAATAAATTATGTTAAAAAATAAGGAAGGAGATCCAGCTCAAACTTAAACTCAGATATAGCAACTTCTGGTATCCCTGACACCCAACAGATGCTTAGCAATTCTTCTGGAACAAAGGGGTTCAAGTAGGAAACAGTGTTCCTCAAAGGCCAGTGGGGAGTCCTACCTAAAACACTGTTCTCCATGCTTTGAAAACAAAACTCACTAGGAGGAGACTATATCTGGAAAGTTAGCATAAGAAAGTCACCTGGAATCTCAAATGCAGAATCCCAAAAATGAGCCAAAAACTGCCAAACTCTACTCTTTAGAAGAAAAATAATTGGTCAATACTTGTTGATGCCATTAAATTCACCTCTGATAGGCAACTCAAATTTTCAATTATTTAGTGCAAGAATCCTTCTTTTTACATCAGGGTTCCTCTTTTCTCCTGCTTTATCACAGTACCCCTTTTTGCTAAAAGGATTTTATAATCTTTTTTTTAATTTGGACTTTTTAAAATTTAAATTTAATTAATTAATTAATTTATCTATCTATTTATTTATTTATGTGGCCATGGGGATTGCAGGATCTTAGTTCCCAGACCAGGGATCAAACCCATGTCCTCTGCAGTGGAAGCACAGAGTCCTTAGCCACTGGACTTCCAGGACATTCCCAGGATTTTATCTTTTTTAAAAAGAATTCTGCATGCATTAAAAACAAGGGGTCTCACACTCAGCACGGCATGACATCACAGTTGCTTAACAATAGAAATTAGAGACTTTTACACACAGTTGTGGCACAAAGCACCCCTTATACAATCATCTGTAGGAAAAAGAATATGGAGGATTTTGCAATACTCAGGTGAGGCAGAGAGACTTATAACACAGAGAATACACATAATCTTGTGTTTCTTGAAGAAAGTGTTGTAATATGTAATGGCTTTCTCTTCCTTTAAGATTAATAATTTTTACTACCAGCTAAGAAGCCTTTTGTATTTGGCTACTATGAACTTCCTCAACTTTAAACTTGCATGAGGCCATATTCTCCTCTCCAACCACACTGGCTTCTTTCAGTTCCCTGAATGCATTGTGCTAGCAGTGCTGCTTTGTCCTGCTCTAGCTTCGATGTACAAACCTTCACAACTTCTCTAACACATACCCACTCACATACCTACAGAAATTAAATGTTGCCTTCTCATTCTTCAGTTTCCAGTTCAGTCTTCCTTAGATCAGGCAGACATCCTGGCCACCAAACTAAGTCAAAGCCTCAGGAACGCTTCTCCATACACTTAGTGCTTTTGTAATGTGGCTGATACTTTATAGGTATTTAGTAAATAAATATTTTACTGAATGAATAAATTATTGAACGTTACATCCAACAATTTGTCTTCTTAAGAATACAAATGGAAAAACACAAAATGTGGTTTTAAACCAAGAATGAGCATATCCAGTGAGTTCCAATCCATGTTATTGTAAAAGTTAACTTTTTTGTGCTCCATGCATTGTCAGAGACTGACAGAGAACTGGAGGTAAGTAAAGATAAAATTGCAAAGCTTCTGCCCTTATTCCTGAGCTATTTAACAAAAAGATGTGAATTCTATCTCTTTTATTTAGCAAAGTCTGGATTGTTCATTCAACAAATACTTATTGAAAAACTACTCAGTACCAGACTCTTGTTCAGGCACTGTTGTTACAGTGTTGGATAAGACTTGGGAAGCTTAACTGTGATACAGATATAAACCATCCATAGAGAGTATTTTCATCTCAGTTCTGAATTAGGAATTAACTTTTATGCCAAAAAGGCAAAAGGTTTGCTTTTACTTTGTGCTTTCTTTCCACTCTCACACTTATGCTACAACTATCAACAAAATCCTTTGTTTTCATAAGTTGTTATGTAGGAATAAAATCAAACTTCACACAATAGTAGTTTTTTTTTTCTATTTACTAATTACTGCTATTGAAATTCTAGAGTTCAAAAAGCACAACCTAAGGAACTTACACATCATACATTGTATCATCTAATTCAGTTTTTATTTCTATGTATATTATTCCTAGTGCAAACACAATAGAATTATACCCCATTATAAAAATAATTATTAATAACAAAGCACCATGGCCGTATCTGTATGATAGGCATAACTAATACGTAAATTCTGTTATCCAGGAGCTTATAATCTAGTACAAGAGATAACACAGATACACAGTTAACAAGGACAATTTTATGTATATTTTTATACATGTATATGGTACAGTGTTATAAAGGAGAGGTTACAACTGTGAGGATAGTGATTGAAAAAAAATATTTTAAATCCTCTAAAGGAGAGGTGGTTTAGATTAATGTTGAAATTTTGATATTCAGTGAAAACATGTATTATTTGTTGAGAAGAAAAGTTAGAATAAGAAATTAGAAAAATCATCTTTTGATATTTCCATCTGTAAAATTATTACAAGTGACATGCTTATAAGTTATTCCCATACTGATCATTCAGTGAAGTAGCTACTAAATTACACTAAATTTACACTCTCTAAGAGTTTTTTGTTTTTGTTTTACATGTAGTGAAGGAATTTTCATCATTAAAAAGTTCAAGGTGTTTTTCAGTCTTGGACATACATAATTAGGAGTCTAAACTAACGTCAAATTTCATTTTCCTTATTAAGCAGACTTTTAGGGATGCATGTTTGTCACATAGTAAATATATATAAAGAAACTCAAAAATTCTGGCATTTTATTCTTACCAAAAGTGACTTTTTAACAGGCAAACGCTTCCTTGAAGGGATCCTGTATTTTGTGAAATAACTCACCATACTAATTGGACAGAAACAAATCTATTCTCTTTGCATTTTTTTGTACCCCGTGGAAGAAGATCCTTTACACTTTGCAGGTTTAATGGCATTTTAAAATACCAACCTTAACAAGTGTAGTTAGCTAGACATATTTGTCACATTCAGAAAATGAAATAAGCGTTAAAAGAAGACTTCCCTCTGAAGCCTGGGAGCATTCTAACTTTAGTGCTAGGACAAAAGAGTACAGAGTATGACACCAGCATGTGCCTCTCTGACTTCATGTTTGGATGAATAATCTTAAAAAGAAAACTGAGCATTAGAACCATATCTCCTATGACCCAACCTCACTTCCCAGTCATGCGTGGTTAGCATTTGTGAGATTGAGGTGATAACCCAGGAAAAAACTGAAGAAACAATAATAGAAATCCTGAAAACTATAATCAGAAATCTCCTCCTTCACTTTAAAGTTGCTTGCCTTTAAAGAATGAAATATTGTGTTGTTTTGATTTCTGATTTAAGTACAGTACATAATCATTGTACAGAGCTTGAATAATATTGATAATATAAGGAAAACATAACATTCATCCATAAATCTATTATATGGTAAGTAACAATACATTCTGTTCATTTATTTCCTTCAGTTAAATCTAGAGGTACTAAGTATGGGCAAAAACTCTTCTATTCTAGTTTAAACTTACGTGCAAATGACATTCAACTCTCGTGTTCAATTTTTCTTTTGGTGTGAAACAGAAGAATTGAGATGGGTGATAGGGTGTTAAATTGGGAATTACTATTAAATAGCTGAGACAGCATAGATTAAAAACTGTGATTATTTGTCAGATGGAGTAGGTGAAAGAGACGATTGAGGGATAGAGACAGCCTGAGAAAGAATCAATACTGCCTTTGTAAATAACTCCAAATTTCTCCATAACCTGTAAAAGAATCACAAAATTCAAGGACCACATATAGACCCAAGGCAGCAGTGTTCCAGTACTTTAAAACGGGGCCTGCCTAAGAAGACCTGCTAGATAAAAACTAGATCAAAACAGTGGTAGTTTACAATGGGTTAAAATGTCTGCAAATCAGAAGTTGAAAGGAGGGTAGGAAGAGCCCACTGAGGGCAAGGGACTGCCTGTGAATAGGAGTCATATATGGAAGGGCCCAGCTGGAAGGAGGTGATGAAGCCCTGAAAATACCCACAGGAGAATAATTGCGTATTGTTAAAGCAGCGGTCAAAGAGGAACTTATCATAAATGCAGAGAGTTCTAATATCAAAGCTCTGGGAGAGGAAAGAGGTCAGGAGGAAAGAATGAAGAAGGGCTAGAGCATGGGTCCCTGACCACCGGGCTGAGGACCAGTCCATGGCCTGTTAGGAACAGGGCGGCACAGCAGGAGGTGAGAGGCAGGCACACAAGAAAAACTTCATCTGCCGCTCCCCATCGCTCCCCATCATTCGCACTACCGCCTCAACCATTCGCCCCCACCAACAGTCCGTGGAAAATTGTTTTCCAGGAAACTGGTTCCTGGTGCCAACAATTTTGGGGACCGCTGGGCTAGAGAGTCCTCTACTGCCAGGCCCTTGAGTGTGGGGTGAGGGATGTCTTACTTTTCAATAAGGATTGAAGTTCTGATAAACATAACTGGATGAGCATTCTAATTTCTGAACTCAGCTTTTGTTCCAAAGTTTAAAGCAACTGAGAGATTGTCCTACCTATCAGTGATCAGAAATATCTTGGGTCTGCTGGAATTTTCACTCAACTGAAGGAAAAATATAATACTCCATTGAATACTATCGCAAATTTGGGAGATGAAACTTAAACTATGATTTAATTATTTGCATTATTTGTATCATACTTACACAACATATTATTTACTATTTCTATAATAATTTGGCACTATAGCTTTGTTTAACTTACTTAAATTGTTTTAATTTACAAAGAAGAGAGAAAATATTTTTATTTGTAATTACAATTATTAGAAGTTAACAATATCCCTGAAATACTTAATGACATTTAAAATTATTGTTTAATTTCTTCCTTGCTCTAACTTTTCAAATTCATCTAAGGACAATACCAATTGGACTCAGTTTTAAGCATGATTATGAATTGGGAGATATATATATATATATATATATATATATCTGTTCTGTATATAGAGTTGAAAAATGGCATTGTGGTAAAATAGAAAATCAATTGATACAATATGAGAATATTAACATAAAAAGAATATGCTTTTATATTAAATGTACTTATAACAGGGCTTTGGTTAATGACTAGTAGTGGAACTGCTTTATTAAAAATAAATAAATAATATAAATATATTTATTATAATATATTAACTATAATATATTTATTATATTCATTTATAATATATTATTATAAATATAATAAATAAATATTTTAATAATTATTAAAAATAAAATCTATTATTATGAAATAATGTCATTAATTATTAATAAATAATATTGATTATTAATTATTATTAATAAATTAATTATTATTATTAAATAATATCTCCTATTATTATGAAATAATAGGAGATATAGAGATAACATACACCTTTTACATCTGAAATAAAGGAGGCAGAATAAGACCTCCCAATGTTGAGCCAACCACTGGGACTCTACAGTGTCCCCCCATTCAAGCTTCTTGCATGATTCCCTATATTCTGTAGAATTTTTAAACATAGGGTATTATAAAATATTACACTCTTATGCATGACTTTTTGGAAAGAGTGAGGGGCAAAATAAATATATAGAGGTGAGTAGAATTTATAATATTTTTAAAGATTTTCAATGTGCTAGACGCTTGTGTTTTAGCTTTCTATTGCTTCATAACAATTTACCACAAAATTAGCAGCTTAAAACAACACGTTTATTCTGTCAAAATGTGCACGGGTCAGAATTTGTGAGGGCTTAGCTGAATCTTGTGCTCAGGTTCTCACAAAGTTGCAATTAAGGTGTCAGTTGGGTCTGTGTTCTCATCTGAGGTTTGGGGTACTCTTTCCAACTTATGCAGTTGTTGGAAAATGCATTTCCTTGCAGTGGTAGAACTCGTGGCAGTGTGCTTCTTCAAAGTCAGCAAAAAAGCAGATGAGTAAGAGAGAGAAGGGTGGGAAAAAGTGGAGAGTGAGTTTAGATCCTGTTTTAAAGGGCTCACCTGATTAGGTCAGACCCCCCCAAGTGTACTCTACTTTTTGATTGAGGACCTTAATTACCTCTGCAAAGTCCTTTTATCATGCAATAAAGTGTAGTCATAGAAGTGATAAACCACTAGCTCAGGGGTTCTGCTCACACTCAAGGGGGAAGGATTATATATGGTGTGTACATCAGGGAGCAGAAATTTGGGAGCCATCTTAGAATTCTGTCTCCCAGAATCTGCTTCTTGTTTTCCAGCAGAGTTTAATGTTTTTACTTACTATGATTGACAAGAAGTTAGTAATCTGTATCCTCTAGGTTTTGCTTCTGAAAGTGAAGTTTATGTAACATCAGGGTGTACAATTCCTAATAAGGTGCTTGGACAACAATAAAATTGATGCCTTTTATTTAAGTATCAATTTTGGAAGAAAACTGGGGAGCTGCTAACTATATATAAGACAAAAAGTAGAATATGATAGCTTAAAACAATTTTCACATGAGTTGTAAGGTATGAGGAAATTCTAAATCCTTTATGTTCTACAAGAGCTTAAATGATGCCCCTTTCCAAGTACCCCATGGCTGAACATTTATTGGTCTTTGCCTTTATATCTATCTTGATAGAGAAGGGTTGGACACATTGTACTATGTGGGTAGAATAATCATTGGAGAGATATGAGACTATGGTATCTGAAAATCATCAAATGACAAAGTTTAATTGGGAAGCACTTTTATTAGGGAAAATAAACATAAAATTATCTGTAATCTTCAGGAAAACTAAAAAATAAAATCATTTGGGCAAACTTTTTCTAAAAACATTTAACAAGCAAAAAAAATGAAAAGACAATTATGCTACAATAAGTAAATTTAAATCTTAAGAAAATAAAACAGCAAATAATAGCCATCTTTTTTATAATAAAAAATTGATTTATTCAAAATTAAGAAATAAAAATTCTAATTCTAATGCTCACTTCACTCTTAAGTCTCATGAGCCTTCCCCCTAGAGATGGCTTCTCAGATATCATCAGGAGGCAAAGCAATAATGTTCGAGCCTGAGTCTTAAGCATTGTCATGTTCAATAATTCTGTTGATGGTATTCATATATATCCCTTCAAATATGAGTATTTACACAAGAAATACAGTATGAAATAGCTTTATTCCCAATGCTTATGTTTACAGGCAAGAGTAGTCATGAAAAAAAAATACTTTAAAAAAGTCTGAAATCTGCCTGCTGATTCCTGTCTCTGCAATCCATATGTGCTAAGTTGCTAGATTTCTTAAGCTACACTATTACATCTGTGGTGCTCAGAGCTACAGTCAGTGCTTTTTTTTAATTAACAGATTTAGTTAGTTTGTTTGTTTTAATGCAGCTCCACAGTATGTCAAAAAATCCTATCAGGCAACTTCTGAATGAAAAGTTTACAGATAAATCCATGAGTTGAAATATATTGTTTGCTAAACACTATTGGAGAGCTGAACATAATCATTTATCAAAATTAACAACCCAAAGGAATAATCTAAACTTTTTAACATAAAAGATGATTCACTATGAGGCTCTGATGTTGTGCTTATTGGAAATTTAAGAAAATAAAGTTGAGAAATGTAAAGTCATTTTTACTCCCAGTAAACCAATATGACTATAACCTCTGATACATACTAATATGTAATATATTCCTTATGTAATCTCAAAATTTTATAAATGAACATATTTTATAAACTTTGCAAATAAAATAAATATTAATATGAAATTAAAATATATATATTCTTACTTTTAAATCACATTTTTATATTTCATTCTAAATGAATTTTTTAATGTTACATATTTCAAATATCAGAAATTAGATACAATGATATATAAAAAACAAATTCTGAAATATTTGAAATATTGTCATATAATAGCTTCAGTTTGTGGCTTTATTAAAGAAAATTGGAGAAAGCATCCACAAATATATTTCATTACAGTTTATAGTGGATATTGTCAATCATCTCAAGGCTGAGTGGCTCTGTCACTTTTCGTTTGGAAAAATAAAACAGTTTTCTTAATATCCATATGATAGTTGCCATCCATTCAAAATACCCAGAGACAAATTCACTAAGAAACACACACACACATACTGTAAGCATTTGTCTTCATAGTGCATGTTTCATAAGATTCTAATTCAAAAACTCAAATTTTTGACTGTTTGCAGTGATCTGGCAAATAGGGAATATTTTTATATGTTCAATTAAAGTTTCATGGGTTGTTGAAAACCTCTGGATTTTTTTTTTTGGATCTTAATTAATGAAAATAAATTAAGGAAATCTATTAAGAACTAAGTAGACTTCTACTGAACTTTTTATATGAAATTATACTTCTTGATCTAGGCTATGTTATTAATGTGGTTGATGTTTTATGTATTTAGGAAAAAATATTTTTTATCAAATATATTATTGTCATATTCATTGTTAAATAATAGCCTAAAATAATAATGGTGGCATTTTGCAAAAATTTCTATTAGAAATATTCCCTTGATGTGAAACGTATATTTTTAAAATTTTAATTAAAGATATTTTAGATAATTTATACATTGGTATATGATGCATACCTATAGAGTCAGTTTCCCCCAATAAATGTTTGTAAATAGGCCATAGTAAGAAGTGAGAAAAGTATGAAGGAAACCATTACATTTAAATTTATGAAGTAACTAGAAATTGGTAAAATTAGATGACAGTTTCTGCTTATTAGAGTGTATGGTGTAAATATATAATTTTATAATTTGTTTTCTATTTGCTTGCTCTTATAAAATCTCTTCTTTCCTCTCTACCTTTTTACTTTTTTGCATTATATGAATATTTTAAAATATATTCCCTAATGTTATATTGTGTTTGAAACTTTAGATCTCTGTAAAGGATTTACATCATAGAAATGTTTTTCCAATACTCACATAAATAAATGACATTTCAATCTCTGAAAAAAATTAATTTAATACATTTTTAACAGTTTTAGACTTATGGATTATTTACATTGGTAGTACAGAGAGTTCTCATACGCCCTGCAGTTTCCTTTCTTGTTCATATCTAACATGAGTATAGTATTGTTACAATTAACAAACTAATGTTGACTAAAGTACATACATTTTTTTAGATTTCCTTAGTTTTTACCTACTTTGCTTTTCTGTTTCAGCATCTCATCCAGGGTACCACACTGCACTTTGCTTTTCTGTTTCAGCATCTCATCCAGGGTACCACACTGCATTTAGTTGTCATGTCTCTTTGGGTTCCTCTTGTCTGTGGTAGTTTCTCATACTTTGGTTGTTTCTGATGCTCATGATGGTTTTGAAGAGTATGGTCAGGTAATTAATAAAATTCCTCACTATTAGCATTTGTCTGTGTTTTTTCTCATGATTAGAGAGGGGTTACAGATATTTTGGGGAAAAAAATACTACAGAGGTGAAGTGCCATTTTACTCACATTCTAAAAAGGAAGCATGGTATCCACACTACTTATCACTGTTGATGATGACTTTGATTATCAAAGTTAGGGTTTGTCAGGTTTACTCATTGTAAAGTTATTCTATTTTCAACCTTCCATACTGTACTATTTGGAAGAAAGTCACTAAGCCCATGATTAAGGAGTGATCTCTTCGAGGACAAAGTACCTATATAAATTATTTGGACATTTTCTCCATGGGAGATTTTCTCTCTGCTCCTAGGTATTGATTTATTCAATCATTAATTGACATCAGTATGAACTCTTGTGTATGTATTTTTACTCTTTAGTTTGTAATACAATGTTGCTTTATTTTCCTGCCCACATTTTTCCAGATTTGGCTATCAGGAGCTCTTTCAGTTGGCATCTGTGTCCCTTTAGCATACCCAAATGGTGTGACTGGCTTTTTTAAAATAGCACTTCCTTACTTTCTCACACTAAAAGATGCTCCAGGCTCATCTTGTATATTTCCTTTCATTGCTGCAAGGATCCCTGGTTCCTTTCATTGGAGGAATGGTATTAGAAACCAAGAAATGAGTACTACCAGTTATCTTGCTTCTAAGCTCTCTTAACTTAGAAGGAAATATATACATGTATTCTAAACAATGGATATACAAACATCTAAAAAATGATATATGTAACCATCTGTATCTATATTAAGTTAAACATCAGTTTATGCAGATGTATCTAATTCTAACCCATTGTTCTATGGATCATTCTAGCCTCCTCCCCTTGTTTGTAAATTCCCCTTCCAACAGTGAGAAACCAGGCTCCTACCATCTGCCATCCATTTACTTGTTTCCATTCCAGTATACATGTGTAGCAGAATCAGAATTTTTAACCAATGCTCTCATGGAAAACAACTTTGACAACTAGTTGCCCTTTAGTTTTACAAATTTCACTCATTTCTGAAGTTGCTTAGGTTAGGACATTTTCTTCTACCTCCTTCAGTGAGGTTGTCTCATACATTTGCAATACAGTACGATTATACAATTTCACATCCAATCCTGTGATTTCCCCAACTTCGTAAAATTTCTTTTTCGGTGTATTGAGATATGTTTGACGTGTAACATTGTGTAAATTTAAGGTGCATATAAGTGTATTAAATCATCCTATTGTTAAAAAGCATTTTAAATTGCATGCATTAAAGTTATCTCTTTTCTTATGTTGTAAATTTCCATGTTTTTACAAATGCATAGTTTCACATCCATATTTATAGTATCATACAAATAGAATCACATAAAATATTCCTTATGTTTCATATATTCAACTCTCCCTTCCTCCCCCCAAATCCTTAGCAGCCACCCATTATTTGATGTTTCTGTAGTTTTGCCTTTTTCCAGATCATGGTATAATTCCTTCTCAGATTGGCTTTTTTTTTTTCACTCCATAACATGCATTTAAGATGCAACCATATCATTTTATGCTTGATAGTTAATTTTTTAATCCCTGAATATTATTCTGTTGCATGGATGCATCACACTTTGATTATACATTCACCTATTGAAAGAAATTTTGGTTTCATCTAGTAGGTTTTGACAATTATAAATAAAGTTGTATAAAATTTCAAGTGCAGGTTTTGTGTAGACATAGCTTCCAAATCAGTTGGCAAATAGCAGCACAATACTGAGTCTTATGGCAAGACCATTTTTAGCTTTGTAAGAAACTGCCACACTCTCTTCCAAAGTGCCAGCACCATTTTGTATTCCCACCAACAATGAAGGAGGGTTCTTTTCCTTCTTCATCCTTGTTGACAATTGGTGATATCAGTTTTTTGGTTTTCCTTTTTTTTTTTTTTTTTTCAATTTTAGCCTTCCTAAAAGGTGTGTAGTGGTATCACATTGTTGTTTTGATGTTGGGAATATCCTCACATTCTTGTTTGCCTATTGTGTTTTCTCTGTTGAGGTGTTAAGATCTTTGCTCACTTTTGTTTGTTTATCATTTATTTTTCTTACAGACTTTATTTTGGAGAGGTTTTATGTTCACAGAAAAAATGAGTGAAAAGTAGAGGAAGTTCCCATATATACCATGCCCCCGCACACTCATAGACTCCCCCACTTTTGACTGTGTTCAATTGTGTTGTTTGTTTCTTTATTGTTGGATTTTAAGAGTTCTTTGTGTATTTTGGATACAAATCCTTTTGCCCTTTCTTTTTGCAAATACGTTGAGTCATGGCACATCATCTCATTCTCATCAGTGTGTCTTTCATAGAATAGAAGTTTTAACTTTAAGAAAGTCCAACTTATGGGATTTTTCTTTCTTGGATCATTCTTTTGGTGTTGTATCTAAAAATTCATTGTCAAATGCAAGGCCAGCTAGATCTTCTATGATGATTTCTTATAGAAGTTTTTTTTTAGTTTTGTGTTTTACATTTAGGTTTCTGATCTATTTTGAGTTAATTTATCTGAAATGTGTAAGGTGTATGTGTAGATTATTTTTTTAAACATGTGGACATTCAGTGTTTCAGTACCATGTGTTGTAAAGACTCCTTTCTTCATTGAATTGCCTTTGCTCCTTTGTCAAAGATAAGTTGATTATATTAGTGTGGGTATGTTTTTGGTTCTCTATTCTGATTACTTGATCTATGTGTATATTCTTTTGCCAATATCATGCTGTCTTCATTACTGTAGCTTTATAGCAAATCTTGAATCAAGTAGAATCATCCCTCTGACATTGTTTTTCTGCAGTATTATGTTGGCTTTACTAGGTCTTCTGCTTTTCCATATAAACTTTTTAATCACTTTGTCAATATCTACAAAACAGCTCAGTGATATTGGTTGGGGTAGCACTGAATCTAGAGATCCAGTTGGGAATAATTGGTATCTTAACTATATTTGTCTTATCTGTACACATAGGATATTACTCTATATGTTTAGATTCTCTTTGATTTCTTTCATCTGAGTTTTCTAGTTTTTTTGCATTCATATCCTGCACATATTTTGCTTTATACCTAAATAGCTTACTTTTGGTTCTATTATAAATTGCTTTGATTTTAACTTCAAATTCCAATTATATGTTGCTCTTGAAAAGGGAAATAATTGACTTTTGTATCTAAACCTGTGTATTAGTTTCCTACGCTGCCATAGCAAGTAACTACAAACTGAATGGCTTAAAATAACCAAAATTTATTCTCTCACAGTTCAGGATAATAGCAGTCCAGATTCAAGGTGTCAACAGAGTCATGCTCCCTGTATAAGACTCTGGGTAGAATCATTTATTGTTTCTTCCTAACTGCAGTTGTTAACTTTCCATCCTTCGTGTTCCTTGGCATGTAGTAGCATTGCTCCAGCCTCTGTCTCTGTTGTCATATGATGTTCTTCCTATTTGTCTCTGTACAAATTTCCCTCTTTCTATAAGGAGATATATCAGATTTGCATCCACACTAATGACCTTATTTTTACTTGATCATATCTACACAGAACCTATTTTCAAACAAGGTCACTTTCACATGTACGTGACTTAGGATTACAACATATCTTTTGGAGGACACTAATCAACCCATAACACTATGTACCCTGTGACACTGGTATACTAGCTAGTTAGTTCCAGGAATTTTCTGGTTCTTTGAAATTTTCTACATAGATAGTCATGTCATCTGCAAACAAAGATGATAGTGTTTTTTTCCCCTTTTCCTAATAGATATATATTTTGCTTCCATTTTTTATCTTGTTACACTAGGCAGGACTTCAGATACGATGTTAAATAGTAATGGTAAGAACACAACATCATTTTGTTCCCAATCTTATGAGGAAAAGTATTTATTTTTGGTTTGATGTTAGCTGTGGGTTGTTTGTAGATGTTCTTTATGATGTTGAGAAAGTCCCCCTCTATTCTTAGCTTGAATTGAAATTCATCATGACTGAGTGTTTCATTTTGTCAAATTCCCTTTTTTCACATCAATTCACATAATCATATGATGTTTATTTGATAGGGTGGTTTATCTTGATAAATATTAGAATGTTGAGCCAGCCTTGAATACCAGGATATTTCCCATTTGGTCATGGTATACAATTAATTTTATATATTGTTAGATGTAACATTATTACATCTACATTCATGAGAGTTGATGGTATATAGCAGTGACCCCCAGCTTTTCCGGCACCAGGAACAGGTTTTGTGGAAGACAATTTTTCAACGGACTGGGGCAGGGATGGTTTTGGGATGATTCAAGCGCATTATTGTGCACTTTATTTCTATTATTATTACACTGTAATATATAATGAAATAATTATACAACTCACCATAATGCAGAATCAGTGGAAGCCCTAAGCTTGTTTTCCTGCAACTAGATCATCCCTTCTGGGAGTGATGAGAGACAGTGACCACTGAAGTACATGCCTTATGTACAGTCTACTCTGTAATCTTGTTTTCATTGCTGTTACTGCAGAAAACCCTGCTTCACAAAGATAGGATGTTGGAAATGGAAGTAGGCTTCTCAGTGCTTCTGTGGCAATATCAGGATATTCCACCTTGACTTTAATCTAGAAGGCATGGAGATTTGAAGTTGGCTCAAACATACTTTTATGGCCACCATCATTTGTGATCTCAAGCAGTTGATCCTCTTCTAGCATGGACGATGTTGATTCACCTGGCTTATTCACAAATGGGTTACGGATCCATTCCTTCCCAGTTCATGGGGTCTTTTGTGGTTGGGAAGTAATGATCAAACTCTTTTGAAAGCTGAGATAGGTGATCATGTACCAGCTGGGAGAAAGAAGGCCCTGTCTCAGTCTCTCAAAATCTCTGCTAATGTTTGAAACATGTCAAAAATCCCAATGTTCTCGTCGCCCCCTCAATTCCAGTTTGGCTTTGAATGCAGCCACTTTATCTGCCGACTTGAATACAGTTGTCATTCTCCCCTGAAGTGAAAGCTTGAGTTCATTGAGCAGGTTGAATATGTCACACAAGTAAGTAAGTTTTGCGACCCATTCTGTATCACTGAAATGTGCTGCCAGTGGTGACTGTTTTACTAAAAGAAATCATCTCTGGAGTGGCTGTCATAACTCAAAAGCTCTGGCCAGTGATCTCCCTTTAGAAAGCCATCTCACTTCTGTGTATAAGAGAAGACATGTGTGCTCTGCGTCCATCTCCTCACAGAGCTGCACAAACAGACTTAAGGTCATGCATTTTAATGAGGTTGATAATTTTGATCACATCCTACAAAACGTTAAGTTCTGGTGACACTTTTTGGCTAGCCAGCATTTCTTTATGGATGACACAGCACATAGTCTCACATTCAGAAGCGACCTTTTGACCTGAGTAGTGAAATCAAAAAGCCATCCAGTCATGGAAGCTGCTCCATCCGTGCATATACTGACACAAAGTGACAAGTTCGATTTTCCTGATATGTAATCATTCAAAGACTTGGATAGTTCTGCAGCTGTGTGTGTTGGCTGGTAATAAAAGTGTACATAACATAACCTCATCACATCCTCCTGAAAAATATATCACACAAAACAAGCATTGTTGCCTTGTTGTCAACATCAGTAGACTCATCAACCTGGATTGATTAATGAGTCAACGGTGACTCATTAGTCCTCTCTAACAATTGTACCTCAATATCCTCTGCTATTTCATCAATTTGTCTAGTTATGGTGATAGCTGAAAGAGGAACAGGTGCCACCTTTTGAACTACAGCCTTTCTTAAAAGTTCACGACAACTGTCCTTAGCATCAGGCAGGATCAACTTTTCACTAATAGTAAAAGGCTTCTTAGCTTTAGCCATGAGGTCAGCCACTAAGAGTGATGCTCTATGTGCAGGTACATTTGATGAATGGTGGCATTCAATAATTGCTTCTATTCTTCCTGTTCACGTTTTTTTTCCTTTGAAAAACTCCAAAGGCTTGTCTTTAAATGCAGGGTGCTTGGTCTCCATGTGGTGAAGCAGTTTTGAAGGCTTCATGGCTTTGTTGGATAGCCAGTTGCCACATATTATACAAAGCAGGCTTGGAGAATGTGAATCACCTGTTACAATGAACCCGTTATTTAAGTAGGACTCTTGGTACTTTCTTTTAAATGCAACTTTCTTCTTGTTGGCAGTCTTAGAGTCTTCTGCTGTCTCACAATTGGGTCTTTTCCCCTTTTCAAAGAAGCTCTCCAGTGATGCTTGTTTTTTAGTCATTCCAGTGATGCTTGTTTTTTAGTCATTTCAGCTAGGGTTAGCTTGTGGGCTTACCAAAACTGTGACTGAGACAAGTGCACAGTGTGGGAAAGAGGCACAGGCAGAAGTGGTAAATAAAATAATGGGCAGGCCACGTGTGGACTAAAATGTGTCAGATTCTGACTTAAAGCCTGCCACAAGATGCGGTTGTACAATTGAAGTGCATCAACTCACTTGCCACTAAAAAGCCTGCCACCAGATGCAGCTTAACTGTCATTTGCAACTCACTGATAGGGTTTTGTTATGAGTCTGCAAGCAATTGATTTATTATGGTCTCTGTGCGGTCAAACCTCTCTGCTAATGATAATCTGTATTTGCAGCCGCTCCCCAGTGCTAGCATCACTGCCCCAGCTCCACCTCAGATCATCAGGCATTACATTCTCATAAGGAGCGCACAACCTAGACCCCTCTCATGTGCAATTCACAGTAGGGTTCACACTCCAATGACAATCTATTGCCGCCACTGATCTGACAGGAGGTGGAACTCAGGTGGTATTGCAAGTGATGGGGAGCAGCTCTAAATACAAATGAAGTTTCACTCACTTGCCTGCTGCTCACCTCTTGCTGTGTGGCCTGGTTCCTAATAGGCCAAGGACTGTTATCGATATGTGGCCCAGGGGTTGGGGACCCCTGGTATATAGTTTTCCCTCCCTGCTACAATGTTTTTATCTGATTTTGGTATGAGAGTAATTCTGGCCTCATAAAATGCAATAGTTGTGTTTATTCTCCTATTTTAGTTTGTGAAGAATATAAAGTATCATTTCTTTCTTAAATGTTTGGTAGAATTTATTAGTGAAATCTTTAGTGCTTAGCGCTTTCTTTAGGAAGGTTATTAACTATTAATTCCGATCTTTAATAGATCTAAGACTATTCAAATTATCTATTTCTCATTGTTTGAGTTTTTTTGTCCTTCAAGAAATTGGTCTATTTCATTTAAGTTATAAAATTAGTTGTCACAGTGTTTCTCATAATATCCCTTTATTTTTCTAGTAACTTGTATCATATCAAGCTTCTACACTACTTTTTCTAAATTTATAAAGACTTCTAATTTCAGGCCATTTATCACATATTAAAGAAAATAAAGGGACTATTATCCTTGCTATCTGGGGTCTATCTTGTTTTATATATTTGGCTGTCTTAAAAATGCAAGAAATAGAAGATGATATAAAAGTTGATGACAACCATAGACTTCATTTCAGATTTCAGTGAATGGATGAACTATTACTGCCACAGTATTACACTAAGTTTGAAATGTGATGGGGTTTTCTATGAAAAACATTATTTGAGCACACCACTGCATCCAAGGCTGAAAGACAATGCACATAATTTGTATTATATAGGGTCACTATTGCTCTGTAAAGGTGAAAGCATAATAGAATAGTAATAAGAATAATAGTAACAATAATTTACATTGATGAGGTAATATATATTTTTACATATTTTCACATCCAGTGTCTCATTTGATGCAGTTTATTTTTTTTTTTAGAGATCCACATTCTATGAGAAATGAGAGTATCATATAAATAATTACTTGAAAATTAACACATTCTCAGCTTGAAATTCTCTTATAAAACACACATTTTTAAGTGGTAAACAGTATCTTATTTAAGGGGTTGATTATTTTCAGACTATTCTTCAGTTATCTTTCATAGAATTACAGGGAGACTATAAAGATGCTGTAGCCTAAAGTAAACTTATCAAGTTTTACCATTTCTAATTTACAAGAAGGAATTCACTTTTTTGAATATTTTACAGTTATTGCTATTCAGTGTGCATAAAGCAAGCTTGTTTACCAGATGCAGAAAATCCTAAGGCATGGGCTGAAACAATAAATATATAAAGCTAATTATTGCATACTTTTTAAAAATACACCAAAATCAAATATCTTCACATGGATAAATCTGAATAAAACTTTTTTTTTATAAAGTATAGTATAAATTTTAAAAACACTTTGCATATGCCTGGGTTTAGGAATATAAATTCAGCATATTGAGGTCATTTTAAGTGAAAATTATAGCATTTAAAATAATTTTGAGTATATTAAAACATCTATAGAAATATTGTTAAAGAAATAGATCGTATTTAATTAACCTAAAATTGCAAAGCTTTTAAAGTCAATTTAAGTATGTGTTCGTATATTTTAGTCTTCTTCAGTTCCAATAGAGTAATTCCCTGATGTTTCTAAAGATCCCTTTCTAAGCCAATATTTAGCAGAAAGTCAAATCTATTTGGTGATTTAGATGTATTCATTCATTAGTTCAATAAACATTCAGAGATGACAAGGATTATTAGATGTTACTAGAGTTATTATGCACTAAAAATTATCTAGGGTGGTGGATTCTGTCCTGACTGGATTAAAAAAAGATGTCTGATGGAATTATGAGGGCAGACCATTAAAATCAGACCAAAACAAAGCATAAAGGGAAACTGAGTCAGGTAGCAGAAACTACAACTCAAAATCAATAAATAGGAGAGAGAGAACACATCTGTGCCCTGTGATCTTCAATATAAATACCGTTCTCCATTTAGCATCATTTGTCTCAACTAAAAAGCAAGAGGTTTGAACTAGATGTTTTATAATCTCATGTCAATGATTAAGAATGCTTGGAATCACAGGTTTGAAGTGAAGCAATGATTTAAAATATATCTTATCTTCATTTAAAAGATCAATCAGAGGCAAGGCACTGTGTTCTACTTGAAAGATGAAAAAATACTCAACAAAATGCTAGGAAGCTGAATCCAACAATACATTAAAAAGACCATACACCATGATCAAGTGGGATTTATCCCAGAAATGCAAGGATTTTTTAACATATGTAAATTAAAAATGTGATACACCAGATTAACAAATTGAAGAATAAAAGCCGTATGATCAATTCAACAAATACAGAAAAAGCTTTCGATAAAATTCAACATCCATTTATGATAAAAGCTCTTCAGAAAGTGGGCATAGAGGAGACATACCTCAACATAATAAAGGCCATATATGACAAACCTACAGCAAATATCATACTCAGTGGTGACAGGTTGAAGACATTTCCTCTAAGATCAGGAATAAGACAAGGATGCATACTCTCGCCACTTTTATTCAACAAAGTTTTGGAAGTCCTAACCACTGCAATAAGAGAAGAAAAAGAACTAAAAGGAATCCAAACTAGAAACAAAGTAAAACTGTCACTGTTTGCAGATGACATGATGCTATACATAGAAAATTTTAAAGATGCTCCCAGAAAACTACTAGAGCTAATCAATGAATTGGATAAAGTTACTGGATACTAAATTAATATACAGAAATCTGATTAATTTATATACACTAACAACAAAATATCAGAAAGAGAAATTAGAGAAACAATTCCATTTATAGTTGCATCAAAAAGAGTAAAATACTTAGGAATAAAGTGGTCTAAGGAGGAAAAAGACCTGTACTCAGAAAACTATAAAATACTGATGAAAGAAATAAAAGATGACACAAACAGATGGAAAGATATACTATGTTCTTGGATTGGAAGAATCAATATTGTTAAAATGACCATACTACCAAAGGCAATTTACAGATTCAATACAATCCCTATCAAATTACCAATGGCATTTTTCACAGAACTGGAACCAAAAAAAAATAAATTTGTATGGAAACACAAAAGACCCTGAATAACAAAAACAATCCTGAGAAAGAAGAATGAAGCTGGAGGAATCATGCTCCCTGACTTCAGACTATACTACAAAGCTATACTTATCAAAAGAGTATGGTACTGGCACAAAAGCAGATATATAGATCAATGGAACAGATAGAAAGCCCAGAAATAAATTCACACACTTATGGTCAATTAATTTATGACAAAGGAGGCAAGAATATACATTGGAGAAAAGACAATAAGTCTCTTCAATAAGTGATGTTGGGAAAACTGGACAGCTATATGTAAAATAATGAAAATAGAATGTTCTCTAACACCATATTCAAAAATAAACTCAAAATATATTAAAGACCTGAATGTACGATTGGATACTATAAAACACCTGGAGGACAACGTAGGCAGAACACTCTTTTACATAAATCATAGCAATATTTTTTTGGATTTGTTTAATTTTGTTTTTAAAGACAACGCTTTATGACTGTTTGTTTCTTGTATTTTGAAATTTGGGCAAGTAGATATTTGGATAATTTTAAATGAATTCCTAAGGCCTGGGTTGATAGGGACCTTTTGTTAATAGAAAATTTCTTTGTTGCTGCCAAGAGCTCCAGGGTGCTACCAATCTGAAAACACTTTAAAGCTATTAGTTGGCCTAGATTTCCAGTAAAATTTTTAAAGCTCAAATATGAGTAAGAGTATGGCTAAAGTTTCATATTCTCTTGGGAAGGTAGCCTCCCCTGCCCCCAGCTAAAACTAGTAAAGATCTTATTTTATCTTCTTAGTAGTGGGTGGATTTTTAACATTTACCCTTTCATTGCCTGTGTATCCTTTTGCAGTCCACAAATTCTTAAGGGCTATTGTTCTGACTTTTCACCTAATGATACTGTCATAGGAAACTTATAAGGTCATAGGGCCTTGTCTCCCTTCCACTGGACCGCTGTTAAGATGCTGATATTGGCAAATTTCTTCAGGACGGTTTCTATTTTAGTCTATGCTTATGCAACTTTCTTCGGTTTGCACTTTTCTTTTGGTTCCTGAGGATTTTCTTGATTTTATTGCAAATTTCAAAAAAAAATTTGCTGTTTCCAGTGTCTAGTAGTTTTAGCAAAGAATGTTTTTAGGTTATGTAAATATCCATGAAATCAGAAGCAGAATATATTAAGTGAATTGATAACACTTATATTCCACCTCTGATATAGCATCTTGCAATCAGCCAGTGTTAAAGTTAGGCATTATTTTATGTTCCCCAGTTTCAGATATTACAATAATAGGAATAATGTTTTGAACTTATATAAGTATTCATAATTTATAAAACACTTTTCCTTTATTTTTTATTTATCTTCATAATCTCAAAGGGATACAAATTATGTGCTTTACATATCTCATGATTTTGAACAAAAGAGCTTAGATTTAAATTGGAACTTCTTAATCTGGTCAACCATTGTTATTGTTCTAATTTGGATTTTTAATGGAACTTAAGAATAACTAAAAGAGCCTATTTTTAATACAGAATGCCAACATTATATATATATGTGTGTGTGTGTGTGTGTGTGTGTGTGTGTGTGTGTGTGTGTGTGTACATATATATGATGTATTTCAAGCAGTCAGGCAGTTTGGGCTACCTGAGCTAAAAATACTTGCTTTAGGTTTAACAATACAGCCTATTTACAGAACTGTTCTGATAAGGGATATTTCAACAACACAATGATGCTCCATTTCAGTGTGCTTTGCTTGTAAAGATTTTAGCTGCACTTTATCTTTTCTATAAACATGTGGTTCTTATAGAAAGAAATAATTCTCAAGTAAAATGTCAGGGTGTTTGATATTTCTTTTGCCCTCTTTAAAATTGTGTCAGGTGTTTCAGTAACACAATGTAAATGATGGAAAATTTGGATTTCATTTTCTTGATCTGGTTTTTTATTCCAATGCACCTGCTCACACAGTAACCGCCTTAGGCGGTGATACAGCAGTCTTCTTGTGAGGAAAGTTTACAGAGAACATTCATCCTACTTTAGTAAGAGATCTGGGCAAATGAACACCTTAAAAGCCACATGCAAAAGCCTTAACCACAGACACTTACACAATCACTGGACAGAGACATCCAACAATTTTTTAAAGGTACGTGACAAGAGCATTTATGTCTTAAGGAAAAGTAACACTGTGAGGAAAATCTTATGAATAGTGACTCAGTAGTTCTATAAGATGACCTTGTCAATCAATTCAAGGATGATCCAGCAGCCTTGGGATAACCTGAGAACTTGTTAGAAATTCAGGATCTTGGGTCTTACCAGAGATCTATCAAATCAGAATCTTCATTTCAGCCTATGCCCATTAATGATTGAGAGCATTGCTACTGGATGATTTGGGCCATGGATTTCACTATTAGTAAGTAGTTTTCAAACACTCTCCTTAATATATGTTGAATAAGTTAATTTGCTAAAAGAAAGAGTTTATTATTTTACCTTGTCCATATCCTGTTTAATTCAATCATTTTTTTCTGATAATGGGTCATGATCACTGAAATGGGATCTAAGTTGAAATGAATTTGCTGTGTGCGATCCCCCTTCCTTAAGCTGAACAACAATTCATCACTTTTATTGTCTCCTGAATGTCCAGTTCTGTGAGCAAAGACTCTCAGGTTTATGAATGCATCCCAACTGAGTAGCACATTAACTGTTTCAAAGTATATGGTCAGTAAATATTAGTAAAATAGGTGAATGAAAGACTTGAGATAAATATAATACCATTGAATAAAATAATTATTTCTCATAAGGAGTTCATATAATGCCATAGACTTTTCAATTTTTTTCTTCATAAAACTTGTATGTTTAAATTTTTATATTAAAGAAGTTGTATAAAATTTCTAGGGTACTTTTCCTTACACAGGTATTGACAATTAACTATTGTGTATATATAAACCTGTTTGAACACACTGTTATCTTAAATATTTATATTGTTCCTTCATATAGATTAAAAATCTATTTTTAACTTCATTTTCAAATGAAATTCACATTTAATTACTAGGGAATCTGGAGGAGAATGCAATGATATGGTACCCTTCCTGTGAAGTCTCATGTGGTTCCAGTTTGGTAATTGCTTGTTGACAGGCAGTGTGTTTTGGGATCTTGGGGTCTTACTCTTTGGGGAATACTTGTCTGTAAAAGTTCTACTCAAAAGAACCAGAACTTCCAATCCAACTGTCTTACTTGCAGAAGGGTTTGTCTTTATGGGGCTCTTAATGCACACTCTGATAGAACTTTGAACCACATTTTCCCTCCTGGGTCTCTGGTTTATGTTATTCAAAATGACTTGGCTTTTCAGATGTAAGAATTAAGATAGCTAAAAACTGTATTTACCCCAAGACAAAACTCAAGTTTATCTCATATTAGTTAGATCCAATGAGGTGCTTTTTGTAAGATTATTTTCTTAGAAATAAGTTGCTTAACAATGGATGTCTTCAGATCATAAGCTGATTATTTGAGCATTAATATAAGTTGTCATAAGTCATTGCCAAAAATGTCTCCTCCTTTAAGTATGCAGGCATGTGTACATCAAGGCAGTTTAGAGTAATGTAAATTTCACCTAGAGATGCTGTCAAAATACAGATTCTGGGGCAAGTCCTAAGATTGTCAGGTGCTGCAATTCTCCAGAAGAAACTTTGGAAAGATTTTAGAGGATATTAATGCAAAACACTGACATAGAACTTATTTTTCAGTCTTATTTACTTTAGGCTCTTGATTTTTTTAGGATCATACACCCTACTGCATGCCTCCACTAATATGCTGTCCCTTCTTTTCTGCCACTTAATTATTTAAAATATTTAATTGCAGCAACATGGATTGACCTAATGATTATAATACTAAGTGAAGTAAGCCAGACAGAGAAAGACAAATATCATATGATATCACTTATATGTGGAATCTGAAAAAAATAGATACAAATGAACTCATTTACAAAACAGAAATAGACTCACAGACATAGAGAACAATCTTATGGTTACTAAAGGGGGTGTGGATGGATAAATTAAGAGGATGGGATTAACATATACACACTTCCATATATAAAATAGATAACTAACAAGGACCTACTGTATAGCACATGGAACTATACTCAACATTTTGTAATAGCCTATAAGATAAAAGAATATGAAAAAGAATATACATATATAAGTGAATCACTGTGCTGTACACCTGAAACTAACATGACATTGTAAATCAAATGTACTTCAATAAAAAATATTTAATATCATTACTGCTTTACTTACTTAATCTCAAACTAAATGTGGATCATCCACATTGACTTTTAAGATATTACAAAATGACTTCTATCTTCAAATATTTTCCCCAAAGAGTCTTTTAAAATGTATTTACTCTTACATGTAAAATTCAATAGGTAATCTTATATTGTTCCAGTGATTGATTTTTTTTCCCTTCCAACATCCATATTTGACATGTTGAAGACCGCTTCCTTCATGAAACTGCCTTGGCCCCTTATTCAGTACTCAGCTATTTCCTTGTTCTCCACCTCATATTTTGATAATTACCTCTCAGGGGCTTTCCCTGCAATTCTAAAAGTGGTTTTTGAATATAAACTCTTCCTTTAGAAAAAGATATTCATTCATATGGCTTCAGCTATCTTCTGCATGTTGATGATTTCCCAATATCAAACACAAAATATCCAAACTTGGATTTTTTGCCTTGCTCTGCAACCTTCACCAAACATCACCTCTTATATTCCTATTTCAAATATTTTCTGCACAATTTGCCCAACTGATGTTGTTCCAAATCAATATTTAGTCCTTGACATCCTCGTTTTTAAATTGTGTATCATATTCTATCGATAACTCCTTCTAAATATTCTAGAAGGTATTTCCCCCTTTCTTATAATTCCTAAAATTTCCCAGTTCATACTTTTCACTATTTATTTTGGTATATTTCAATAATCTCTTAACTGGTCTTGCTATGTCTTATCCTTTAAGCCTAATCATTTTATATTGTCACCACTATTATATTTCTAATTCAAAAACTGATTTTGGATACCATTTGAAGTGTAATCCTGTATAACTCCTAACTACTTCAGAATAGAATATCCTTAATGTAGCATGCAAAACTCTTTATACTTTGCACCATTCCTACTCAAAATCTATTTATTTGATTCACTCTTTTTTCCCCCTACATCCAACCTAAGTATTACATGCTTTGATAAAACACACCTTGATATTCTCTTCCTTCTGATCTGAGGCATACTTACAAAAACTTCAAATCATGATATTATATCTGTTTCCTTCTTTTACTTATAATTGTATTCAGGGCTTATCTTTAGTTTCAAGAATAATATTGGACATAAAAAAGGTTATTTAAAAATTTTATTGACTAAAAGATATAAATCCTTTCTTATGGCAAAGTTAACATTTCCAAAATGACTATTTGAATGGAAGGGACATTAAGACCCTTCATTTGATGAGGAAATGGCCTTCTTAATCTTTTATGGCAATTTAACTAGGACTTTTGTATTTATTTCTTATTTCTGTCTAACAATTATAATGATATAGCTGCCATTTAATGTTCAGTTACTATTTAAAACATTTTATTGATATAGAACTATGATTCCCAATTGGCAGAATTTACTAGTGACAGAAACCTAACTCAAACTATATTACTCAAAGCAAAAGAAAATCAAAAACTTAGAGTTTAATGGCCATAGAATAAAGCAGCACAACAGGTTTACACATACATTGATATGGTTCAAATGGCATTAGTCTCATTGCCCCCCACAATACTAAAACGTATTTACTTCTCTCTCACTCTTCTCTTTCTCTCTCACACACACAAGCTCCATTCACACACACACACATTTCTCTCTGAGCTTACGTTTGTTTTCCAAAATTTCTCTGTCATGAAAACACTCTTAAGGTGCCCCCCACCCCATGGTCACTCCCTCCTAGTTTTTGCTCCTTTTTATCATCCTCTTTTTTTGAGCAGACATGGCATATGACTTGCTTCTAACCAACAGAATAAGTCACAAAGGATGAGACATAGAGATTAATGTACATGATTACATTCTGTAAGACTGTATTGCCCGTTTTGAGAAGACACTCTTCCTTGCTGTCTTGATGAAGCAAACAGCTATGTTGGGGACACAAGACACAAATCACTGAGAGTGTGCTCTGGGAACTGAGGGTGGTCTCCACCCAATAGACAGCAAGAAAATAAGGTCCTTCTTCCTATAACCATAAGGAATTAAATTCTATCCACAATGACATAAGCTTGAAGCAGATCCCGCTATAGTCAAGTTTCCATATTCAAATGCAGCCATGGTGGATATGTTGATTATAGCTTTGCAAAGGACCCAGATAAGCCATGTTAGACTCCTGGCTCTTAGAAACTGTGACCTAGTAAATGAATGCTGCTTTAAGCTGTTAAGTTTGTGACAATATATTTATGTAACAATAGAAAGCTAATACATCCCTTTCCACAAATATTTTCCATCTGTGCCAGTGATGATTCTAAAATGGCTACTTTAAGATCCCAGCCGTAATTTCCAGGACTGTGAATATCGTGAGATATTCAGCCATATTATATTATGTTACATGACAAAGAGATTTTGAAAATGTAATAAAGATTACTAACCAGTGGACTTTAATTAGTAAACTCTCAAAAAGAAAACTGAGTGAGCAGAAATTACTCTCTGCTTTTTCAAAGCAGAGTTTGTTGTTGATGTTGTTTTTATAATGACCAACAGAAGAAAATAAAGTCATAGCTATTCCCAGTATGAGGACAATTTGATATCACAGGGTTGACTTGAAGATGAAGGGGTATAACATGTCAAGGAATGCAGGTGGACCTCTGGAAGATGATAGTGACTCCTCTCTGACAGCCAACAAGGAAATGAGGACATCAGTCCTACAACCACAAGGAACTGAATTCTGTCAATGACCTGAAAGAGCTTAGAAGCAAATTCTTCTCAAAGTCTTCAGATATGAGCTCAGCCTGATTGACACTTTGATTTCACCTTTGTGAGATCATAGGCAGAAAACACAGTTGAGCCTACCCAGACAGAAGTCATTTAATTAAATTATATAAAACATTTCTGCCTGTTGTAAGAATTGGCTATTAGATGTGAATGAGATGGACATACATTGGAGTGATTTTGGAAAAGCAGTGACATGACTAAACTCATGCCGAAGAAGGAAATCTCTAGGTGCTGTGCAGTGTATTAATTTGAAGAGAAGATAGGATTGGAAACAGGAAGATCAACTTGGCTTTCATTACAATAACCAGGTAAGAGAAGATAATGTCTTACAGTAAAGTAATAACATTGAAGATGGTGAGAAACAGAGATGATATGCAAAATCCTAATGCCTGGTATAGCATGGATAATGAAAATTCACAATGGATGCCATAGAAATTAGCATAGTTACTAGGTAACATACCATATTGGAAAATACAAGATGAATAGAAAAGTTCAGTGTCAGAAAATATTTTGAAAATATATCTCATACATTTTGCTTATAGATTGGATAGAAGATGTATTTTCATGTTAAATTATATTTAAAGGACAATTTTAACAAACATGTCCTGCTAAGGGCAAGGCAACTTAAAAATAAAAATCCAGGTAACTTCACCAGGAAAGGTATTTATACAAGGTAACATGAGATATCTAAAATATATGATGGAAGGAAATGGTAAATATCAGTTAACAATCATGCTCAGTGAGAACTGCAGGGGTTCTTAAACATTTTTGATCCATGCACCTCTTTTTTAGAGTGGATTTATGAATTCATGAAAAATTTCCTATGAAAAAATTCATAGAAAATATAGAGTTATACAAAGTTTTACAACATAATATATTAATGTATTTCTTCATTAACACATTAAATAATAAGAAATAGTAGCACTTCTAAAACCTACCATAATATAAAAGTAGTGGTTAATTTATTATTTTGAGATATCTGCAACAACTGTAAGTTTACATGGAAATATATGTGTTATATTGGTGACAAGTAATAGTTAATCATAATACATGTATAATTTGTTACCTACATTCATTTAGGAAATGTGAAATTTCAATTAGAGGATAGTGAACAAAAATATTTTTTTTTCTGCAGACAAATTTATGATCCCTCTGAATTCCATCCACGATCAACTACTGATACTCTAGTGATTGCTCTGCTGATCACCTTTATGATGTTTGGCTGCCCTTTCTCACCTTATCATGCTTCAACAAACCTTAACATTGAAGATTGTGCAAAAACAAAGGCACACATCCCTGACCTAAGAATGTTGGAACTTAAAGGGAGAAAGAAGTCAGGAAACATAATGAAGGAACTAATTTTTCCAAAGGCATGAGCTGAGGGTTTATATGTGTTGCAGTCTCTAAGTGGCAATAATTAATTTATTCACAATTAAGTCTTCTCTGAACCATTATTATAAAATTCACCTAAAGATGCTTTTATTTGCAAAAGACAGAAGAGTTTTGCTAACATTCCCTCTGCCATTGACTTTATTTTGAGAGAGATGAAGATTTAAGAGCACTGATAGTGCATACAGTAGGCATATATTTGTATTTGTCTAGAAATAAAAACTTCTTGGCAACTTTATGAAATTACATTCATGTGAGAAAAAATTTTCATAGAGCAGAATATGTCTCAACCATACGTCTCATTCCTTGGAAAGTTAATCAGTCAGTGTGCCAAGAAAAGTATTGAATAAAATTGATGTTTTTTATGGTTAATGAACCTGTAAAATGAAGTGAATTAAACACAAAACCCTAGGAATTACTTCTACTGAATACAGCAAGAATTCTTCAGTTGATCAGTTGCCCTAGTATTTATGGTTCATTGATTTAATTAGAACCTACTAAAATGATTTCATTATGAAAGAAAAAAAATGTTTGAAGAGCAAGAGACATTTATGTTAATGTGTTTTATATGCTTATAAGACCATAAAGAACAATATTTTTAAAGAGCTTTGTAAACATATAAAGGAAAATAAATAGATGTTCAAAATTGGGAAATTTAATTGCTCTTGAACTATTGAAGCAATTGAGACGTTCTTAAAAGTTTTGTTTTGTTTTGTTTTGTTTTTATTTTTTCACGGTACGCGGGCCTCTCACTGTTGTGGCCTCTCCCGTTGTGGAGCCCAGGCTCCAGACGCACAGGCTCAGTGGCCATGGCTCTCGGGCCCAGCCGCTCCACGGCATGTGGGATCTTCCCAGACCGGGGCACGAACCCGTGTCCCCTGCATCGGCAGGCGGACTCTCAACCACTGTGCCACCAGGGAAGCCCTTAAAAGTTTTAATTTTGCTTTTATTTTGTAGATTTTTTCTAAATTAAAATGTTAACATTCATAACAGTTAAGCTTTATTGTTTTATTTGAAAGTGAATTTTAAAAATCCCCAAATATTGAGAAATAGCTATAATAAGAACATAATTTATTTTTAAAATGTTTATTCAAAAATGTTTTTCTTCTATGCTAAATTCTCAAAAGCTAACCTAGCTATACAGCACAAGTAAGATCCTGGTAAATACTTTTCAATGAAATTAAGCCAGATAACTTTCAGGTTTTCACAAAATTAAACAAATGAATAATAGGTGAAAATTCTGGTTTGGGATTTGCAAATTAGTCCCAAAAGAAATTGCCCAATGACACCTCCTCTGTACTGTGCACATGCTCTGTACCTAGTTTCAAGACCTAAAGCTTACTTTTTCCTCATGTCAAATATGGACCATCTTTGTGGCTGCCTTGGACCACTGGAACATATTACAAGTGATAATTTGAGATTTCTGAGCTCAGGCACTGAGAGTGTAGCAAGCTTCATTCCTGTCGTGTGGAATCAAGTTGCCATGCTGTACGAAGCCCACATAGCGATAGTGGAGAAACCACCTAGAGAAGAACTGAGCAGATGTTGAGAAAGGTTCCAGATATATGGCCTAAATCAAAGCATTCCATCTACACTCAAGTCCTTCCAGCCACCCCATCTAATACACTAGGCACATGAGGGAAGTCATATTGAATGTTGTAGCCAAGCAGACACTTGGCTACAAGAGGTGAGCTGTCACCACTGGACCCACAGAATTGTAAGACATAATAAAATGGTGGTGTTCTAAGCTACTGAATTTTGGAGTAGCTTATTCCGAAGCAATTGACAACTGAAGAGTGAAACACCAACAATTGCAGCCTTATCCAAAGATTAAGCTTTTATACTCTACTTTTCTTGTGTGTGATATAAGTGAGGAACTTGAAAACCTTGGAAAGCATTGACTGAAATCAATCCCCTTTCTCCAAAATGAAACTTTCAGTAAATAACTTATTAGCATCTACCAACATACACTGCAATCTAGTAAGAGAGATGAGAAAGAATTTGAATAACTTCTGTTTATCCTGCCCCAATGGTTGCCTGAAAGCTACGAGTTTTAATAAATTATCATGAACACCTGGGAGATGTAGAGCACTGAATAGTACTTGAATAATAAACTTGAGAGATGTAAAGTTATTTTTGCTTAACTTTGTTTCAGCAGGAAATAGACAGTCATATTTACTAAGCCGAGAATATATATTTTAATAATTTAATAAGTAAATCATCAATCATTTAAAATATTATATTTATACAATCAATGTTATTTCCATTCTACTAACATTTCTTATGTGGAGACCACATTTGTTTCATTTCTATTATGTCACCATGTAAAAACTACAGATACAACCACTGCTAACATGGTTGGATAAAACAGACTTCATCTGTTTTTTTTTTTTTCTTGTAATAGTTTAGTCTTTATTTGCCCTTATATGCCATTCAAAATATTGCATTAGTTGGTTGCATATGAAGTATCAGACATGAATTACTTAGCCTTATAAACAACAGCACAAGAAATTTACATAAGCTAAATGCAATAAGTAACATTTTATGACACCTTTCATAAAGCGATATTAGAATTGTGTTTCATCAATATAACTAGGGAGAGGAGCTTCAAGATGGCAGAAGAGCAAGACGTGGAGATCACCTTCCTTCCCACAAATACACCAGAAATACATCTACATGTGGAAAAACTTCTACAGAACACCTACTGAACACTGGCAGAAGACCTCAGGCTTCCCTAAAGGCAAGAAACTCCCCCACATACCTGGGTAAGGCAAAAGAAAAAAGAAAAAAAAGGAGACAAAGAATAGGGACGGGACCTGCACCTCTGGGAGGGAGCTGTGAAGGAGGAAACGTTTCCACACACTAGAAGCCCCTTTGTGGGCGGACACTGCTAGTGGCGGAGGGGGGAGCTTCGGACCACGGAGGAGAGCGCAGCCACAGGGGTGCGGAGGGCAAAGTAGATCGATTCCTGCACAGGGGATCGGTGCTGCCCAGCACTCACCAGCCCGAGAGGCTTGTCTGCTCACGCGCCGGGGCGGGCGGGGGCTGGGAGCTGAGGCTCAGGCTTCGGAGGTCGGATCCCAGGGAGAGGACTGGGGTTGGCGGCGTGAGCACAGCCTGAAGGGGGCTAGTGCACCATGGCTAGCCGGGAAGGAGTCCGGGAAAAGTCTGGAACTGCCTAAGAGACAACAGACTTTTTCTTGCCTCTTTGTTTCCTGGTGTGCAAGGAGAGGGGATTCAGAGCGCTGCTTAAAGGAGCTCCAGAGACGGGCACGAGCCGCGGCTATCAGCACGGACCCCACAGACGGGCATGAGACGCAAAGGCTGCTGCTGCAGCCACCAAGAAGCCTGTGTACGAGCACATGTCACTATCCACACACCCTGCTTCCGGGGAGCCTGGGCACCCCGCCACTGCTAGGGTCATGTGATCCAGAGACTTTCCCAGGAAACACACTGGACACCTCAGGCTTTTGCAACGTCACGCTGGCCTCTGCTGCCGCAGGCTCACCCCCCATCCGTACCCCTCCCTCCCCCCAGCCTGAGTGAGCCAGAGCCCCCAAATCAGCTGCGCCTTTAACCCCGTCCTGTCTGAGTGAAGAAAAGACGCCCTCAGGCGACCTACATGCCGAGGCGGGTACAAATCCAAAGCTGAACCCCGGGAGCTGTGCGAACAAGGAAGAGAAAGGGAAATCTCTCCCAGCAGCCTCAGGAGCAGAGGATTAAATCTCCACAATCAACCTGATGTACCTGCATCTGTGGAATACCTGAATAGACATCGAATCATCCCAAATTGAGGATGTGGACTTTGGGAGCAATGATATATGGTGTTTTTTTTTTTTTTTTCCCTTTTTCTCTATTTGTGAGTATGTATGTGCATGCTTCTGTGTGTGATTTTGTCTGTATAGCTTTGCTTTAACCATTTGTCCTAGGGTTCTGTCTGTCCATTTTTTTTGTTTGTTTTTGTTTCAGTTTTTTGTTCTTTTTTTTGTTTTTTTTTTTATTAAAAAATTTTGTTTTCTATACTTACCTGGCAGGGGAGATACCATGATCACGAAGGTGGTTTTCCGAGGGAGGGGCTTATCCATTGCACTCCAGATGTGCTGACCCCTGCGATTTCCCCAAATGTGGGAAACTCGACTGCATAATTTGTGGTAGTGGGGGACTGTGTTCACGCTTTCCCCTGAAAAAAGAAAAAAAAAATTGTTTTCTTAATAACTATTATTTATGTTTTATTTTAGTAACTTTATTTTACTTTATTTTATTTTATTCTATCTTCTTCTTTCTTTCTTTTTTTTTCTCCTTTTTATTCTGAGCTGTGTGGAGGACAGGTTGTTGGTGCTCTAGCCAGGCATCAGGGCTGTGCCACTGAGGTGGGAGAGCCAAGTTCAGGACACTGGTCCACAAGAAACCTCCCAGCTCCACATAATATTAAATGGTGAAAATCTCCTAGAGATCTCCATCTCAACGCCAAGACCCAGCTCCGCTCAACGACCAGCAAGCTACCGTGCAGGACACTGTATGCCAAACAACTATCAAGACAGGAACACAACCCCATCCATTAGCACAGAGGCTGCCTAAAATCATAATAAGGCCACAGACACCCCAATACACACCACCAGATGTAGACCTGCCCACCATAAAGACAAGAAACAGCCTCATCCACCAGAACACAGGCACTAGTTCCCTCCACCAGGAAGCCTACACAACCCACTGAACAAACTTTAGCCACTGGGGACAGACACCAAAAACAATGGGAACTACGAACCTGCAGCCTGTGAAAAGGAGACCCCAAACACAGTAAGTTAAGCAAAATGAGAAGACAGGGAAACACACAGCAGATGAAGGAGCAAGGTAAAAACACCAGACGTAGCAAATGAAGAGGAAATAGGCAGTCTACATGAAAAAGAATTCAGAATAATGATAGTAAAGATGAAATCTTAGGAATACAATGGAAAATATACAAGAAACGTTTAACAAGGAATTAGAAGAACTAAACAACAAACAAACAGAGATGAACAACACAATAAATGAAATTAAATATTCTCTAGAAGGGATCAATAACAGAATAACTGAGGCAGAAGAACGGATAAGTGACCTGGAGGATAAAATAGTGGAAATAACTACTGCCAAGCAGAATAAAGAAAAAAGAATGAAAATAATTGAGGACAGTCTCAGAGACTTCTGGGACAGCATTAAACACACCAACATTAGAATTATAGGGGTCCCAGAAGAAGAAGAGAAAAAGAAAGGGACTGAGAAAATATTTGAAGAGATTATAGTTGAAAATTACCCTAACATGGGAAAGGAAATAGTTAATCAAATCCAGGAAGCACAGAGAGTCCTATACAGGTTAAATCCAAGGGGAAACATGCCAAGACACATATTAACCAAACTGTCAAAAATTAAATACAAAGAACAAATATTAAACACAGCAAGGGAAAAACAAAAAGTAACACATAAGTGAATCCCCATAAGGTTAACGGCTGATCTTTCATCAAAAACTCTGCAAGCCAGAAGGGAGTGGAATAACATATTTAAAGTGATGAAAGAGAAAAACCTACAGCCAAGATTACTTTACCCAGCAAGGATCTCATTCAGATTTGATGGATAAATTAAAAGCTTTACAGACAAGCAAAAGCTAAGAGAATTCAGCAACACCAAACCAGCTTTACAACAAATGCTAAAGGAACTTCTCTAGGCAGGAAACACAAGAGAAGGAAAAGACCTACAATAATAAACCCAAAACAATTAAGAAAATGGTAATAGGAACATACATATCCATAATTACCTTAAATGTAAATGGATTAAATGCTCCAACCAAAAGACATAGACTGGCTGAATGGATACATAAACAAGACCTGTATACATGCAGTGTAGAAGAAACCCACTTCAGACCTAAGGACACATACAGACTGAAAGTAAGGGGATGGAAAAAGATATTCCATGAAAATGGAAATCAAAAGAAAGCTGGAGTAGCAATTCTCATATCAGACAATATAGACTTTAAAACAGACTATTACGAGAGACAAAGAAAGACACTACATAATGATCAAGGGATCCATCCAAGAAGAAGATATAACAATTGTAAATATTTATGCACCCAACAGAGGAGCACCTCAATACATAAGGCAAATGCTAACAGCCATAAAAGGGGAAATCAACAGCAACACAATCATAGTAGGGGACTTTAACACCACACTTTTCACCAATGGACAGATCATCCAAAATGAAAATAAATAAGGAAACACAAGCTTGAAATGATACATTAAACAAGATGGACTTAATTGATATTTATAGGACATTCCATCCAAAAACAACAGAATACACTTTCTTCTCAAGTGCTTATGGAACATTCTCCAGGATAGAGCATATCTTGGGTCACAAATCAAGCCTTGGTAAATTTAAGAAAGTTGAAATTGTATCAAGCATCTTTTCCAACCACAACACTGTGAGACTAGATATCAATTACAGGAAAAACTCTGTAAGAAATACAAACACATGGAGGCTAAACAACACATTACTTAATAACCAAGAGATCACTGAAGAAATCAAAGAGGAAATCAAAAAATACCTTGAAATAAATGACAATGAAAACATAATGACCAAAAACCTATGGGATGCAGCAAAAGCAGTTCTAAGAGGGAAGTTTATAGCTATACAAGCCTACCTTAAGAAACCAGAAACATCTCAAATAAACAACCTAACCTTACACCAAATGTATCTCATTCTCTTTCTCCAGGATATTTTAATTGGCACATCAATAACTGATAATTTGACAAAGAGTTAGTAGGTACATTTTGTAGCATCACCTTTTAGGTCATATATTTGCTATTAAAATCTTGAATCTATCTCTAGTTAGAAAAGTGTAATAGATAAAAATAATTTGTGGTTTTTACTTGTTCTTCACCTGCATTTGCCACCAACAGTGAAAATAGAAAATGGATTGACTGTATTTCCTTTCCTACCACTTATTTACAATGTGCTAACTATCTAAGGCTATTAGATATAAACATAAGCAAATGCAGTTATTTGACTATTATGAGCATATAATCTCTAAGTGATACCAGATATTGATTAGCTATATACTTATTTAAAGCAAAGGATCCTTTAGTCTTAGAACAGTAGTGGCTAATACTTTCTAGAATGCTGTGTTCAACACTGATCTAATGAATTAATATAATGAAACCTTCATTAGTTAAAACTAGGATACTTAGAATTATCCTATGAAGAGACTATTATTACACCCATTTTAAAGATGAAGAAATGGAGACAAGGGCTTTAAAATAACTTTTCCAAAATCAAATCAGTGAAAAGTAAGTGGTATAGACAGGGTTCAAACCAAAAGTTGCCATTGCACTATTTATAAGAAATTATGAAACATCAAGAGGAGATAATCATAAATCAAGAATTGCAATACTAAATCTCCCATGATTATCTATATGACTTTGGTGACTTTAGATGGGTGTGTTTTGAGAATATTTTTGAAAAGTTTTTGGGTTTCAGAAATATTCTCAAAACACACCCATCTAAAGCCTCAAATTTCTACTCAATAGGGAATATTTGTCTACTCAAGATAGTTTTCTCAGTGGCCATTAGACATCATGTCTTCAAATATGTTATGGCTTTCATCCAAATAATAATAATTGTCACAATCATTGTGAATGAATAACAAGTAATAAAGAATGCAAATTCAGCACAATTCTTTGCCAGAGTGAACCCTTAATAAATCATAACTAATATTACCACTACTACCTTTATCATTAATAGTCCCATCCCTAATACTATTATTGCTAGTATTCATAAAACTACAACTAAAATTAAACTCTGACATTTTAAAGGAGCAATTAATATTAAGATTTTAATAAATATTGTATTGTGATTTAAAGATTAGTAGGGAACTTAAAATACCTAAAATTCTATAATCCTGAAAACAACATGGTTTATGCAAAGATACCAAAGAAGTGATGAGATAGCACCAAGAGGATGAGGTGAGTGTGTTACACTGTCTGGCTGTCATCCCCACAAATTTTCTCTCCACCTCATTTATTCAGCCAGTACTATTAACTTCTTTCATTTTATTTTACCCACTCCTACCCCCCAATGGTAAAATATCCCTCAGCCCAGGTGGAAAATGAGGAAGTCTGGGAAATTAATTAGGTTATTCGTTACATATCAAACTGGAAAAAAGCAATTTAGCATTTTAAGAATTTCTTTATGCAACAAATTATACTGACTTCTAGAGAAGAATTAGAGAAAATAATCTTACCCAGGGTTATACATCAGGACTATTTTTTTTTAATAACATCAAGCAAAGAATTGTGAATATTGCAGTAGCTATTAATGATTATTTATTACTAGTGTTATCTGTACATTTTACTTCTTTTTTAAAATAATAATGATGATAAGAAGAGTAAAAAAATCAGTATTGGGATTTAGTACTTAGTTGAAATTTAATAATATTTCTGAAAAGAGCTTCAATATTAATCCACATATTGTTTAGTTAGCTTTTAAATTGTTTCATTATTTTATAGAGGCAAATCAACAAGAAAATGGAAGGGAAGCCCTTAGAGTGCTAGTTTTTTACAAGTAAAACTCAAGTCTCTCATTCTTCTTTGTGTTCTAGTCCTGGGCACCATGATTGACACATAATTGGTGCCTACCACATGCAGGTTGAATCAATTCAGGAGCATTTTATTTGAAATCACATAATGTTTGTTACATGTATTTAATGTCTATTTAAGTGCAGTTGATCTTTGAACAACATAAGTTTGAACTACACGGGTGCACTTACACTTGTTTTTTGTTTTGTTTTGTTTTGTTTTAAATACTACAGCACTACATGATCTGCAGTTGGTTGAATCCACAGATGTGGAACTGTGGGTTGCGAGGGCCAACTACGGGACTTGAGCATCCTAAAATTTTGGTATCTGAGAAGGGTCTTGGAACCAGTCCCCAGGGAATAGCAAATGACAACTCTATTTGCAATTAAATAAGTCACTTCAAATAAGTTAATTTGTGTTAATAATCAGTTTTCCTATAATTAATTCAAAATCAAATATTAAGGGAGATTTTCATTTTCCACAGACTCTTTAATGTAAGAGCTTTCTGATTTACTAGTTCATGAAATATTCACCATTAATAGCAAATTCAGAGACAATTCTAGAAGGTTAAACACTTCATTTGATTATTGGTAGCAGTCAGTACAGCAAGCATTAAGTTAAGCCTGGGTTCAACATCATTACTTTTATTTCCACAACATTAAAGAGTCAATTATTGAAAATACATTGAAAATAATGTTACTTGTGGATAAAAAATCCTCATTGAATAGGCAAAGGACTTTGAAAGAGAAACTCTAAAAGCCAGGTATGCAACTATAATTTAAATTTAATTGAAAGAATATGCTAGTGCAGTCCTAGATGATATAGAATGTCTCATTATGTTTGAACCAAATAGGAAACCCAGCTGGGGAAGAAAGTGAATGGGGGAAGTTAAAGTGTGAATCACTTACAAGCAGACCTGATGTTTTTTTTAGACAACCTGTATCTTTTCCTAGATATCCCTTCTATCTGCTGACAGGTTTCTGTCTTGCTAAATCTGAGACGTAAACTGGGTTTCCTATTAACAGAATTTTTCCAAGATATTATTCTGTCATGAAATAGTAATGAATATGGTGTTTAGGAAATCTATTAGTAGGACATGCAAATAGAGTAGATATTTTCTTGTTTATATAGTTAATAATTTAGAGAAAGAAACTGAAATTTGTATCCAAATTTCACCCTGTTATTTTCCTAATTCCCTACCTTGCTCTCTTACATTTGTAAAGAGCCAGTCAGTGAGTTGATTTACAGTGTGATGGCATTGTAGTGTTCTCTTGTGTTTGAAGATGGCAGTCTTGCATCAAGTTTGAAGCACACTTTGATCTCATTAGCGATAGGATTTTTGTAGCCTTGTTGGAAATATTAATAAAAACTGCACAGATTGCTTAAAGTTAATTGGTGAAACACTTCAAAATGCTGTGCCGTCTCTATAGAATGACTAGATCAAACTTGGAAAGCCAAAATTGGAACTTTCAATTCACTCTAACGGAGTCTAGCTATATATGTACTCTGACTTCAGAATTCATTGCAAACTGATTTTTCAAATGTCTTAAAAATACTGTCCAACTTAGGTCCTTTTTGTTACCTCTTTATGTATATTTTCACCAAAAGCCTTGCAAATGCTTTCAAAAACTCACAGAAGTGACTGGATAAAAAATAACTTTATTTTCAGCTCAGTTACTCATTTTTATTGGGCACATTTCCACTTCCAACTTATCTCTAAGCACTATCTACCTGAGGATTCAACTACTTCACCTCAGACAAAGAAACAAAAATACCCTTGATAAGAAACTAAAGCATACAAGAAAACTAATTCATTCAATCCAGCCAACAAATTTGCAATGAGCACCTGTCCTGTAATAGGCCCTGTATGTGAGCCAAGGATGCGGGAATAAACAGAGGAGAGAAATTACTTGCTCCTGCGGAGTTGTCTTGTTTTTTCAGTTCAATCATCTGAGTTGGAAGTGATCTTAATAGGGGCAGGTGTGAGAAACTGCTACCCATTAAAAAAAAAATCCATGGGGAAGATCCAATTTAAAAGATAAAATTGTTCAGTTTTCCACTCTTCCTTTAATTTAAGTTCATATTACTTCTGTGAAATAGTCCATTTTCATTAATTCAATGAGTAACACAGAGATCATCTAATTAATATGAATTATTAATTGCATGTGATTTATATTTATATATTAATATATAATGTAAATATGTATGCTATGTATATGTAATATAAATATGCTTTTTACTATATATAATAAAATATATATTATGTACTATTTAATATTTATACAATATGTTTATAATATATTATGTAGTTATTATATATTTAATATATACTATTTACAATATAAATATATATGCATATTTATTTATATGTTTTATATTTAGACTCTGCTTTGCCTCAGAGGTCAAGCCAAGAAGACAATTAGACAAATGTTCTAAGATACAAATGCAACAACTTTTGAAATTTAGCTATTTCACAGATTCTTGAAACACAGGAAGTGAATACTTGTTCAAAACAAACATGTGGAACAAACTATCTACCATATTTAAAGTAGGATGGCTTGTAGATGACAACAAATAGGAAAAGATCAGCTTTGGGGCTGAACCTGCCAATTCAGATTCTTCTAGATTTTGTAAAATGTATTTCCCTATAAGCATTGCCTGTTCTATCAAGTACTCCAAAGATAGTGCTGTAATGATTAAAAATTAAAAAGCAGTCTACCAACTTCAGTGTATTTTTTCAAAAGAATTAAAGTCAGGATCTCGAAGAGGTATCTGCACTCCCATGTTCATTGCAGCATTATTTACAATAGCCAAAACGTGAAAACAATCCAGATGTCCATCAACAGATAAATGGATTTTTAAAAGGTGGTTATACATACAGTGGAATATTATTCAGTCTTAAAATGAAAAGAAAAAAATCCTGTGCTACATGACAACATGGATGAACCTAGAGGATACTACCCTAAGTGATATAAGCCAGTCACAGAAGAACAAACACTGCTAAGTGGAAGGTGGAATGGTGGTTGCCAGGGCCTAGAGGAATGGGGGATATGAGGACATATTGTTCAATGGGTAAAAAAATTCCTGTAATGCAGGATGAATAAGTTCTAGAGACCAGCTAAACAACGTAGCGCCTGTAGTTAACAGTACTGTATTGTGCACTTACAAATTTAAGAGGATACATCTCATGTTGTGGTCTTACCACTACAATCAATCAAAGGGTCACAAGGAAACTTTTAGAGGTGTTAGCTCTGGCTATCACTTTGTAGTAATGGTTTTACTGGCATATATATATATATATATATATATATATATATATATATATATATATTACATATATTTGTAATGAACAACAAAGCAACACATCCTGTGCTCATTTTAATAGAGAGCATGAATATCAATTTATTAAAAAAAAACAAAAATTCTGTTAGAAATGTCATGCTTATTTTAGCCTGAGACTAGGAACTCAACTCAATGTGAACAAATCTAGCTATAGACCCATGGCTGCTGTCAGCCAGCACAGCAGTGTTGTCTCTCCTTGACCCTGAGTAGCATAATCAATCACTCACTCAAATGGACAAGCTCAAAAATCAACAGATGCTCTATCCAAAAAGTCAAGATCACACTAGGATTCAGCCTGTTGTTCTTTTTTCTGATGCTTAGGGGAATTAAAAAAAAAATGAAAAAGAAAACAAGAAAAGGAAAGAAAATCTAAGTGAACAGTGTGTAGTACCATTTATTCTCTGCAATTTACTCAATTTTGGAAACAGCTGCAGGCTTCTAACTTTGTTAGTGTTAACTGTATTTCACAGTTTCACTACTCATTTATTGTCTACTTGCCCCTTTGGAATTAACAAATTTTCTACTTCCTTTAAAAAAGCCCAATGTATTATTGATGGAGTACTCTCTCTCTAATGTGGTAAAAAAAAACCCAGACACAAAGATATATTTAACAGTATATTTACTCTCATGGGGAAGACAATTATTTTGGTTCTGTAATCATTGCATACATTTTCCAACTAAATCTAAAAGGCTGTATAGATTTTCTACACAAGCAGTATCTAAAGTTCTTCTAAAGCTACGTGTGTTTCAATGTTGAAACTTTCTTGCAGAATATTCACATTTCAAAGGGCAAATGTGAGTTCTATCCTATTAGGTGTCAATACTGGTAGTTGTGGTGAAGTCCCACTACACACTAGTTACTGTGCTTTTGGGGTAGGAATCTACAAAACTCTTCAATGCCACATGCAACTTGAATGATCTTAGGCAAGTCTTTAATTTGTCTAAGCTTCAGTTATATAATGTATAAAATAATTTTAAATTCTTGGTGTTAGCTCGCTAAGTTGCTGCCAGTAAAGTCTAAGCAAAGTGCCATATAATTAATAAACATTAGCTAACATTCTTTATTCACTGCTATTATTATTCCACTTATTGTGGTGATAACTTGTTCTTTGGTTTGAAAGAAAATTTAAATAAAATTGCTCCCTGGTGAATATATAAAGTTAACATTTTATTCTCCATTAAGGAAATAGCTAAGTAACTTCCTGCCTTCACATTTCTACAAATAAGTGGCAAAAGACGACATTGGAAGTTGGTGGTGTTCTTTTTGGTAACTGTAGATTTATGAGCAAATATCTCTATTCTTTCTTTCTAGAAGCATCCCGTTCTGGTTCCCTCCATTCCTCCTCTCTATGTAGAGGTTGTCTAAGATCTTGGTCCTGACAGGCTTAGACACTTCTCATAGAGTCTCTGAAAGAAAATAAGATAAGCCTGTAAAAGCTGACCTAAGAAAAAACATGCACTCACCTTCTCTTGATGTAGTTTGCTTTATTTCCTGCACATAAAAAAAATTGAAAAGAGCATTTGTAACTCATTGTGAATTAAAATTTTCTAATAGTTTCTGTGACATTGTTCAGTTTTTATATAGCAATTACATCATAACATGGCAATAAAATATTTAATGGTATATAATATGAAGAAAATATTTAATAAATGTTAAAAAGAGCAACATAGGACCTAATCTATTTAAGGGTAGTATAACAAAGGATTTTATAGAATAGCGAGGTTTCTGACACCACAATTACAAAACAAGATGTGTTGTTGTTGTTTCATGACTTAGTCAGAAATGACATTCAGATATCTGTCAGTGAATGAAAAGGATGAATGAAAATAAAATTTTAATTGTGTTTTTTCAAATTCTAATTTTTATTTTATTGTGGTAGGAACACTTGAGATGAGATCTCTACCCTCTTAACAAAGTTTTAAGTGTACAAAGCAAGATCGTTAACTACAGGCCCAATGTTGTACAGCAGAGTTTCACATTTATCTTGCATTAAAGAAATTTACACCCACTGAGTAACACCCTCCCCTTCCCCTACTTCCTGCTCCTGGCAACCACAGTTCTGCTCTCTGCTTCTAAAAATTTGACTATTTTAGAAACCTTATATCAGTGAAATCAAACAGGATTTGTCCTTCTGTGACTGGCTTACTTCACTTAGGATAATGTCTTCCAGGTTCATCCATGTTATCATATTTCACAGGACTTTCTTCTTTATATAAGCCTTAAAAATATTTCATTGTATGTATATACCACATTTTCTTTTCTTTTTTTTTTTTTTAAAGAAGATGTTGGAGGTAGGAGTGTATTAATTAATTTGTTTATTTTTGCTGTGTTGGGTCTTCATTTCTGTGCGAGGGCTTTGTCTAGTTGTGGCAAGCGGGAGCCACTCTTCATGGTGGTACGCGGGCCTCTCACTATCGCGGCCTCTCTTGTTGCGGAGCACAGGCTCCAGACGCGCAGGGTCGGTAGTTTTGGCTCATGGGCCTAGTTGCTCCACGGCATGTGGGATCCTCTCAGACCAGGGCTCGAACCCGTGTCCCCTGCATTAGCAGGCAGATTCTCAACCACTGCGCCACCAGGGAAGCTCTACCACCTTTTCTTTATCCCTTCATCTGTCGATGGACATTTTAGTTGCTTCCATGGCTTGGTTATTGTTAACAGTGCAGAAATAACCACAGAAGTGCAGATATTTCTTCAAGATCTTGATTTCAATTCTTCTGGACAAATACCCAGAAGCTAGATTGCTGGATCATATAATAGTTGTATTTGGAATTTACTGAGGAACTTCCATATTGTATTCTGTAGCAGCTGCACCATTTTGCATTCTGAACCAACAGTAAGCAAGGGTTCCAGTTGCTCCACCTTGCCAGAAACTTGTTCTCTCTCTCTCTTTTTTTTTTTTATATATATGGAGATTTTGTTAAAAACAAGAATTTCATATGAGACAGAGAGAGAGAGAAAGAAAGAAGGAAGGAAAGAAAAAGAAAGAAAGGAAGGAAGAAAGAAAGAGAAAGAAAGAAAGAAGGAAAGAAAAAAAGAAAAAGGGGAAAAAAGGAAGAAAGAAATCCAAATTCAGTCTGTGGTGGTGTACCTGGGGGCACTAAGTTAGAGTTCTGTCGCCAAGTGATGAAGGAGGGTGAAGTCATGAGTGTCTTCTCCATTGCTACCACTTATTATTCTGTAAATATAGCTTGAACATCTGGGTTTAACTGTAAAACAATAGCCTCCAAAATCCTAGTTGTTCAAGCAGACAAAAATGTTTTTAATTACACTTTATACCATTCCCCTTCAGACTTAAACAATATGCATTTTGACATAAATATGTTATTCTCCTTATATAAAGTAATATATTTTTATTAAATTAATATATTTTGTATACAACATTATACATGACGTTAGATGTCACTTGTGTATCACAAACCAGTGACAGAGCAATGAATGTTTCTGCTGAACACAACTCTGTAAAAGAGATAAAAACACAATAATCTTTCTGTATCAAGGCAACTTAGCACTGCTGAGGCAAAGAAAATTGGAGGAGATAAATGAAAAGAAAAAGCAAATCCCATGGACCTGTGAGCTAATATTTTTATGTATATTTTCCTTCAGGGCCTTGGCTGATTCTAGACTTAGGACAAGCATCTGAGGATCAGGTCAGTGACGGAATAGTAAGAAACTACTAGTGAGATACCAAAACTCTGTCGGATTTCGTCAAGACATCTGATGAACTCTGAACCTGCACAAGCCAGAAGTCTAATTATCCAAGCAATTAGGAGTTTTGGGCAACTGTATGCTGCCGAGAAGATAAAGATTAAGATTTTGGAACGGCCAAGAGGAGAGGCCATGGTGAATACTTAAAACTCCGGTTGAGCATCCCTGCAGGACAGTGCCCTCAGAGCATAATGGTGGAACTGCAAACCAGCTGCTCTTCTGCCCCATTGCTAATTGGTTTTAAGTAATCAGGTCCCCCTCTATCAGTTTACTAAAGGAAAGTGTAAGTCTTCTGTGATAGTTCTCAATTGCTTCATAACAAATTACCACGCATTTACTGTTTTGAAACATCATCACAGTTCTGTTCTGTAGATCAAAAGTCTGAAATGGCATGGCTGGGCTCTCTGCTTGTGTCAAAAGTCTGAAGGCATAGTGTCAGCCTGCCTGAGTTCTTTTCTGGAGGCTCATTCTTATTGGCAGAATTTAGTTCCTTGCATTTTTAAGACCGAGATGCCAGTTTTCCAGTTTTCTTACTGGCTGACCACCAGGGTCCACTCTCAGCTGCGAGAGGCCAGGTTCATGGTACTTGTCTCACTTCATTCAAGTCAACAATGGTATATTTAGTCCTTCTTATTCTTTGAAACTCTGACTTTCTTATCTGCAACCAGCCTGGTAAATTCTGTTTTTAAAGGGTTCATGTGATTATGTCAGACTTACCTAAAGAATCTCCCTGTCTTAAGGTCAATTATGCCATCTAACAAAATCTAATGAATGGAAGTAAAATCCATTATGTTCCAAGGATTATGCAAGGCATGTATACCAGGAACATGAATCTTGGAGACATCTTAGAATTCTGCCTAACACAGGCCACATTCTGGCCTGCAATGATACTTGTCCCTCCCAAATGCAAAATACTTTTACCACAAAACCCCTTCCTATTACAACAGTAGTTCAAAGTCCTAAATCTTTTCATCTCAACAATCTAAAATTTCATCATCTAAATCACTTAAATCAGAGTACATCAGACTTCAGGGTAGAATCCATTGTGTATAACTCTTGGGACACAAGTCTTCTCCATCTATGTATCTATGAAACTAAACAGACAACTTATCTGTCCCCTGGCATCTTCTCTCTGAAGAGAAATCTCATGCAAAATTTTTCTATGCTTTTTGTACAGGGTTGCAACATTTCATCAAAAATAATCTGTTATGATAAGAAAAAGGATCATATGATCAAAAACCAGTCCTCAGATGATCAAATATGAGTTATCTGGCAAGAACTTTGAAATATTTATAATATATGTTATGTATAATGCATAATCATATATATGCCAAATGAGAGAAAATGGTTAAAATAAACAAAGCATGGGAAATTTTCATCAGATAATTGAAATATACTTGACAAATCAAATGAAATAATAGTAATGTAACGAATAAAATATTGGGAATTCAGATCTCAAAAGATGAGTTTAACAATGAGCTAAAGTCATCAGAACAGAGAATTTTTCTGTTGGAAATAGCAATTGAAAATATTCAGATAGAATCACAAAGATCTGTGTATTTGAACAGTTTCTGCTTAGTGACTATTAGGAATGGTTCTGCACATGCTTTTTTGGAACTATGTGTACATCTCTGTTGACAACAGAGACGTTAGTGGAATTTCTCATTCAGGCTTAGAAAATATTGCCAACAGTTTTGCAAAGTGGTTGTACAAGTTGACACGCTCATTAGGAAGCTATGGAAGCTCCATTTACTCCATATCCTCTCCCTCACTTGGAATTGTCAGGCTCTCCCCAGTCAGACACATGCCAAGATTTTCTTTCTCTCTCTCTCATCCTTCCTTCCTTTCTTTCTCTCTCTCTCTTTCTTTCTTACTTTCATTTTGACAGTGGTGTGGCCTTGTACTTTTATCCCATTGTGAATTTAATTAGAATTTCTTTGATGAGTCATGACCTTACCTTTCACATAATTATGAAAATGTTCATTTCTTATAACTTTTTAAGAAATAGAATCCCTTTATCACATTGAGAAAGTTCTTTTCTCTTCGTATTTTACCTGTCTTTAAGCAACAGTGCTGTTAACTGTTAGTTTTTTCATTATAAAAATGATTTTCTCCTTTATTATGTGAATGCAGTGAACGACATTGACTTTTGAATGTCAAACCACCCTTACTTTCATGATATATTTTCTTAACTCCATATATATGTGTATTTGAAATATTATGTACATTATATATGTATATGATATCATATGTATACATGTATATCATATTTATATATGATGTAGACACACACATATGTACGGGTTAGATTTGCTAATATTTTTAGGATTTTCATACCTAATTGAAGTTAAACACATTATTTAGATTTACGGAGGAAATTGTCAGAAGAACTACAGCCAGAAAGGGTTAAAATATCTTCTGGGCATGGCGGGATTGAAATGAGGGGAAGCTGCTAGTTTCCATGACAAGTACTTATAAAGTCCTTTATAAAATAAATGTTAACACCTATTAGAAACATTTTTGAATAAGCTTTAATCAAATCACATATTTAAACTTTTTTCTGGATTCAAATGCACAGTTAGGTAATATCTTCTTGATTAACTAAGAGTCTTCTTGATTCTTAAACTGAAATTAAGAATGATCAGAGTTATAAGCTGCTTGGTTTTTACTGTGTAAAAGCCAATTATATAGTGCATTTTCTATTAAAATTTCTAATAAAATTAATACATTTTAAACCCAATGTTTTTGCTACAGAAAGAAAAAGAGTGTTTCCAAGAACGATAGACCTTCATGACTCCATGCTGTATTGGAAAGTATACTGGATTAATATTCTATGTCCCGAATCTGGTACTTATTATCTGTAAGTTGTTTTGGAAGTAACAACATTCCAGATCCTCAGTCCACCTAAAAAATAAAACAGTAATGCTTTGCCTACTTATCTTTATAGTAGAGTAGACAATAAGTTAAACACAACATCTGCCATATAATATAGATTCAATAATTACTTATATTTGAAAACAATCAGTGAACGAAGAGATGATTTAAGTGAAAGTAACCAGGTTAACAGTAAAATGTTATAAAAGGATAAGATATTTCTAATGTCAGCTATGAAGTAACAAAAGTTATTTACATATTAGTAAATGATCAGCCATATTTTCTGTTTCTCAACGAATGGGATAAAAAGGTAAATATATATAAATCCAAACTTAAATATTTTGAGACTAGAGCTAAAATGTATTCACATATAAAATTCAACCAACAAATATTTCTTTAAAATTTTGGTTACAGTGTTTCTAACTTTAAAAAAGAAAATCAAATCTGTTGCTTATTTATAAATGAGCTTTCATGCATAGATAAAAACAAATTCAATATTAAAATACTTGGGGAGAAAAAAAATAGCATAAGTTAAGCTATGTATTTTCTAAATACTTCCATATACCTATAACTGAAATTTATTCTTATAACAGTCCCATGACATAAAGTCAGTGAATTATGTTTTAAATTTTATAATGGGTCAGGTAAGAAAATAAATTAAGTTATCTCACTAATTGGTACTGAGATCAGCTAGGCTGACTACTTCCTAAAGTGTGAAGGTGTAACAAAAATAATAATAATTGACACTTTACAGTGTTTTAGAGCTCCCAGTCTTTTTCAAGTGTGTTATTCCATTTATATAAATATAATGACTAGTTAATCTGCTGGGATTTTTAGCAGATAAATCATTTAACCACCAATTCTATATTGTGTAAAGGAAAAATTGGGTCAAAATAAACTCAGTGGGAAGTGGGTACTATTAGTCTAAATAAGTCCCCCATTAATGGATATGATTCTTATAAACTCTCACACACTGAGTAGTATCAATACATTATACCTTTCAAATTATTAAAGGAAACATGTTTAAAAAGTGTGTTACACTGTCATAAGCTCTCATGCTTAGAAACAAAGACATCTTGCATGAATGCCAGGCAAAACTCAGATAACCTAAGAAATTTTGATTTGAAAATAATCATATAGCCTAGGGGGAAAAATAATTGAATGAGAGGAGGGAGTTGGGGAACTTCACCAGTCTCAGTTACAATAAACTCCCAGAATCAATTAAATTAACTTCTGTGACTTGTGATCTATTGGCTTCTCTTGGAACAAATGTCATTAATTTCAAGTCATTTGTTTCAGGCTTGGAAATATAAACATTTTCTGTGTTGTTTTATGAAGGGCAGAGTATGTCTTTCCTATTTGGCAGAATATTTAAAAATTTTCACAAAATAGCAAATTGTCGCAAAATAGCAAAATCATGAAGAAACAGGCCAAGAGAAACAAGTTTTGCATATTTAATGACAAAATTAAGAGGGCAGAAATATATTTGCCAAAACATTTCAATCAAGGCCTTTCAGACAATTTTTATTTAAAATATGCATGCATGCTTCATTTATGCATGTATGTCATGGAGAAATGACCATCTCTTGATTTTCTTTCATCATACTTAAGCCTTTCAAGAACTAAACAGATTCATAAATATTATGCTAAGTGAGAGAATGCTAAGAGTGAGCATGACTGCCAACTCTTTGTCACCAATGATGATAGATTTAATTTAGTTATGATCGGTAAGTTCTAGATCATTTTAGCATGATAGTTCCTTTCCTCTTATTGCTTGAAAATTCTTTTTCCTGTGTTTGAGCCAATTCCCTAGTTTTGAACAGAGTGAAGATATTTGCTAGAATCAGCCATGCTCATGGACTCTAATTGTACTACTTACTCATCAGTTACTAAAACATTAATTTTGAATTGTTCAATGTCATCATCTGAAACTTGGATTTTCTGTTAAATTTTATGCTTTTGAAAAAACACTTTAAATACTTCAAACTATGTTTGATTAATTACATTTTGATATGAAGAAATAAAAATTTTGTGCTTAATAAACTATATATTTTGGTTCATCAAGATCTGAAATCATCACCAACACTTCCTTTACTATTATCAGTTACAGATATGTAAACCACTACTAATACAATGTGTGTATAGATTGCCATGTATATTCAACTTTGTGAAAAATGTGAATTAATAGCATTATTAATATATAAAATAATCCACTTAGTTAAAATTAATAATAAGATATTTCAGAGGCAAGTTCCAGGGTTTAATAATATGATGTCTCTCTAGGAAAAAAATGACTCATTTTGTACATAAAAATAAATGACTGAAATGTATACATAACTAACAATATATTTTTTAGTTGTATTAGGCTGAGTTTCCCTTTGTTTGTTCCAGTTTATTAGTTACCTCTCTCACAACACTGGTAACTACACTGAAGGAATTTGTAAGGATCTTAACAAATTCTCAGAGAAAGTTTCTCAGAATGATATGTTAGACACTGTCTAAAGGAAGGTAATTTATTAGTTCTTTCAGACTTAAAGCATTTATTATTAGTGTCCTTTTTATCTGTAGTTAGTTTTTATCTATTATTCTAAATGAGTAGGGTTTCTTCCTATTTCTTTTTAATAATAGAACTGAAAATTGACTATATAATATGTTTAGCATTATCAAAATAAATAGCAGGATAAATGGAGAGCTATAGAGATGGATGGATGGATGGATGGATGGATGTGATAGGGACAGAGTAAAGGGACAAAGTAAGTGATTAAATAGATAATCCCACTAAGGGACTATAAGTAAAGAAAAAAATATGGGAGACCACTGTAAGTTAATGATCACTCAAGAAAGCAAGTTTGCTTAACCACAAAACCAAGCAAGCTTGCTTAGCAATAAAAGTATGCAATAGAAGCATGAGACATGATCCAAAACAATAAAAAAGAAATTATGGAACAAGACCCACATCCTGCCCTTTGAGTTCAGTAAGTTAATGATTCCTAGCACATGCTCCTCTGCACACACTAAAAATAAAAATATATATAGGGAAAAGATAATATTGTACTAAGTTTACCACTTTTAGCATATGTTGCTGCCTTTTTGCTCGTTTCCATTGCACTGTAAAAGTCCAGGCTTGACCATGTAGGGACAAGAAAACTCCTCCGCCTGACATGGAGGAAGACGTGATAACAGAAGCTTGACATGTACTCAAGAATGAAGAAGAAGATGGTCTTCTCCTCCTCCCTATTTTTCCTTTGATTATAAAACTGTAGCCCACTAAGCACTCTCAGCATGGCATCCTCTCACCCACCTGTTTATAAACCTCACAAGCATCATATTCTAATAAATCACTTCTTATCTATCACCTTGCCTCTTGCTGCATTTTTTCTGTGCTGAGACAAAAAGAACCAGAGCTCCTTGGAGCCCCTCAAGATGCATTTCTGCAGTTTCAGATGGATGGAGGGAATGAGAAAGAGCCCTCTCTAGGGAGGGAAAGAGAGATAGAGAAAGAAAGAATTAATAAAGGAGTTTCCATAATACCCATAATTTTCTCTTTTGCAGATTAAAGTGTATTTAATTATTTTTCCTCATAAAACCTCTGTTGTTTTGTAACTTTGGGAGATTCTCAGGTGAAAACTGAAACTGACCCTCATAAGAAGACTACAGAGAGAGACCAAAGAAGGAGGCAGACCACCCCAGATTGGTAGGTGGTAGTTTTACTAAGCAAGAGATTTCACACATGAGCCTTGTCTTGGGGGACTGCAAGAGGATTAGATCTCTGCACCCATCCTCTAAAATTTAAAAAAAATTATAGAGACCTTTATGAGGATTATATTCTGCACCGCCCAGATGGCTTCAATAACACCTTGCTCTCTCAAGGCTACACATCTTTGGAACCGCTCCGGCTACAGGAAGGCGGGCAAACATACACCCGAAGAACAGGGGAGTGGGTGAGGAGTCTCTGATTGCCCAGGTCAGCTGGTGGTCATGGTCATATACTCCCTGATGACCTCTTCCAACACCATCCTTACGGTATTTTTTTTGATACTTTTGAAAACCTATTTGGAAATTGTGGCTAAAGTACAAGGGTAGAAATTACTTTTAAAAGGTTTTAAGCTAAGCAAAGTTACAAATTAAAGCTACAAACAAAGTCCCTTCTGTCTCTAGCAATGCCCAAATTTCCTATGCCAGGATGGACCTGAGGATAGCAAATAAAAGACCAATATCAGACAGCATCTCTGCAGGCCTTATTCCATGGAGGAATTCTCAGGGGGCCTCAAAAATTATTGGGGTTTAATTTTAAATGTAGCCAGATCAGGCTACACTTAGCAGGATCATCCACACTAGATGCAGCACTGACCTCTGTATGGAGTGGTTAGTACTGCTGTTATTTCTCACTGTAACTTGACCCCATGGACCTCATTCTGTTTGATCACCTGAACTTTCTGAGCAACTCCATACCTGTCTCTGCCGGATATGAACTCTGCCATAGCTGGACCTGGAATTTCCATTCTTTTCTGCTCTGGGTCTTAATCTGTTTACAGAAATCAGAGAGAAGAAGATACAAATAGATGTAAAAAGACACACACGTAAAAAAATTTTAAGGGTAGAAGTGTTACCAAACACAAGTCCATGTGCCTGACACACAGTGAGCTAAACCAATGAAGAAACACTGGAGTTTGGAGCAGAGAAAGGGCCATGCATGGAGATATGGGTGGCTTGTGCTCAAAAAAAACAGAACTCCCTGAAGGGTTTCAGCAAAGTATTTTTAATGGTCAGGTGAGGGAAGGGGTCACAGGGTATATGACCAGCTCCTGCATAATTCTCTGATTGGTTGATGGCGAGGTAACAGGGTGGTTAACATCTTAGGTGCCGGAAGTTCTGAGGACTACGTGTTCATGATCATCAGGTAGTTCATTTCTTCCATTTGGTGGTAGTTTTAGCACCTGAAAAACTCAGGAAATATGTATCAGATACTATTAACTCAGTACTTCAGAGAGGAGCTGCAGCAGAGGATATAGGGTGGCATCTGTCCCGGGAAGGCCAAATGGGGTACTGCTCGGTTACAGGAGTAGTGTGTTCAAACATAAATCAGAGATGACATGGGATAAATTCAAGGTAAATAGCAATAGTATGGTAATTTGGATTAACAATTTCTTCAGAACTAGCAACCAATCCTTTTTCACTCTTTCCACCCCCATCAACAAATTTGTGTTCCTGAGAACGGCATGAATACTGAAATTCTAATGTTTTGGCCCCTGAATGTTCACTGCTTCCTGGCTTACCAAACTCATCATGCTGCCCCTTCTGATTGTCCCTAAATCTGTGGCCACTTAAATAATAGTCTAGGTTTATGTCAGCGTTCAAGAGGCGGGAACCATTTCTATGCTGTTTCATTAGGGAGTAGTGAAGCACACATATATATTTTAAATATTTTCTTAATTTAAGAGCATTCTTAAATCATGTCAAAACTTTATTGAATGCCTTATTTAAGTCAGACACTGTGAAAATCACTTTCACTTTTATTATCTTTCATTCCTTATAGCAAACCTCTTACAAAGGTTTTTATTATCCTTGTTTTATGGATGGGGAAACAGAGAGGCATAGAATTTATTTAACACAGCAAATATTTTACCTATGAACTCTGACATTAAATACAATTCTTGAAGACATTCTATCCATAATATGTCAGTGACATTCAATCATAATTTTATAGTACATAAAGTTTATAACCTGTATTAAGCAAAATGAAAATGCAGACTTTCAGTGTTTTATTAAATTATTTTCCTGAGTCCCATGAAAATAATTTAGTTTGCCTTAATTTTTAAATTTTTGGTGTTGAAGTTAATATAGCCATGTGATAAATAGATGAATAATTCAAATTCCAATGATGACGATTATCCATTAGACATTATCTTATCTGCATTGCTGTGGATACATTTTATTATGTACAATTACAAAATTTTTAAACCTTTCCAATTTCCTTTCAAATGCATGAAATTTGTCCTTGCTTCAAATTTCAGTTTTCATTTTCATTGTTCCTATGACTAGAATTTTGATTATATTAACCTATTTGTAGTCTACAATTGAATGCAAACATTAAAATTAATGAGAAGAGTTTGAGAAAAATTAATGGTTATCAATGTGCCTGCCAACCAGCTTAAGAAATATAACATTTCCAATCCACTGAATATTTTCTATATGTTCTCTATATATTTTCTATATATTCTATATTCTTATACAACCCCAATTGCCTAAATAGCTACTCCTCTGAATTTATGTTAACCTTAAATTGTTTTTATTTATATTTTTTCCATATATATATACATATTTCCATGTATATGAAAATATATATTATGTTTATATTATATATAAATAATATATATGTACTACACACACATATACATGCATACATACACACACACACCAAGACAATATTGAAAGTTTTATTAATCATAATGAGGTTTTCTGAAGAGAATAAATAGGTCTGAAAATGACCTGAGGGCACAAAGCAGGGAATGGTTTTAGCTATTATTATGGTTGGGGTGGAGCCAGGGTGAGACTTCTTGTTCAGACCAGCAGCTTACATGATTTGAACCTCTTATCAGTGCTGAAGGAGGAAGCAATTGGTCTTTATTTTGAGGTTGCCCAAAAATAAGAAGTTGAAAAGTAAAACAAAGGTGTGCCTTGGTCATGACCAATGATATCTTGAACTCCAAAGCAGATAAGGGGTGTCTTGATGAAACCTTGTATTATGGCTTTAGTGTAGGCAGAGATATGTATGATTGTGCTTTATATTTTGGGTATGTGTGAAATAAGATATTTCCAATGTTCTTTATTCCAGATGGGGCAACCCTGGATAAGGAATTGCTGTTTTGGCTATTGGCCAGATCAGATGGCCATACCATTGGAAATGGTCCAAGAGTCTGTAAAATTGTGCAGATGGGGCTGTTGTTGCTCAAGCCATCCATTACTAAGAATGGCTGTCCAAAGTTTGGCCAATTGTGCTGACCCATCTGTCTTGCTCTCAATCAGAAATACCATGGTTAATCAGAGGATGGGAGAAACTCCCCTTTTAGGGCCCTAGCACATGTAATGGTGGTGCTACCATTCATAAATTATATGAATTCCCTTTGCTGTTCTGTCAGTTAATCCCAAAGGACTCTCATGTAGCCAAGAGATTTGGTAGAGGAATGACTTCATCCAGCAACATGGCATCTAAAAGGGACTAAGGATGCACAGGCCATCCCTCTTGTGTAGTAGATATACTAAAGGGCTCAGTGTTGGTTCTATCCTATTAACACTGTTCTCATTTAGCAAGAGGCCAAGTTTATGGAGTGCTTCCTCCATGACCTAAGTTATAATGGACAGCTGGATATAGAAGGTTCCATGTCTAGTGCCTGTGAAAACTTCTATTTCAATAATACCCACATGTATGTCCAGCAATTATTGCCCTAAAGGCAGGTAACATGCAGCCAAGAAGAACAGTTTCTTGCATTAGGAAGCCCATGGATATTTTCTGGCCATAATAGGTGGCTCAAGGAGTCTAGGTGGTATGCAAGGAACTTCCTATATGCTGTAGAGTGAAAGAGTCTCTGGGGGGCACTGTTTGAAGTATCTATTATATTGTAATTTGGACAGACTCTAGAGTTTTTGTTGGAAGGAGGGCCATTCAAAGATGGTCAAATTATGAATAAGAGCATTTCTGGGCTTTAGCAAAATTTTAAATAAGGAATATGTTTCTTTTAAAACCCCAGAAGCCCTAAAAGATATTGAGTTCATTTTAATACTGTGGGTGCCAGTTCAGCAGTTATTTCTTAACAAGTCAGGATGAAATGTCTCATTAACTGACCAAATGATGTCACAAAATTTATTGAAGTAGTGGGGACCAGTACATTATGTGTGGCAGTAACCTGTTATTTTTTAGAGCTCCTTTGTGAGTATTTGGATGTCCTGACTTTGTATGTCAAATGAACGTACTCACAGAAAAATGTTACTGCTGTGATGATATATCTGTGTTCCCGGAGAAAGTTGGATGGAGTTGAGCCTTTGTCTGCAAATATTGTGTGTGATGGAACAGCTATTACACCCCATGGGTTGACAGATAAAGGTGTACCATGTCTTTTTGAAGGTGAAGGCACACTATACTTGAAAGGCATAGGTCCTGAATGGAATATAGCTGAATCTATGATGGCAAGGTATCCACCATTTGCTGATTAAATGGTGTCAGTAATTGCTTTTTTTTTTTTAAACATCTTTATTGAAGTATAACTGCTTTAAAATGGTGTGTTAATTTCTGCTGTATAACAAAGTGAATCAGCTATATGCATACATACATCCCCATATCTCATCCCTTTTGCATCTCCCTTCCACACTCCCTATCCCACCCCTCTAGATGGTCACAAAGCACAGAGCTGATCTCCCTGAGCTATGCGGCTGCTTCCCAATAGCTATCTACTTTACATTTGGTAGTGTATATATGTCCATGCCACTCTCAATTTGTCCCAACTTAGCCTTCCCCCTCCCCGTGTCCTCAAGTCCATTCTGTATGTCTGCATCTTGATTCCTGTCCTGCCCCTAGGTTCTTCAGAGCAATGTCTTTTTTTATTAGATTCCATATATATGTGTTAGCATACAGTATTTGTTTTTCTCTTTCTGACTTACTTCACTCTGTATGACAGTTTCTAGGTCCATCCACCTCACTACAAATAACTCCATTTCGTTTATTTTATGGCTGAGTAATATTCCATTGTATATATGTGCCACATCTTCTTTATCCATTCATCTGTTGATGGACATGTAGATTGCTTCCATGTCCTGGATATTGTAAATAGTGCTGCAATGAACATTGTGGTACATGACTCTTTTTGAATTATGGTTTTCTCATGGTATATGCCCAGTTGTGGGAGTGCTGGGTCATATGGTAGTTCTATTTTTAGGTTTCTGAGGAACCTCCATACTGTTCTCCATAGTGGCTGTATCAATTTACATTCCCACCAACAGTGCAAGAGTGTTCCCTTTTCTCCACACCCTCTTCAGCACTTATAGTTTGTAGAGTTTTTGATGATGGACATTCTGACCAGTGTGAGGGGATACCTCATTGTAGTTTTGATTTGCACTTCTGTAATGATTAGTGATGTTTAGCATCCTTTCATGTGTTTGTTGGCAATCTGTATATCTTCTTTGGAGAATAATCTATTTAGGTCTTTTGCCAATTTTTGGATTGGGTGTTTTTTTTTGTGTTTTTTTTTTTTTTTGATATTGAGCTGCATGAGCTGCTTATATATTTTGGAGATTAATCCTTTCTCAGTTGCTTCATTTGCAAATATTTTCTCCCATTCTGAGAGCTGTCTTTTTGTCTTTTTTATAGTTTCCTTTGCTGTGCAGAAGCTTTTAAGTTTCATTAGGTCCCATTAGTTTATTTTTGTTTTTATTTCCATTTCCCTAGGAGGTGGATGAAAAAGGATCTTGCTGTGATTTATGCCATAGAGTGTTGTGCCTATGCTTTCCTCTATGAGTTTTATAGTGTCTGGCCTTACATTTAGGTCTTTAGTCCATTTTGAGTTTATTTTTCTATATGGTGTTAGGGAGTGTTCTACTTTCATTCTTTTAAGGGTAGCTGTCCAGTTTTCCCAGCACCACTTATTTAAGAGGCTGTCTTTTCTCCACTGTATATTCTTGTCTCCTTTTTCAAAGATAAGGTGACCATATGTGCGTGGGCTTATCTCCAGGCTTTCTATCCTGTTCCATTGATCTATGTTTCTGTTTTTTGTGCCAGTACCATACTGTCTTGATTATTGTAGCTTTGTAGTATAGTCTGAATTCAGGGAGCCTGATTCCTCCAGCTCCGTTTTGCGTTCTCAAGATTGATTTGGCTATTCGGGGTCTTTTGTGTTTCCATACAAATTGTGAAATTTTTTCTTGTAGTCCTGTGAAAAATGCCATTGGTATTTTGATAGGGATTGCATTGAATCTGTAGATGGTTTTGGGTAGTATAATCATTTTCACAATATTGATTCTTCCAATCCAAGAACATTGTATATCTCTCTATCTCTTTGTACCATCTTTAATTTCTTCATCAGTGTCTTATAGTTTTCTGCATACAGGTCTTTTGTTTCCTTAGCTAGGTTATTCCTAGGTTTTTTTGTTTTTGTTTTTTCTTTTGGTTGCAATGGTAAATGGAAGTGTTTCCTTAATTTCTCTTTCAGACTTTTCATCATCATTGTGTAGGAATGCAAGAGATTTCTGAGCATTAATTTTGTATCCTGCTACTTTACCAAATTCACTGATTGGCTCTAGTAGTTTTCTGGTAGCATGTTTAGGATTCTCTATGTATAGTATCATGTCATCTGCAAACAGTGACAGTTTTACTTCTTCTTTTCCAGTTTGGACTCCTTTTATTTCTTTTTCTTCTCTGAATGCTGTGGCCAAAACTTCCAAAACTATGTTGAATAATAGTGATGAGAGTGGGCAACCTTGTCTTGTTCCTTATCTTAGTGGAAATGGTTTCAATTTGTCACCGCTGAGAACGATATTGTCTGTGGGTTTGTCATATATGGCCTTTGTAATGTTGAGGTAAGTTCTCTCTATGCCTACTTTCTGGAAGGTTTTTATCATAAATGGGTGTTGAATTTTGTTGAAAGATTTTTCTGCCTCTATTGATATTATCATATGGTTTTTGTCCTTCAGTTTGTTAATATGGTTTATCACATTGATTGATTTGCATATATTTAAGAACGCTTGCATTCCTGGGATAAACCCCACTTAATCATGGTATATGATCCTTTTAATGTGCTGTTGGGTTCTGTTTGCTAGTATTTTGTTGAGCATTTTTTGCATCTACGTTCATCAGTGATATTGGCCTGTAGTTTTCTTTCTTTGTGACATCTTTGTCTGGTTTTGGTATCAGGGTAATGGTGACCTCATAGGGTTTGGGAGTGTTCCTCCCTCTGCTATATTTTGGAAAACTTTGAGAGGGATAGGTGTTAGCTCTTCTCTAAATGTTTGAGAGAATTCGCCTGTGAAGCCATCTGGTCCTGGGCTTTTGCTTGTTGGAAGATTTTAAATCACAGTTTCAATTTCAGTTCTTGTGATTGGTCTGTTTATATTTTCTATGTTTTCCTGGTTCAGTCTCAGAAGGTTGTGTTTTTCTAAGAATTTGTCCATTTCTTCCAGGTTGTCCATTTTATTGGCATTTAGTTGCTTGTAGTAATCTCTCATGATCCTTTGTATTTCTACTGTGTCATTGTTACTTCTTTTTCATTTCTAATTCTATTGATTTGAGTCTTCTCCCTTTTCTTCTTGATGAGTCTGGCTAATGGTTTATCAATTTTGTTTATCTTCTCAAAGAACCAGCTTTCAGTTTTATTGATTTTTGCTCTTGTTTCCTTCCTTTCTTTTTCATTTATTTCTGATCTTTATGATTTCTTACCTTCTGCTAACTTTGGGTTTTTTTTTTTTGTGCTTCTTTCTCTAATTGCTTTAATTTTAAGGTAATTCTTAATTCTAGTTTAATTTAATGTAATCTATTACTACTTAGTTACTCTTCATAACTGTTTGATTTATTTTTTTGTTTGGTGAGTCAGAGTGCCTTTGTCTATGACAGAATATTTTATGACTATGATAAATTTGGGCAAAACAAGAGTTCTCATGGTTAAGGTGGAGTATACCTGTTTTCCTCTATTTTATCTTTGGTTACTCCTCTCAGATTAAAGAGGAAACTTTGTTTAAAACCATTGGGATTCAGGGACTTCCCTGGTGGCACAGTGGTTAAGAATCTGCCTGCCAATTCAGAGGACATGGGTTCGATCCCTGGTCTGGGAAGATCTCACATGCCACGGAGCAACTAAACCTGTGTGCCACACCTACTGAGCAACAAGAGAAGCCACCACAATCAGAAGCTGGCACACTGTAATGAAGACCCAATGCAGCCTAAATAAAGAAGTTATTTATTTTTAAAATTTTTGAGATTCACAGAATAAACTATAATTTATGCCCTAATATTGATTAAGGCCATGAAATTTTGCAACCCGGTAAATTTCAACACAAGTTAAAATTAATTCACAACCTATGTTTGTGAACTATGTTGTAGACACAGCAAAACCATCAGTGCCATTTCATTTTTCTTTTTATATAAATTATTTTAGTAAATTTTGAATCTTGCATTGAAATTAGAAAATTGCAGACATATGACTCAGTTTTCTGTTTCTTCACCCTGTATCTAGTTTCTTTCTTTTATTTTTAATAGTTCTGTATATAATGCAGGGGGTTTAGATGAGTCCTCTTCACTCTGTTTATATGTATATCTTTCCTCCTCCAGAGAATCTCAAGTAATTATTATAAAATTTAAGAGCTTCTCCTATAGTAATGGTAGCTTTACTGAGTTTAGGGACTTAGGCTTAAGTCAAGTCTGAATTCATACTTTGGCTGTGCCAGGATGGTGTATTGGATTTCTTTCTTGTAACCAGAAGGATCATGATCTTCTGGTAAAAGAGGAATAGGTAACACTGACAGAAAAGACATTTTTTTAATTAATTAATTTATTATTATTTTTTTTTAGTGTCTTAGCAAGCTACCTGCTTTTAGGAATGTAAAAATTAGTACACCACATAGTGACTACACTTCCTCCATAGGAGTTGGCACCCAGTGGGTCTTGCAGGGTTGTCAGTCTTCCTGTGTGCTCTACAGGATGGAAGTCTTAACCTGGCTGGGACATCACTCCAACAGTCACATGGATAGAGTATTTCTCTGGAGCCTAGTTTCAGTCACTGCTTATGATGGAATTGAGAAATGTTTCAGTCTGAGATATTAATAAATCCACGTTGAGGCACTTACCCCAGCATCGGTGTAAAGAGAGCCCTAATCCTTTAATGCTGTTCTTAAAAACTAGTATCAAGGGCTTCCCTGGTGGCACAGTGGTTGAGAGTCTGCCTGCTGATTCAGGGGACACGGGTTTGTGCCCCGGTCCGGGAAGATCCCACATGCTGCGTAGTGGCTGGGCCCGTGAGTCATGGCCGCTGAGCCTGTGTGTCCAGAGCCTGTGCTCCACAACGGGAGAGGCCACAACAGTGAGAGTCCCGTGTACCACAAAAACAAAACAAAACAAAACGAAACTAGCATCAAGACTTCTGATTTAGATAAGCTACATCTGTAACAGAAGCTTGATGGACCTAAGTAAATTCAGCACAAAGCAGCATAGTTCAAAGTGCAAAACAACTCAAAAAAAAAAAAATACTCTAGACAGCAGGAAACACAGCCAGCTAGCAAACCAAAGCAAGAGAAGAGAGACTCCCAGTGGTGGTGATCATCTATACATGGCTTTCTAAGGCAATTATCTTGTAGTTGTCACATGGAGGCAAGATGGAATCTCCCACCTAAAATCTAGTACAGATATTGAGATGCCACACTTGGACTAAGAGGTTTGAAAAGGTTCATACTCAAATAAGGTTTTCTGAAAGAGTAAGGCAGCTAACACACGTGTCCAGAAATATGTTGAAAGAACAAGGAGGGAGAACTGGCTTTGTCTGTTACTATGGTTAAAGGCTGGATTTGCCTGTATGAGGCAAATGAGTGTTTCCATGACTGATCTGGGGCTTGCAGGTCCTAGTACCATTTTTAATATTTGTGTCCCCCCTGCACCCCTCCCAACCACCACCAAGAAATTCTCAGACACTATCTAGGGGTCCTACAATTCAACTCAATTCTGATACTATCTGCCCAGAGATAGCATCAGATTCCACAGATTGAGGGCTTAATCCCACAACACAGCTCCCCCCCCATTCAGAGCCAATCACAGGTTTAGGTTGTGACCTTTCTTCTGACCAATGAGCTGTAAGTCAGAGGTCCTCACCACCCCCTCCTTTGATTTGATTCACTTGCTAGTGTGCCTCACAGAATTCAGGAAGATGGTTTACTCATTAGATTCCTGATTCATTACAAAGGATATCAAAAGATGTGAATCAACAGCCAGATGAAGAGGTATATAAGGTGAGGTCCTGAACAGAGGAGCTTCTGTCTTCATGGAATTTGGGGCCTGGTATGGTAGCACGTGGAAGCAGTCTGCTTTTCCAACCTGGAAACTCTTTGAACCCCATTCTTTTCTGTTTTTACAGAGACTTCATTACATAAGCATGATTGATTGAATCATAAGCCCTGACAGTTGATTCAGCCTCCAGCCCCTCCTCTGTCCCCAGAGGTTAAGGGGATGAGATTAAAAGTTCCAATCCTCTAATCACATGATTGGTTCTCCTGATAACAAGCCCAAATCTTTAATTGTGGTTCCAAAGTCACTTCATTAACATAACAAAAGACACCTTAATTATTCTCATCACTGGAGATTCCAAGGGTTTTAGGAGCTGTGTGCCATAAGACAAAATATATATTTCCTATTGTAAATTACAGTATTACAAATCTGAACTTCCCACTGGCACCAAAGGAGGGAGAACCTGGGCATTTTTATTGGTTTGTTCAGATTTGGTCAAGAAGGGTGAGGGAGGAGATGTCAGCATTCAAATGTCAAAAATGGAATCAGACTCCTTAATACATTTTTAAAAATTATCAGGTTTAGGGCTTCCTTGGTGGCACAGTGGTTAAGAATCCACCTGCCAAGGCAGGGGACATGGGTTCGAGCCCTGGTCCAGGAAGATCCCACATGCTGCAGAGCAACTAGGCCTGTGTACCACAACTACTGAGCTTGCGCTCTACAGCCTGCACTCTAGAGCTTGTGATCCACAACTACTGAAGCTCTCGTACCTAGAGCCCATGCTCCGCAACAAGAGAGGCCACCACAATGAGAAGCCTGTGCACTGCAATGAAGAGTAGCCCCTGCTTGCCACAACTAGAGGAAGCCCACACTCGTCAACGAAGACCCAACACAGCCAAAAATATATAAATAAAATAGACAAATTTATAAAAAAAGAATTATCAGGTTTATTAATTTATTTTAATTGCCATATAACATTCTTTTGAACAAATGTAACATGATTTATCCATTCTATTATTGATATAAGTTAGAGTTGTTTCACTTTTCTTAAGAAAATCGGCCGCTGTAAGAATTTCTGAAATGCTGTTCCTCCAGCTCTCTAGGTAATCACGTTCCAACAAACTTTGCATATGCTCTTTCCTCTGCCTGGAATCCTGGTTCACAGACATGCATAGCTGCCTCATTCACCTCATTCAGATCTTTTCTCAAACTGCCATTTCTAAAGAAAGTGTCTCATCAATTTCCACTATTGAGGTACCCTTTTTTGCTTTATTTTTCTTATCAACATCAGAATTATTTTACTTACTCGGTTTAATATTTGTCTCTTCCCACTTGAATGTAGGCTTCATGAATGCAGGGAACTTTGTTTTGTTCACTGTTACATCTTCAATATCTTGATCAGTGCCTGGTGCAATGTAGAAATTCAAACAATTTTCAGGAAATGAAAATGCATTTTTGTGTAAATGAGCAAGAGTTTCTCAAGACATATACCTAACAAAGAAGTTTCTGGGTAGTAGTGTATAGTCATGTTTACCTTAATAGGTAATGCTAGTTTTAAAAAGTTGTACCACATAAGAGCTCTGAATGCTCACAAATACAGGTTAATGACCATTTTTCCCCTTTTTTCTCCTCCTCCTCCTCTTCTTTCTTCTCACTCTTTCTTTCTCTTTTTCTTGCTATCATTTGTCAATCTGAAGATTGCAAAATTATATCTTTGTGGTTTTAATTTGTATTTTCTTAAAAATCAATATGGTTCCTTGCTAATAAAAGTATAGTTCATATGTTTTGCCTTTTTTTTTTCCAGATATTTTTCATCTCAGTGCATTATAATTGTTATATATTCTGGACATTAAATTTGTAGCTATCATTATTATTGGAAGTATGTATTATACATTTCTTTTAAGTCTTATAATTTTCACCTTAAAGATTTTAAACAACTTCAGACTTATTTCTAAATATATCACATTCTATCAATATTTTAAATGGAATATTTTTAGAAGGACATTTTAAATATTCATTGTTAGCATATAATATGCCCTTTTTTACACTGATTTTATATAAAACATTGATAAACATTTTTATTATAATAAATGAATATAACTATATTAGTACATTAACTTTGGATATGACAGTCTGATTTTCTTCTTTGCAAAGCATATGTTCTATTCTTTAACTTTCTGATATTAATGCACTGGCTACTATCTCTGGTTCAGTGTTGGATAGTAGTCATAATAGTAGGCAACATACCACTGAGTATAATGTCTATTGTGCTTTTGGTTTATTATTTTTATTGTTCAGCAGATTTAGGAAATTCCTCTCTATTTCTGTTTCATAGAAGCTTTAATCAGATGTGTCTAATTAGGTGCATCAGATTATTTTTTCTATATGCATTTTTATGATCGTATAAGATTCAATAAAATAAATATAAAAATGTAAACCATAATAGAATATCATCAAATCTGAATCAGAAACTTTGTTGTCCATTTTTTTCTTTTCTAATAATCTTCCCTCTTCAACAACCCTTCATGACATGTGTTCATCAGGACTCCTGGCTTCATTGAGAGATACTGATACCTTCTTGGGAGCATTAAACCTTCTTTTGTTAGCTTATTACATCTGACTTTCCTTGATGTAATGATGATTGTCTTTGGTTATTTAGTTTTCTATTACTTGTTTTTCAAAACCTTCTGTGCCTTCTGTGACAGTGTGAAAGGTTGTTTGGATGAAGCTAGTATTTTTAGAGTATTTCTGTAGGTAATACTTGAGACATATTGTAATAGTAGTGTACACATCTATATTTGTGTCTACGTGAAAACTTTCTATGAAATATTTTTCCAAACAATATTATATTATTGACAACAAGGAAAACATGATGAGTGAATCATTATTAAATCCTTTACTTCACTGTATTCTTAATAGAGGAGTATCCTGAAATATAATTAGTGATAGGCAGAGGCTGTTCACTGAATGTGTGGAATGTGGTAACAGACAATCTGATAATTATGTCTTCAATCATTTGTCTCCCTCCATGGTCTTTACACATATTTTATCAGAATTCCCTTTTCCATCCCTTGTCTATAGATCTCACACATTACATGGTCTCATAGTTTTCTAGTACCTTTTAGCTTAAGTTCAATGTCATTTTCAGGTATGTGAAAGACAGTCCAATCTAAACTGATGCTTTAATCTTGTATTCAATTTTAAGTTTCTCCCATCCTCTAGGATAAGCCTGGCCCATGACCTGTATGGGGAGGTGGTCAAGGAGATGTGGTCACTGCTCATCTTTGGTTTACCCTCTCTCCTTCCTATCCTGCTCCTCTGGATACTCAAGCCTTGAGGAAAGGAAAGGGATTGGTAGAGAAAAGTAACAGTGTCCTTTACTTGGTTGTAGGTTCTCTGATCTGTCAGAGGACTCCCTCAGAGAATAGGCTCAAATTTTAATCCTTTGTTATGAGCTCTTTGGAGAAGAAGGTGAAAAGTAGACACTAGTCTCTACTTTCCCTGAATTCCTGAAGACTCATGATGGTTTCCCAAAGTTTTTGAGTACCCTGCTAAATGCCTGGGTTCATATAACCGTACAGACAACACATGTCGTGTTTAACTCAGCAGCTTCCAGATAGGGAAAGAGAGAGATGCTTTTCCCATTTTCTTGTAAAAATCTGCAAACATGTCTCCTCAAGGACTAAAAATGGGAGGATTCTTCACAAAATCTTCCATTGTAATGAACGTTTACCTTTCTTTTTGTAAAGGCTAAACATAAGTGACTAATGTGGTCACTTCTTAATAAGACCTTAATTGTAGTTCTGGGTTTTTTTTTGTTGTTGTTTTGTTTTGTTTTGTTTTTGTTTTTGTTTTTTCGTGGTATGTGGGTCTCTCACTGTTGTGGCCTCTTCTGTTGTGGAGCACAGGCTCCGGACATGCAGGCTCAGTGGCCATGGCTCACGGGCGCAGCCACTCCACGGCATGTGGGATCTTCCCGGACTGGGGCATGAACCCGTGTCCCCTGCATCGGCAGGCAGACTCTCAACCACTGTGCCACCATGGAAGCCCTGTTTTTTTTTGTTTTTTTTTAAATAATACGGGAGTTACTTGTTTCCTTTCTCCTCTGCTTTAAGATTTAGGCAAAATCCTGGAAGACCAAAAAGCAAAACAAAACAAAACAGCAACAACAGATTTCTATTCCAAATTCTGTTTTATAGCTATGGAGGGTGTGTGTAGACTAGTTTTGCTGGGTATTTAATTTCTTTAGTAATTCAAGTGTCTGCCTCAAGGATGCTCTATAAAAAAAAAAAAAAAAAAAAAAAAAAACTTGCCTTTTCCAGGTACGGATACAAATGAAAAAGAAAGGTAAGATAAACAAAGTTCATGAAAATTTCATTTTTACTATCCCAAACATATGGTGAAAATTATAACTTATAAAGAGTAAAGCACTGTGAGAAATATTGCATCTGTATTGCTTATTTTTTAACTTGATGGCCAAAAATAAAATGCTAGGATTTGTTTCCACAAGAAAATAGTAACCTTACCAAAATGAACTGTACTATAAGTTAGGTAAGTACTGAGATATAGAGGCAAACAAATAGATATAATTTTATATTATTGAGTAACTTGCAAAGATGAGTGTGGTCATATTATACTTGTGTTGTACAACTGGGGATTTTTTGGAACTCCAGAGAAAAAACTTTGATTGTTATTGATCATTCCTATCATCCTCCAGCCATTATTGGAAAATTTTAACTATTAAGTGCTGGGGCCATAAAGTTAGTTATCACTAACCTCGAAAGTGTTATGTTTTATATTTGTGAGTTAGTTTCTCAAATTAGGACAAAAGCTCTGCAACAGATTTCATGAACACATGCTCTTTTCCCCTTCCTTCTTCTAGCATCAATGGTTCTGTGTTGCAGTTAATTTAATTAGTGCTTTAGTGAATTGCTCTCCATGTCAACTTAGACAATTTCTTCCCTATATGTTTTTATTTCTAAATGTAATTTGCCTTAGACTTTATAGACATTATATGGAAATTTCCAGCTAACTACATGACACCATGTTTTTTTGAGGAAGGAAGAAAACAACAAATGAAAGAAAAAAAATCATTAATCCCTGTAGATAAGTTATTTTATATAAAAGTTTTTTTTAAATGGTTTTCCCACTGCCTATGTGTGAAACTAGCATCATTACATCAGTCTGTTTCAATCATTGTGTCTGTGTCTGTGAATCAATAATTATTCAATTACTTTAAATAATTTTGAAAGAATCTCTCATTTGGGACTATCAGGAAGCTAATTTTATAGAAATTGAACTGACAAAATATTTTGTCCCTTCCTACCTGATGTATAAGTAAAAAAAAAAAAACAATAAAAATAAATTGAAATGTGTTTTCAATTCAGTCATATTATTATTCCAGCTGCTGCAGTACAGAAGATTATTTTACATAGAAGCAACTGTGCCTGTATGTGTGTTTGTATACTGCATCCTTATGTAAATAGGAAGGAAACAATGACTAACACAGATCCTACAAGCTGATGATGTCTTTCCTCCATAAGCTCTTTGGTTGCAAATACTATTTATCATTTTGTTTTACAAGAATCAAGGAACATTTGGAAATATTAAAATGAATAGTAAATTTGGATTTAACAGATTTGCAACATATGTAATGTATGCACATCTACCATCATCCATATAACATTGACTAAGAAGTTAATGGGCAATACTGACCAAACCTAATGCTTCAGGGAGAACCTTTTAAAGTTTAACAGGCATTGTCATGGCCTGTTATTTCACACAAGGAAATATATTTCCAGCTCTGTCTTTAGTCAGGAGGTTACTCTTCCTGCTCAAGAAATTTAGAATATCTTTACCATCACCTCATCCTATAGAGTGAAGACACATACAGAGCCTTCTTGCATGCAACAACCATCCCCAAGTTTAATGAACAAAGACTGAGCATCATTTGTAACTGAGCAGAGCAGACTGCTTTATGTGACAACCTGGCCAAGTCAGAATATACACTTACCCACAAGTTAAAACGTATCAGGTTTCATTTAATAAAAAGGACCTGGGACATTAATTAGAGCTCATCGGTGTTTTGTAGTTCTGAGGACCCAGTTGTGAAGATCACATAATGGATCTGAAGTCACACTGACTAGATAAGGATATGATAGTCAAGATGGAAGCAGAGGGGCAAAGGAATAGGAGGAGAAGAGGAATTGACATATGATTACAGAGATCCTAATTTTATTTTTATTTCAAGGATTAATACATTATGAAAAATAACTAATGAAAAAAAATAAGGTCATAATTGAGCTGTTGTGATTCATGGCAAAACAATCATGACAATCTAAAAGTAGAAGAAATATCATTGGTAATAATATATTATTATTATATTACTACAGTAAGAAGTACATGGTAAAATGAAAAATCTTAGCATAGTTGGAGAATAGATACCTACAAGCAATTCTTTCCTAGGGTATTAGGTCATTAAAAGAAAGGGGATGTGATTAAGCTAATAAACACATATCATTGAAAAAAAAAAAGTCAAAGTCTCTCTCTTTTTTTTTTTTTTTTTGGTTTAATGAATTTTACTAAAATTTCATGATTTGGCAGGTGAGAAAAATCCAAACTCACCATTAAGGGCCTACCGAAAACACACCTGCCTCATCCTGTCAGCAAAGTTGCATCATTATCACATGGCTCCTATGCAAATTTTGAACATGGAGAGGGGTAATAACCTTATTAGTATATCAAAATCTTGCAGCCATTCAAAGTTCTGGAATTAGAGACAAAGGAAATCCTAAATAAGTTTTTTAATACTTTTTTTACATGCACTATAAAATAGAAAATGTATGACAGAATATCCTTGATAGACAGAAAAGTCTGTTTTATCTGAAAATTCAACAACATAAACATTCTGTAAAACATGAAAATAATATGAATTTGTTTTATTTATCTCTTGATTTACCCTGAGTTAATTGTAATCAACAAGTATTGTACTTTACATAATTACAAATAAACATTTTGTCTTCCTCTTCCTAAGAAAGATTGGAAGACTGTTTCAGTTCCTTAGTGGAAAAAGCATACAGACATTGCAGGCCGTTGTATGTTGATGTGCCTATAATGAAAGACATGGGATGACTTGTTCAGTCTTTTCATACATACAAGTTATACTACCTCTATTAGGCTTTAGTTAGAGAATTTATGTACAAATATATGGCATATACATAATGCATATAATCATATCTATGTATTAAAATAAATGCAGATCCTACTACATATGAAACACTAGGATTAGTGTTTTAAATACTATATTAAAAAGTCTAATCTGCATAGCAATCTAAGCCGTCTAAGATGAATGATATTATGCCACTGGTTTATGTTTTTCAAAATGTCTCTAGAAGTTTGGGCATGGTGGAAAATATCACAGGTATTAGAACATAAACTTAATGGGAATCAAACCTAGCAATTTATGAGTTCAATTTTATATTTTCCCTAGTATTATTTAGAATATCTATAGGTGTTATTGTTCTTTCTCATTGTCAATATCCTTAAGTGTTAAAATATGATTTTATCAGTTTATGAATAACATATAATTATAACTCCACTGTTTTTGATATTTAATGTAAAATCTGGCATTGAACAATTCATTCCATCATTTGCTAAGAGGCTATTGTATTTCAGGATTACAGCCAAAGAAAAATGTACGCATGTGTTCATATGTAATATAAAATAAATATACATTATATAAAGATAAAGCCAAAAGTTAAGTCAAAAATTGTCTAGTCCAATAGTAAAATGCATGTAATCAATAAAATTACTACATGTATGACTTACATATAATGTGTCTCTCTCTATATATATATCTATATATATATATGTCTTTAATATTTTTTAAAAAAATATTGTTTAGCAGTTATAGAAAAAATTTGCTTGTCTGGAAATGTATTTTGGGGGAATAACTTTGATGTTCTTTCAAAGTAGACCCTCAAAAAATTGACAACATACTATAAAAATTCTGAGCTGTAAAGTTCATTTTACAATACTTTGAAATGTATCACCACTTATCTTCATGCCAAGTGACCATTTAGAAATTACAAGTTTCATTCTTTTTCTCCAAAATAAATAAATAGAATTATAGAGCATTACATAGAATTATTCTACTTATTCAGATAAGTAGAGATTCATCAGAGTGGGAACTAAGATTTTAAATTTATATACATAATTATTCTACTGGGCTTACTGACATTGTCAATAGCTTTAAAAAATCCATTGAAAAACTAGTGTTCAGTAGAAATATTGACAACAACGAATACTTCTTTTTAAATTTTATTTATTTATTTTTGGTTGTGTTGGGTCTTCATTGCTGCGCGTGGGCTTTCTTTAATTGTGGTGAGCGGGGGTTACTCTTTGTTGCGGTGCACAGGCTTCTCATTGCAGTGGCTTCTCTTGTTGTGGAGCATGGGCTCTAGGTGTGCGGGCTTCAGTAGTTGTGGCTTGTGGGCTCAGTAGTTGTGGCTCGTGGGCTCTACAGCACAGGCTCAGTAGTTGTGGCACACAGGCTTCATTGCTCTGTGGCATGTGGGATCTTCCCAGACCAGGGCTCGAACCCATGTCCCCTGTACTGGCAGGTGAATTCCTAACCACTGTGCCACCAAGGGAGTTCCAAGAATAATTATTTTAAAGAGTATATTCATGAACATTTTGAATATTGTGAAACAAGGTAGAGAACTAAGTAATGTAAAAACACTTCTGAAAGTCATTAAAATGAAGAGGTTTCCTAGTGAAATTTGTTGGAACTAAGATTGAGTAAAATTCTGTAATTATTTTCATTTTATTATTACAAAATATTAAATATTAACTTGTTTTTTGTCTACTAAAAATAATATTGGTCTCTAAACTACTGTTAAGAGATGGTCTACCCTAACGTGATAAAGGCTGAAGCTTCATTAAAGCTCTGAAATTTCATAATTTAGAGAAAGAGATATTTTTGTTGGGGTGAATAGGGTACGACTATATTTTTCCAAAACCTTTATAATACTGTTAATCTCAATGAAAAAAATAATACTATATATTTCACTTTAAAACATTTTACATTAAAGTTAAATTTAGTACTAGTCACAAGAATAATCAAATATTTATACTAAAGAGAATTTAATATGGTAAAATAAATTGAATTTTAAATTGTATCCAGTTATAATATGGAACATTATTCATTTTTAGAGATTCTTATAAAAATCATTTAAGAAATGAAAATATAAAATGCTAATGCACTTAGATATAATATCTCATTTCAACTCAAATATTTGACTCTGTGAATATTGTATACATACACACAAAAGCTGTGTTTTCATTTTTCTCAGGGTATTGCAATCATGAAATTATACATATATATTTTTATATATTACACACACACAAATACACATATCCATGTGTGTATTTTTAATATAAATATGTGTGTATAAATGTAACCACAGAAAAATTATCTTAAGTATATTATATACAGAATAGATGTGACGATGAAATCCACATATAATTCTTAAATATTTTTATCTGTTGCTTTCAATTTTCTCTGCAAGTAAATTTAAAAAAAGTTATTTTATCTTTAATAATTACCAACATTTTATTACAGTATGAACTTGTTTGAATAAGACATCTCAATACTCTTTCTTGAATGTGTGTATTCCTATGAGCAGACAGCCACTTTTACATCACCCCTAATAAGTTTCTGCTCATGTGGAATATTCAGACATCTCTCTAATTTTTTTATGAGTTCCCAAATGGCAACTACTATAATCATATTCCCCCAGATCTAGTTGTCACCTGCCATATTTTTTTTCTCTGCCTCAAGACTCCCCTTAGTCAATGCATCACTTGTAAAACTATGCAAAGGAACCTCACCATTGCTAAGGCCAGTAGGCAATTTTCCCTGACACTTCTGATTTGAAATCACTAAGAACTTTCTTTCAAAACCCTGCAAGCAAAAACTGGATAACTTGATATAAACTTTAGAAAAATCACCACAACAGATCATGTATGGACAGCCTCAGTGCCTACTATTTATGGGTCGCTCATAAAATTCACTGGAATACCAGATGCCATTGCCAGACATTTGATCTGTAAACCAGGAAATTTATCAGATTGCCACTACTATCCTCAGTCCACCACTGAAAGATGCTTAGAGTCCAATATCTAAAAATTTTCTAGACTGACTGCCATATGAACTAAAAACTGAGTTTTCTACAACCATGAATTTTAATTTTTTCTTTTGTTTCCATAGAAATGGCCATCATTAAATGCCTGATTGGTAGCACCATAAAAAGGCCTAATTTAGATACCCTCACCCTACTTTCATTTACAGCACTGCCCCTTGAAATAAGAAACTACTGTTTAACTCAACTGACCTATTCTCAAGACTAAGACTGTTTCAGTGAGGTTTGGAACAATCCATCAACTCTGTTTCTGGATGGCAAAATTTCTTGGGGAAATTTCAAAAGTGGGGTGGGGGGCAGGGATGAAGGATAGCAGAGTATGCCACCCTCAGAAATGCTACTTTGGCATGAAGATTATTTTGAGCTAAAGGTACATGAAAAACAGCAGATAAAAGAAGAATGTTTTGACCTCCCCTTTCCCTTCTGAAAGCAGAAGACAAAACTCCCATGTGAAAGAAATCTTCCCTATACCAGGAGGAAAGAAACATCCTTAGTATCAGAGATGGAACTGAAATCCCAGAGAACTTTTCTGGTGAATTAGAAGCTAAGATGAGCATAGGATAATCTGATATTATCATCTTCTGTACCATAGGAAACTGTGAGCCTGATTATTGAAGTAGTTTATGAACTTCCATATGAAACATCCTTACAGCATCGATTTACTTACCTCTCTCCTGTTCTCTCTCTCTGTTACTCACTATTTAAAAAAAAAAAAATTAACTTATCTTAAGTTATCCATGTCAGTGTTGCATGCTGAGATCATCAGTGGGAAATACCCAGAAGTTTCTGTTTCCCAGCACCATCTAGTAGAGTTTTTAAGGCTCATCCCTTCAGTGCTACAATCTAAAAACATCTTTTTGTCTGTAGGATCCTTGCTCCACTAATGACTGTGTGTCCCTCTCTTTTCCTCTATTAAAGCCTTTCATACTACAACAAATAGGAGTTCTATTTTCTTGTCTAATCCCTAATAAATGCCCAAGGCTATTCAATTGTTTCAGTAAGAAATAAATGGCAGCTGAATGCATGGAAGTGATGTTAACTAAAATATAACAGCATAAATTTGAAGATAGAAATTTGAATTGACAAGAATTGCTGGTTTATTTCTATAACCAGACCACTTTCTCTGGGCCTATGCTTGGTTTACCCATTTTTCTTCTTATATGGTTAATGCATAACAAAGCAGAGTTAATGGGACTATTTTTCTGCATTTTTTAAAAATATGCTCAGAGGTTTAACAGTTTTTTAAACCTACTGTCTCCTTTGACAATGCTCTAGTCATTCAAACTAATTGCTTTTAGTCTCTATGAACATTTTGACAATTGAATCAAACATGGAGTGGAGTTTGCCACTGAGAATTTCTTGGGTTTCCATTATCTACACTTTTTTTTTTCCTTCTTCTCCTCTACTTCTTCTACACAAACCCCAAAAGAAAACTAAGCTAAAAAAAAAAATGTAAACAAAGAAAACAAGACAACCACCTCCCCCCAAAAAAATACACACACACCAAAAAAATCAAAGGGATAACTCTCATGAATACTTAAATATTATTTACAGGGATAAGGATGTGGCTTAGTCCATCCAGGCTGCTATAACAAAATACCACAGACTGGGAATCTTATAAACAGCAGAAATTTTTTTCTCCCAGTTCTGGAGACTGGAATTCCAAGAGTAGGATTCCAGCACGGTCTGGTGAGGGCCCCTGTCCAGGTTGCAAACTTCTTGTTGTATTTTCATGTGATAAAAAGGTCTAGGGAGCTCCCTCAGGCCTTTTGTAATCTCATTTATGAGGGCAGGGTCCTCATGACCTAATCACTTTCCAGAAGTTTCACCTCCTAATGTCATTACATTGGGCATTAGGATTTCAACATGTGAATTTGAGACAGACATTCAGACCATAGTAGAACTAATCCTTGAATATCAGTGTTCTAAAGGAAAGTATGTGAATTGGGAAGAAAAGATAATCTATTCGGCACAGCAAAGATGCAGTTTTAGCAGATACAACAATAATGGCAATGGGGAATATCTGAAACCATTCTTGCTTGTCATCACTGGGGCTATGAAGGTGCTACTGGTATCTAGTGGATAGAGGCCAGGGCTACTGCTAAACATTCTACAGTACATAGGACAGCTTCCACAACAACAAAAACAACAAAATTCTATTGTCCAAGATGTTGACTATAAATGTTGAGAAAGGTTAGATCACTCTCTAACACCATACACACAAAAAAGCTCAAAATGGATTAAAGACCTAAACGTAAGGCCACAAACTATCAAACACTTAGAGGAAAACATAGGCAGAACACTCTGACATAAATCACAGCAAGATCCTTTTTGACCCACCTCCTAGAGAAATGGAAATAACAACAAAAATAAACAAATGGGACCTAATGAAACTTCAAAGCTTTTGCACAGCAAAGGAAACCCTAAAGAAGACCAAAAACAACCCTCAGAATGGGAGAAAATATTTGCAAGTGAAGCAACTGACAAAGGATTAATCTCCAAAATTTATAAGCAGCTCTTGCAGCTCAATAACAAAAAACAAACAACCCAATCCAAAAATGGGCAGAAGACCTAAATAGACATTTCTCTGAAGAAGATATACAGACTGCCAACAAACACATGAAAGAATGCTCAACATCATTAATCATGAGAGAAATGCAAATCAAAACTACAATGAGATGTCATCTCACACCAGCCAGAATGGCCATCATCAAAAAATCTAGAAACAATAAATGCTGGAGAGGGTGTGGAGAAAAGGGAACACTCTTGCACTGCTGGTGGGAATGTGAATTTGTACAGCCACTATGGAGAACAGTATGGAGGTTCCTTAAAAAAACTTCAAAAGAATGACCATATGACCCAGCAATCCCACTAGTGGGCATATACCCTGAGAAAACCATAATTCAAAAAGAGTCATGTATCAAAATGTTCATTGCAGCTCTACTTACAATAGCCCGGAGATGGAAACAACCTACGTGTCCACCATCGGATGAATGGATAAAGAAGATGTAGCACATATATACAATGCAATATTACTCATCCATAAAAAGAAACTAAATTGGGCTATTTGTAATGAGGTGGATAGACCTAGAGTCTGTCATACAGAGTAAAGTAAGTCAGAAAGAGAAAGACAAATACTGTATGCTAACACATATATATATGGAATTTAAGGAAAAAAATGTCATGAAGAACCTAGGGGTAAGACAGGAATAAAGACACAGACCTACTAGAGAATGGACTTGAGGAGATGGGGAGGGGGAAGGGTAAGCTGTGACAAAGCGAGAGAGATGCATGGACAAATATACACTACGAAACGTAAGGTAGATAGTGGGAAGCAGCCGCATGGCACAGGGAGATCAGCTAGGTGCTTTGTGACCGCCTGGCGGAGTGGGATAGGGAGGGTGGGAGAGAGGGAGACGCAAGAGGGAAGAGATACGGGAACATATGTATATGTATAACTTATTCACTTTGTTATTAAGCAGAAACTAACACACCGTTGTAAATCAATTATACTCCAATAAAGATGTAAAAAAAAAAGTATTTAATATGACACTATGAAATCAGAAAATAAGGATGAGTTGCATGTAAAGAAAATAAGTTTTATAAATAGATTTTCTTTTTAATACTGTCACATTTTTCTTTAACTTCTCTTGGGAAGTTTTAAATCCCCATTATGCTCAGATAGAGCAAGAATATTATGCCAGGAGGGGTCAGATACTCTCACCACACTTACTAGAAAGAAAGGTCCCCATGCTGCATGCCAGTTATCGCTAGATATGCTGTCAGCAAGTGCTCAACGAAATGAAAATTTTCCCTGAATTCATGTTGTGCCTATTTTCTCTACTCCCCAGTGCCTTTCCTCCTCTGGGAATTATAGGAATAAGAATCTCTCCCTTTTATAATAAACACTAGAGCTCACAGTAGGAGCACATCATCTGCCCTCTCTCTGGGGAGTCATTTATCTCCTCTGAAGCTTATGTTTATATTTTGTTGTAAAGAGCAAGGTTTGGGTGCATGTAACCCATTCAGTTATCGGGGAAGAAGCAATTGTTTTCTTATCCATTAGTGCATGTCTTTACCACATGATGAGTGCCTTATGAATGCTGCATTCTGTGTTTTATGACTTTACTACCTATCCATTTAGAGAAAACTGTTATTAATGCAAATGCACACTGCAAACCTTGTAGAAATCCACTGAAAATTATTTTTACTGACAATGCTTCAATTACCTGAAATGGAAAGAAGGGAAATTGGGTGGTCCATGCAGCTCTTGAAACCTCATTTTCCCAGCATTGAAAAGAAAGTTGCCCTGGTTATCACCAACATTAAGGGATGGAGAAGAATCCCACCTGGTGATACGCTCAGGCCACTGGAACAGACTGTAGTCCAAGAGCAAGTCTTAAAATCTATAGCAGTCCTCTCATGCTGGGCAAAGCTGCTTCCTTAAAAAAGAAAGACATCCCATAACCATGCTGGAAGAGCCCAAGACACCTCCTGGCCTCTTTCTCCTGTTTATCCTTCAGAATTTGTTTGTTCAGACTTAGCACTTTTTTCTGTCCTCATATTGTGAGTGTCTCTCTCTCTCTTCTCTCTCTTTCACCTCCATCTCTTCCTGTCTTTCTGCTTTGTACCATTATATTGGTGATTCTGTTGGACTTCTGGAATATTCTGGATCTGCCACTGGACAGTATCCTTGAGATCATCCTCTTGCAAATGCTCTCTGACCTTGCAAATTTGTATTATGTATAACTTCTTACACTAAAGCTGAAAATGGAATGAAAACCCAGATATGACTGGACCTATCAGACACCATGTTATTTTAAGCCTTTACACAGCAAGTAATTTTCTTTTTACTAATATACTTAGAATTGTTACTTAGTTATTTTAACTGATAAAAAAATCAAGATTTTTAGGCAAACAAGTCTATCAAGTTTTGCATTTTGTTAAAAAATAATACAGGTAGAATTTTTTAAATCACTATCTTATTTATTACACCACTGAGAAATTGAGTTGGAGACTGGATGGTGACACAGTCCAATCTGAAACCAACTTCTCAGTTGCCTGAAAAAAAAAAAAAGAAAAATTAATCAAAGATAATTCTCAAAGATAATTCAAGTCTCAGAAATACATGTACTTGCTTTCTAAATATGTGGCATCCCATCTCTGTGGGTTTCTTTACCACTTTGTAGGACTTAACCTTGTTTGTTATGGGATGTCCACAGACATCAGTTCATTTCCTGTTCTATGCTAAACAAATACCTTGGTGAGAAACTGAAGTAGAATTGACACCACAGCATTTATGATCTTTGGATCTGTGAGGTATCACATAGTTATTTTTCTCTGATGGTAGAGAGGCCCACCCTTATGTGTGTCATTATCTCTGATTCCACTGTCAAGAAAACTTGTTTTCACACATTTTACTTTTTTCTTAGGATTCCAAGTCAAAAAATTAATAATTTAGATGATTGAATTCTTCTTCAAAACGTTTTCTACATGTTTACAAGAACATGGCGCTCTAGTGTCAAGTCAAAGAATTGCTTGTTGGCTACAGTTCTTCTCTATAAGCTTCTTCTAAATTTCTTTATGTCATGTTGATATTTCAAAATATGTAGAATGTTGGTGAGACTTTTCTAATTTTACTGTAGATGAGAATTTGATCTCTTTCTTTGTTTGTTTTTTAATTTAGGTACATTACAAAGGAAGAGTTCTAAATATATAAAATAACTCTTCACCTTCTGAGATGATATCCCAGTGCATTACATTTCTATATAGACTAATGCCAATGAATTGTAACTTCTTTTGTCTTAGAATATAAACTTTCTAGCAATGTTAAGATTTTAGGTACAACTGGGAGATATTTAACTTGTTATTCCACTGAAATGGAAAATTTTCTTAGGGGTTAGTTCTCTTTGACAGCAGAGAAGTATACAAATTATGCTGGAAAATATGGCAAGCTTTTTCCCTCAGGACTGAATGAAATGAGACGGCTGTTGCAGAAAAGTACAATCCTGCTACAAACCTAGAAGGCTTTAGAGGCACACATTTGATTTTCCCATCTTGCTAAGTAGTCTTCAAGTCATATATTAGTTTTCCCTAACTGTCACTTACAATGAAGAAGAATGATGCTCAAGATGACCTGAAGAAGTAAACTGACTCTGATGTTATATAAAAGGAATGTATATAAAACAACTGTTCATAGAGAAGCATCTGTTCTGGCAGATGAGACCTAGAGGAAACATTACCTTCTGTGCTGCTCTGAGAAGATAAATCGTGAACCAGCATTCTCAGGAGAATTTCCAATTACTTCTTTTGAGACAAACATATCAACCCAGAAGTGGCTTCCCAACTCACACCTTTGCTGGCCATACAGCCTCACTTCTCTTCCTCCTTTGTGTTGTCATTTTCCCAAGTAACCCTCTACTTTTGCTGGGTTTTTCTTTCCCTTCACTGTATGACCTCAATAGAACAGGTAATAGGAACAGGACTGAAATCCAACTTTTACATATGCTTTCATTGAAAACATAATTGTCTTCCTTAGCTATGTGTCATACAAAATATATACTAACTCTAAAATAATTGTCAGAAAACTCAACCTTTCTATTAAGTGATATTTTCACAAAAAATCAGATATCAATTTAAAAATAGTTTGACCTTTCTGCATGTACTTAGGTCACCCACTGAATAACTAATCATTGATTGTGAATACATTTTTTCCTGCTCTGACCCTATGGCTAAAGTGCCAGCTATCACCTCTCCCCTTGGAAATATGGACCTTCCCATAAAAAATACACAGCTGTCCAATCAAGAAATGCCATGTGCCTTGTGAAGAGAACTTTAGCTTTTTCCATATCTCTGTGTGTTTATGTGTGTGTGTATGTAAAAATGGATTTATTATTACTCATTATAGAGGTAAAAGTTGCAAAGATTTAAACATTTTTACATAAATTGAATCCATGTTTATGTGAGATTTTGAAATTGAAGGAACATATAAAGAAAAAATCATAAAAAATCCTAAGTAGAAATAACTCTTTGGATATTTTCTCACCTATTTACCCATTCTGTCTGTGTTCTCTCTAGTCTCACTTCTGTTCATGTCGAATTTATATTAAACATAAACATCTTATGTATTGATTATTCTTCTCAAAATTAATTTAAAGACTACACATTCTGTATGGAATAACAAACAACTAAATTTTTTCAAGCCCTCAGTTTTAGACATTTTAAGGTTATTTTCATTGTAAAAATAATTTTTGAAGACAAATGACTAACAGTCACTCTGAATATGAGCATAATCATTTTGTGAGTGCATGAACTCAGTATGTAGGAATCCAACTCCTCTCTGGCTGATACAAAATGTTAACCGAAATAATTCCAATTAAGTATTTAAATAAAAATTGGATTAAATATATCAGATTAAATAGGTAAATTTAAATATGTAACATAACAATGCTAAATCTTATGCTAGTACTCTTTAGACTGAAGATATGCTAGGAAAATTAAAGTGCCACAAGAAGGAATTATTTTCAATACTTCATGAAACATAATTCAATTTGAGAGTACTATTTTTATAATGAAAGTTAAGTAATCTACTGCAAATCTTGCATTTCAATGAATTCGAAGGTAACCTACTTTAGTGAGACAAATGCAAATTTTGTATTGTGACAGCAATGATCATGAGTTTCAGTACTGTACTTTCCTTTGGGTAATTTGATCAAATTTCTTTGATTCTCTAAGGATCAGTTTCCTCATATGGATATCTAACTGAATACTTTCTATGAGAATAAAATTCAAAAAAATTCTGAATACTTAAAAAAGGATTTCTTCATTGACTGTATATTTGGTTTATTCACTCAAAGAAGATGATTCATGACACACAAGAAAACAAAACAACTCTAGTTCCTGTATCCTGTATTCATAGATATTTCAGATAATATAACTCTTTTTTATTGAATTATCCAGTTCAATCTCGCAAGACTTCCTTTCGGATTTATGTGTGTATGCTGATCTTTGTAGATGTATACCTTTGAAAACATTTTATCATATTTGTTGATTCAAGAACTAATCAGTGTCATGAATCACACATGCATTTGCCATATTTTCCACTTAAATAAGTACATTTACTTTTCATGTGGCCTCAGATAGTGTTCTGTTTGTCTAACCCTGGGGAAATATTAGTGCCAGCTGCTTCTGTCTAAGAAAGGACAAGATATTGATAAATGGAAAGAAATAGAGTTCATAGTAAGCAGTTTTCATGTACCATATTTTAGGAATTGATTTCTACTGGTGTTTTTTTGTTATAATATCAGCAATAGTTTATGTATTTTAAATGTAATGCTAAATATAATTTTTAGAATAAATTAGTTTTTCTATTACAACTGTTGACTGGGGGGGTTATTTACACACTTAGACATAGGAAAAAAAAACATTTCCAGTATTATAGTGATCTAAAGGTGCTGAAACTGATCTTACTAACATTGTGTTTCTGCCCTCTGTTGTGCCATAAACTGAACATGAGTATATAAAATATAGACACCCTTGGGCCTCTGGACAACTAAAGAAGTCATATATATATATGTATATATATATATACACATGTATATATGGTCTCTTTTGATTATTTGTGGTAGCAATGTTCTGTAGAGTCTTTATGAACACTGAATTAGTGAATTGCTATTAATGGTAAACTTAAACATGTCAATATCCTACAATCCAGAAATGTTTCTCCTTAGTATTTCACTCAAGAACTCTTGCACATTTATATAAAGTTCATTTATATAAAGTCCATAAACAAAAAACATATATATATATATATATATATATATATATATACACATATATGTTTTATGTACATATATACATATACATTTCTTTAGGGAACACATACATCAGTGTCAAAAGTTCAAAAAAGAGAAGAATAATGCTTAATAGATAATTCAGATTCAGAATAGCATTTATCCTTGGGGGTACAAGAGTGGAGAAGGAAAAAGAAAGAACTGCTAGCATAGAATTAGTTCTAAATGGGGCTTGAACTGTTATATATTTAATGTTAGTCGGTCTAGTTTAGTGGTTAGAAGGATTATCTGTGTTTGTGTCTTAGTCTGATTGGGCTGCTATAACAAAATACAATAGGCTGGTGGCTCATAAACAAAGAAATCTATTTCTCACAGTTCTAGACACTGGAAGTTCAAGATTAAGGCCCCAGCATGGATATTCTTGGTTTGCAACTGGCACCTTCTCTGTGTCCTTCATATTGCATGGGGTTAGGGATTTTTCTGTAGTCTCTTCTATAAAGTGTTAATCCCACACATAAGGGCTCCACACTCATGGCTTAAGAACTTCCCAAAGTCCTCACCTACTAATTCCATTACATCAGGCATTAGAATTTCAATATAGGAATTTTGAAGGACACAAACATTCAGACCATAGTAGTTTATATTTCAGCTTTGGTTCAATAAATGTTGGTTGTCAGAGTGATTAATATGTTATAGGTGTGAATCCAAAATATATCCTTGGGATGTATCTAATTTACAGTCTTTTCCAATGTAAATATCTTGAAATGATAAGACAGATATTGATGAAATTAAGAGAATTTCAGCATATGCTTTGTCGATAATTTTAGAGTGAGGGTGAATTTTGTGACTTTTTTTTTCCTTAAAAAATACTTAGGAGCAAATAAACTGCAGATTTTCTTTGCTGTTCTTTAGCTTCTATTGGAAACTCATTTAATGTAAGCTTGGGAAAAGAAAATGCAGTTAAAGGAAGAGTACTTGGGTATCATTTTGGCTTCAGAATTTTTTTTAAAACTTAACTCAATCTTTTGTTTCCACACATGGTGAAATTTCCTGATGTCCCATTTTCACAGACACGGAGGCATGGCTCACAGTGTTTTTAAGAGCCTTACATTTTGCTTATAGATACTACGTCAAAATAGACAAAGAAATTGCTTACACCTGTGTTCATAAGCATATTATTTCAGTTTTAAAAATAAATTTTAAATGTATTTATTACAATAAAAATGACATAGCAATCATTAATTGAAAGATTGCTCAAAAATCTTAATTTTTATAGAGTATTTCTATCTGCTCTGATAGAAATTTAACAATATCTAGCTCAAGGAAAGGACATTCAAATTCAAAAAGATAGACTAATATAAGCTATATTAGTCTTTAGCTTTATTTAGTTTTTTTTTGCATTTTTATTAAGGACTATGAAAAGATTCATTTGGCATGATAGAAAAAATATATATCATATCTTTCCTGAAGAAAGCTTAACACTTAATAAAACATTGTTTTTACTTTGAGAAAGAAAGCATACGTCATGCAATGTTAGCTCTTCTCGAATTCATCCTTTTTCTGTGACGTTTTTGGATATATTATCTTTTTTGGTGGTTTCTATCAAAATTTATACATAAATCCATGGTGATCCTTAAATTCTTATTCATAACTATATTATATGCTGTTCAGTGTTTTACTCCTTAAAATTTAGAATTGTAAAATCAGGTCTAAAAAAAATGTAAAATTCTAAAATGTAAGATCTTGTTATTTAAAGCTTTGTCTCTGGGAGGTTCATATTGTATTGGATAAAACTGGATTCTCCTCTAACATGTAAATTCCTCATTCTTTGCATCAGAACTTTGTGATCAATGTCATGCTTTTCCTTCATCTCTTAAATTGAATTCACCAACCATTGTTGTGGTTGTTTTCTACTTTTCAGATATTTATTTTTTCCTACAGTAGTATCAAGTAAAGCATGCACTTAAAAAATCAGACACATTCATGGATCTGGATCTCAGTTCTTATAAATATTCCCTTACCTCATAACTCACCTACAGGACCTGAGCATCAGAGCCACTAAAGAAACATCTGCTGAAATAATGAGTTTGCTCTAAGCTCCTTTCGATCATCTTTAGATTGAGGCTTTTTGATTAACAACACTGTGTAATATTTTCCAGGAATAATTTCAGATAATGGGCTCCAGCCTTTGATGTTTTTACCCTTTTCAAATCTATTATCCCTGCCTTGCTGGGTTGAGCTCAGTGTATCTGCCATCCATCCTAGAATTTGGTTTGAGGCATTAGAAAAATAGTTACATCTCCTCCTAAATTATACACAAATATGGTTTTTAACAAACTGTCCACCTAAAACATATCACTTTACTTTTTGAAAACCTTTAAGTCCTTATACCAATATTTAGCAGTAGAGAAGTGCTTTAGGCATAGCTTTTCCAGTATTGATTTTTGTTTCAAAACATATTATTTTGTGAAAAAGATGGTCAAGAAATAGTCAGATTCGCTTTTAATTGGGTGATATTCAATTGAGAAAAAGTAAAGGTGGTCAGTAAAGAATACCTCAAACATCTCCCTGCCCCAATCCCCAAACTTGCCATGTGATAAATATTTATGTCTTGTGGAGACATAGAACTTCTCTGGATTTCTAAGTGCTCCTGTAACAAGCTGTGGTTCCCTAAGACTCTTCTTATAGAATGAGAATTATATCTGTAGTGATTTGTCTAGTTATTTGCTTTGATCCAAATGGATTATAAAACTTCCCTTATCTCTGAGAGGACCAAGTGGTCGCAGCCTGGACTAGGTCTCCAGGTGAAGCTACACATGCCTGGGAGACTTGCATGCTATCTGCATGGGTCCTTATGTGTCAGGAAGGAAGACACCCTAGACCTGGAAGACATCTCTAGGTTGTAAAAGTCAAGACTTACAGAGTTATCTGGCTCCTGGAGAGATTTTATTTACCTAAACAGGGTTTGAGGTAAGGAAGAAATTTTTTCAGGAAGGGAGAGGGATAGTTTCCTCTTTCTACTTTACAAGCAGAGGAAATCATTTTTTCTCACTTCTCTTATGTGTGAGGTCCCACTACTCAAAAAGCAGCTTCCAACCTCTCTGGCTGGTGGTTTTCCTTATGTTACATGGTCTGAAGGGAAAGCCCTTAGGCAAAGAGGTTAGGGTATAACACGCTTATTATTTTACTGCAAGGTAATTAGTAAGAAATTTGATTCAGAATACCTCTGCACACATTCAGGATAAAACTAATAATGTGTAATATTAAATACTCAACACATATCTCTTCAAATACTGTGTCTTCAGTAAAGAATTTTCTTATCCATCCTATCTAAAATAACCCTTACCCATATTCATTTATCCTCAGTCCTCTTTCTCTCTTTCATTGTTTTAGCACTTATCTAAAATTATGTAATTTATTTCTTTTTTCTTATTTTCTGTATTCCCCACAGAAGTGTAAACTCCATGACGCCTAAGCCTTGTTTTTTTACTCTATCAGTAGTACAAACAAAGCTGCCTTGTCTGGCAATACAGGGTTCAGACACTCTCTCAGATTTCCAGAAGTATTATCAACCCTATTCCAACTCACCTGAGCACATATTCAAATGGATGATTTTGATTATATAGATATTTGTCAGAAAATATAATAACCAAATATATCCATATATACATTTGAAGAAATAATATTAAAGGAGGTTTTTGAAGGAGACAAAACTAAATGATCCCTTTTCTTATGCTAAAGTGTATATTTATACATGGAGAAGGGATTTGCTACAGACTGAATGTTTGTCACCCCAAAATTTGTATACTGAAAACTATTTCCCAGTGTGATGGGGTTTGGAACTGGAGCCTTCAAGAGATGAATTGGTCATGAGGGTAGAATTCAAACTGCATGTTTGCAATCTCTCTATTGAATGAATGAGATAGTTATGTCCTCCCACTGTTGGGGCCTTTAAGATTTATTTTAATTTACACACACTTTAGCAATGAATCATTAGCTCTTGGAGGAACACCCTGAGAAATCCAGCTATAAAACCTACCATTGTATTTACTTTAATGAAACCTACAGGACTTTGCCCAGCATGTTTTCTTTGAGAAATGTCTCAGGCCACACTGTACGTTTAATTCTGATTAATAGGTGAATATTGGAAATCAGGTAATATAAAAAGGTTTTTTTTGTTTGATAGCTGTGGAGAGGTCATTATCAGTTATTTCAAGCACATAGGTAGAATAATTTTGTATATGTTTTCAACAGTAGCTTAAATTTATTACATCAATGAGGCCTAGTTAAACATAGGAAATACTCTCTAAACATCTAACATAATGTTCTGTTTTACTGAGATAACTGCCTACAACATATTGATGCATCCCTATAATGTATAAAGTCCATGGGCATCGTCTATATTCTTCACTGCTGCATTCCTAAGAACCAGAAGAGAACCTGGCATATGCTAAGTTCTAAGTAAATATTTGTTGAATGAATGAAAAAAAAAAGTCTGTTGCATTATAACTTAAATGCCTAATGTGTTCTAAACATTGCTAAGAAACTTCCAAACAAATAGGTGATAAATAAACCTTCTAAAGGTATGATAGCTCTCATCTTCTAACGAGGAAATTGAGATCCAAAAGTTATCTGGGGTCACACACTTCATACAATAGTGTATGCCTCAAAAATCTGTGAAATGCTCATTTTTCCGTTATTCTATGTTGCCAAATGATGAATGATGTCATTATAATTATAATTTATATACTATGTGTTTATGGAAGTGATTGCAACCATTTTAGATCTTTTCTGCACAGTAATATAAAATATGAAAAAGGGGGAGAATGAGAGAGAGAGAGATGGAAGGATGGATGGAAGGAAGGAAGGAAGGAAAGAAGGAAGGAAGGAAGGAAGGAAGGAAAAAGGAAGGAAAGAAAGAAGGAAGGGAAGGAGGGAGGGAAGGAGGGAAGAAGGAAGGAAAGGAGAAAGAAATTCCACCCATGAATCCAGAGTCACACTCCATAGAGAGCACATGCTCTGAGCAAGATAATAAAGCAAAAAACAGTACCTGGATGCCAGGATTCATGGTAATTAGAAACTGAACATTCAGGAAACACATAAAATGATGTATTTTATTTTTTGATAGTTCTTTCAATTTTATTAAGTTGACTAAATTCTCCAGTTTATATAGGAAAAAAGTGTTCTGCAGAGCCTCTAATTGTTATTTAACATGCCCAGCTGTTTCTCTGTCCAGTATAGAATTCCTATTTAGAAACATAGAGGCTTAATATAATTTTCCTATAAAATTTCTAGATTACCAATACTAATATGAATGTCAAATTCTAAGTAAAATAAAATAGCTAATATAGTTTGGTTTCACTCTAAAGTAAGATTTTTAATATAAATGTATATTTCTAAATAACAGGTGTCTTTAGAGTTACTGTAAACTTTTTCCCAATTATACAACATGAAAACCAAAAGGCATTCTGTGATACACATTCAGGAGAAAAAAATGACTACTGTTTCATTTTTACTATTTATGTAGAAATATTTATAATTCATTAATTTAGTAAGTAAAGTAAAATAGTATCATATATATATATATATAAATCATCTATGATCTAACCAATTAGAGTAACCTGTAGTAATGTAGTATATTCCTTCTAAAGTGATGCACATGCATATATTCACATGCACAGAGTATCATACTGTATATAAGGTGTGTAATCCTCATATCATTCATGATTATAATCTGATCATTGTCTTGGGTAAAAGTACCTCTATAAAATATCCATTATTAAATATCTGCTGGTATAAAAGTTATTAAATATATAAAATAAATAATTGTAGAATATAAAATTGTTAATTTAATTATTGCCAAGTTTGAGATATCTGAACCTGTGTTCATTTGTCATGCAATCTTACAATATTAAAATAAACCCTTATATGAAAATATTTGTCAATGTCTATAATTATTTTACTAGAATTATTTCCAAAATTAGGAATGTACAAATAAATGTATGAACATTATAAAAGCATTTGAATTTGTATAATTCAATAAAATTTATAAATTTATCACTATGTACTCCAGAAACCTCCCACAGCTGAATGCGTCTATAATAAATGATCTGACATTATTTTTGATGCTTGACTGCTAGCAGCTTTCAAGCTCCACCCCTCTCCCTTCCCTTTTGCCTCACACCTGGATAAGCCAGTTTACCGCAAGCCCCGAGCTCCCTCCATTGGTACCTTTGGGAAATTCAGATCATTCAAACCCAGGCCCAGAAAAGCTTCACCTTGGCTCCAACATCTAATCACAATAAAAGCCAGAGCCAGCTGCCTAACCCCCGACTTTTGTTTTATTCAGGATTTGACCTGGTGGGTTATTTTTGGGGAATCATTTTGCTATTTAATCTGTGAACAAAAAACTTATTTCACATCCATTGGTGCCTGTGAGTCATTCTTCCTGACCTATTCCTGAGGAGGGGTGTAGGAGGCTGCAGGATGTCCATCCAGGATGTCAGGCCCTCAAATAAAACATTTACATTAAGGACCTATTTTACTACAATTTTGTGAATTTGATGAGTGTAAATAGCTTTTAATTATTTTAAATGGCTAAGGAAGTGTAATTTATGACTGTAATCTACCATGTAACGTTTCAAACAAACTCACCTATTAGATGAGATGTAGACTGTTTTAAAATAAATGTACTGAAGAAACAATCTATTTTCATATGTAATATGTGAGAGACATAGCCTTCAAGCTACCATTTCTACTCATAGCAACTGTGTTTATTTAATGAGAGTCTATTTGATCTGAATGATGTGGATAATTGCTTCAATCTCTCATTTCATTGTCAGTTTGCAAGCACATTTTTAAAAAGACAAAATGAAAATGAACTGGCCTTATTTGGGAAAAAATATTGGGGCCTACTTTTTTCTTCAACCACACTCAATTTCAGCAACACTTTGCTTTCAGTAATCAATGTTTGTCTTAGGAAGAAAAACATATCCATTTCTGATATGCAAAATGCAACAGTTACCACATCCTCTCCAGCATTTGTTGTTGTCTCATTTTTTTTTTTCCACTACTGGGCATATACCCTGAGAAAACCATAATTCAAAAAGAGACATGTACCACAATGCTCACTGCAGCACTATTTACAATAACCAGGACATGGAAACAACCTAAGTGTCCATCAACGTATGACTGGATAAAGAAGATGTGGCACATATGTACAATAGAATATTACTTACCCATGAAAAGGAACAGAATTGAGTTATTTGTAGTGAGGTGGATGGACCTAGAGTCTGTCATACAGAGTGAAGTACGTCAGAAAGAGAAAAACAAATACTGTATGCTAACACATATATATGGAATCTAAAAAGAAAAAACAAACAAACAAACAAATGGTTGTGATGAACCTAGGGGCAGGACAGGAACAAAGATGCAGATGTAGAGAATGGACTTGGGGACATGAGGAGGGGGAAGTGTAAGCTGGGACAAAGTGAGTGATTAACATTGACATATATACGCTACCAAATGTAAAATAGATAGCTAGTGGGATGCAGCTGCATAGCATAGGGAGATCAGCTTGGTGCTTTGTGACGACCTAGAGGGGTGGGATAGGGAGGCTGGGAGGGAGGCTCAAGAGGGAGGGGATATGGGGATATATGTATTCATATGGCTGATTCACTTTGTTGTACAACAGAAACTAACACAGCATTTTGAAGCAATTATACTCCAATAAAGATGTATAAAAACAATTTTTTTTAATGTTCACTAAGCTTAATCATTCTAATACATATTGTTGTCAAATAGTATGAATGGCAACACTGAATCTCATTGATTGTTCTTTCATCATTTGCAGCATAATAAACCACTGATGATGTTTGCAAAGCTGAAGATCCCATACTATTCTGGAAGGGTGGGAGGGAGGGATAGTTAGGGAGTGTGAAAGTGACAAGTACCAACTGCTATATATAAAATGGATAACCAACAAGGACACTGTATAACACAGGGAATTCTTCTCAATATTATGTAACAACCTAAATGGGAAAATAATTTGGAAAAGAATAGATATATATATAATGTATGTATAAGTGAATCACTTTGCTGTACACCTGAAACTATCACAGCATTGTTAATCAACTATACTCCAATTTAAAATAAAAAGTTAAAAAAACCCAAAATGCAACAGTTACAATTGTTGACATTGTAATTTTTAATTTAGAAAAAAAAATCATGTCTCTTTGCAAAGTTTAATTAAAGGGGAAATAGAGAGTTAATGGCTTTAAGTATGAAAATATTGTTATCAGAAGAAAAGAATAAAAATCATCAAGGAAAATTGAAAAAAGTTTAGGTTGAGTCTCCGTAGTATGAGAGTGAATCCTCAGGGGAAAAGGGGGAGAAGATTGACAATAACAAGGAAGGTCTTTGATCAATCAAATTTCGGATGTGTTTTGTAGTGATTTCAACATAATTGAGAATAGGTTTGAAGAAGCTAAACTCCTGAATCTTATGAGTCATCCCTTAGTCCCTACCTTAAGATGCATTTGAATCCAGAAAGAGAGCCTGAAGCTTTAGAGGTCTGTTATGGACTGAATATTTGTTTCCCCGCTTAAAATTTTTATGTTGAAGCCCTAACTCACAATCTGCTGGTATTTGGAGATGGAGACTTTGGGACATAATTAGGGTAAGATAAAGTCACAAAGATGGAGCCCCTATCATGAGATTTGTGCTCTTATAAGAAGAGATACCAGAGTTTGCTTCTGCCATGTGAGTACATAGTGAGCAGGTAGCAGTCTGCAAGCCAGGAAAAGAGCTCTCACCAGAACCCAAATATACTGGAACCCTGATCTCCAACTTCCAGCCTCCAGAACTGTGAGGAAATAAGTTTCTGTTGTTTAAGCCACCTAGTTTATGGTATTTTGTTACAGCAATTTGAGCTGATTAATTCAAGGTCTGACTCTAGGATCTGGGTCACCTGCAAATGAATTTTAATAGCAGGAAAGAAACTGAACTCTTATCAAAGATTTCAGGGCTTCAAGATTGGAGAATGATACAAGAAAAAAAAAGTTGTTATAAATTAATTTTTGACAGTTGGAGGTACTTATTATCATGTATAAATATATAGAAAATAATTGTGTGGTAATTTTAGAAATTATAGAGTGCTAAGTTTTATTTTATAATATTTAGTTGTTATAGCATCATTAAGTTTATGGTATAAGTTATATTTCATAGCAAGTGTTTGAAAATATAAACTATAACGTAAGCATATGTTTGTTTTGTAAACAGCTGTTGTTTCAACTTTAAATTTTTAAGCCAGTAGCTATATATTTTTGAGATTCAAAAAACTTCACATTTCTAGTTCCATATTTCTATGAATTTCTGTAAATAGAAAGTTAATGGTTAATTCAAAGCTTATTTTATAAAACTATTTTAGCATTTCTGTGTAATCCAAACTAAAGTTATGCAAATAAGCAATAACAGAGCTTATATTATAGCTACAATGTAGCTTCTTCATAGCTTCTACATTCTGTGGAAGTGTTTAAAAACTCACAAATAGACTACAGAATTTTGAGTAATTCTTAACTTTAGATTCAGTCTAATGCAATGGTTAAGTGTACAAACTACAGAGTTAGATTGACAAGTTTAAATTCTGGCTCTGATACCTGATAGCTTTAAGACTTTGATATATTTCAGAGTTTAATTAAGTAATTTAACCTCTCAAATTGCTCAACTCCCTCATCTTTAAAATAAGAACAATAAGAGGCACTCTCTCAAAGAGTGGATTTGTGGCTAAAATAAAGTAAAGCACTTAGAATTGTGTTTCATACATGGTAATAATTTGATAATTAGCATCTATTTTACCCTTTTAACTCATTCTTCTGTGTGAATATACTTTAAGACTTTTAGCAAACTCAGTTGCATTAGATTCTGCAAGGGTCTAGAGTAGATCTCTGCCTCCCTGTTCCTATATATAGGTTTATTGTTTAATCGTGGAGAAAACTTTCAAGAAAGATTAAAATATATGTGGAAATAAATGAAGACCAAGCAGAGACTATTTATTCAGAGCTTGCTGTAGCAAAGAAGTCCGCCACCACCATTTTGATTTTGGCAGAGACTCAAAGACAAGCAGAGGAGTTTATGGTGGAAGAAGTGAAGGCTGCAGGTGTACCCTGATTGGAGGCTGTTGGCATGGAGAAGCTGGAGGTGGGCTGACTAGAAACAGGCATCCTATGTAATTGGTTTGGGATGCACATTTGGCTTTTCTTGGTTAGTCTTATGTTGGAGACAGGGACAAAACTAAGGAAGCTGTCAGGTGTTAGTTAGGTCCTGGCAATTTGAGCCCCCTTGTCACAGAGGTTTTTATTTGGATTCCTGGATTATTACTAGAGATAGTGTTCTTATTTACTACTAGTCTGACTTATAAATAGAAGGCTGGTTTCCTGTAGATAATGAGTTATTTTCCTAGTCTGGTTGCTGCATGTTGAGGATCAGAGTTCTACTTTTGTATATGGTCCTTTTGTTTACTTAGTCTCTCACATGTTTTGACCATACAGGGAGAATATATTTCTAAAATTCTCAAAGTCACAGACTGTGCAATCATAATCATTTTTAAAAGTAGCCCATTTGTTGTAATTATAGTTATAAATTAAGTAATAATGTAATTAATATTATTTTAATTTAATTACATTAATTTATTTAACTAATTCTATTAATGATATATTTTTCTACCAACATCCTCAATTTTAACTACATCCTCAATTTTAACTACTTTGTTATATACCTTGTTATATACCTCAATTTTAACTACTTTGTTATATACCTTTATTCACAAAATGATGAATAAATTTAGGAAAGAATGACTGAGCTGTTGTTGTTTATGTGTATGTATCTATAAAATGAGAGGATACATCACATATCCTTAGGATAGCAAAAGTACAGACACTGAAAAAAACTATGCAACTATTTAATAAAGCTTTTACTAATTTGAGAGACTGTTCACTCAGACTTATTCTTGAGACCAGATTTCAAAGGTTATTTTTTCCTGCTTATTTATTCAATTACTAATAAAATAAACCTCTACAAAACTAAAGACTCATGATGGTATAACATTCTCCTATTTAAAAGGAATATACAAAAAAAATATTTAGGAGAGTCCATTTTTTTCCCCATAGTATGTAATTCCTTACTTGTTTAGAGCTGCAAAGCAGGGTGCAAAAATATCTTACTTTTGCAGATAAACTCTTTATGAAATCACAACTCATTCAATTGAATTCATCCATTTTATCAAAGAAAAAGTGTAACAAACAATAATAAGCTCATATTAAAATGAGAAAAAGACACAAAGCCAGTAAATGGGTAGTAACGAAATCTTCAATTTAGTAATAAAGAATAACAAGTTATCATTACCAACAATTACTGCAAATTTTATTGCAATGTTAGGGAAGATTTTCTGAAATAACTTTTTAAATACATTGACTGTTTTGGTAGAGGTTAGGCATCTTGATGAAGTGTCATACACTGAAAATCTTTTGGCCTTTTAGTTGTGGAAATGGCCTCTGTATTTCTGGAAGTGCAGCTGTAAAATAATAAAAGTAAATGGAGCTACTCTAGTATTCATGCCAAACCATTTAGAAGCATATTAAATTATCATTTGAATAATTTATGGAGAGTCTTTGTCATGATGTGATGTGTGCTTTGTGATTATGGGGAGCTTTTTTTTTAAAATTAGGTTTCTGGGCTTAATTTTGTGAAATAAATCAAAGGTTAAAGCTAAGGGAACCTCATCTATAAATAAACCTTAAACCAATGCTTTGAGTGTACTGAACCCAACTGTGGTTCGCTTGCCTGACACAGCAAAGAAAATCTACTGACAAGAGGTTGTGGTGAAGGAAAGCACAGTGTTTATTGCAGGGCACCAAGCAACGGAGTAGGAGACAAGCCTCAGATGCTCTTCAACTTGGTCTTTGAGTTTGGAATCTTTTTTTTAAGTGGAAAAACAAAGAGGCTGGGATTAATCTTTGTCTTGTGACAGTTCTGTGACATTTCTTAATCATAATTTCTGGATTCAGGTTGTCTCTGGTTTATGATTCTTAGGCCAGGTGGTCCATGGCTCCAGAGTCTGTTATCTCTTCTTGTCCTGAAGAAACAACCTGAGTTGGTACATTAATAATTATATCTATAGTAGCAATTTTAGTGCATTAACAATGTTATCAAGAAAAGTTTTAGTCATCTGACTCTGGTTAATTAGTGCTCAGTTCGTACAGGATTGAGGTCAGAGGAGACAAGAAAGAGAATGAAGTTTTGGATAGAGAAATTAATAATAAACAGTAATGGAACACAGTTTTAGGGGGACTGAGTTTCATTAGTAGAGTCAAGTACTACTGGCATTAGTCAGTATTTTCCAACCACAGGTCCTCATTCTAAATGACCTGACTCGCTTGAGACACTGTGAACACTCAGTGTGTATAAAATCACTTTTTGTTACATATGTCTTACTCCATCTAAGTAACTCTTCATATAAGATCAAGGGTTGTGTTAAAAGATGCTTTTCAGGAAAAAAGATAAAATTATGACTCTCATACAGATATAAAAATGAACAAATCATAAAAGCTTTTTTTACTTCATTCTATGAGGGAAACAGAAAGCCATTGTAACTTGGCCAAGACAGAATGAGAAAGAACAGCTATAATTGTACAGAATTGTAAAATAGCTCAAAGAAAATAAAAAAAGTTTTAATCAGATAAACCAGCAGGGAGTGCTGAATGTAGACAATGCACAGTTGTAAAATGGCTCAAAGACTATGAAAGACTAGAATCATGTGACATGGAGTGGGCTGTCCTCTAGTCACTGCATTTTCATTGAATGACATTTTTTTTCTATAAAAAGGTTTTCTGTCATTAACACTGATATAATTTTGCAACTTTTATCCAACTAATTAAGGCACTTTGAATGTTCACATTTAAGTATCCTTGATATATAATGTTCTGATTGATGAGGAGGTTGGTTAAAATAGATGTAAATCAGTTCAGAGCTGGTATCCTTTGAGAGACAAAAGATACAGAAAAATGGCCAGACTACATATCACAATAGAACTTCGACCCACAACCTCTATAGTAACAATCCAAGAAGCCAAAGCACAACATTTGAAGCAATCGACCCAGGAAGCTCAGAATTGATTGATGACTGCCACTTTCCCTGTTTTTTGGCCCAGCTTCCAACTCAGGATCAAATGGAGAAGGCCAAATATGTTCCCCAGACCAATCATGTAGGATGGCCTGCTTCTTATAAGCCAGCTTGCAACTTCCTTGTCCCAACAACCTCCAATTAGAGGGGAGCTGAAGCCTTGCCTTTTCTCTCTACAAAGCTTTCCCACTTCACTGCCTGCCTCTGAATCTCAGTCAGGTGCAAGTGTCAATGGATAACTCCCTTGCTAATGTAAGCTTTGAATAAATACCTTCTGTTCATTCTTATGTGGGTGTACTTTGCTAACCTCCACAACTCACAACTACGAAGATCAGTCAATGTTTAGCTAACTCATAGAAGGGAGAAAACTGAAATAGTTAAAATAAATGCAATATTCCAGAAACTCACCTTTGAGGTACATTTTTTCTTGATTGACAATCTACATGTACTAAAACTCCTGATAATTTAGACATTTTCAACCAAGTTTGACCTAAATATTGATTCTGTGCAAATACTGGATTTTTGAAAAAATCTGATTATGATGCATCATGCCTAAATTAAATATTGGATTTAAAAAGCTAATATTTATATTTTCAATTTTATTAATATATACTTAATTTCATTTAAAATATTATTTTGGTGTGTTTATAGTTATCTTTATCATTCTATATTTTGTTTATTGCACCTTATCTGTTATTTTATCATTAATTTATGCCAAATTTCTGTTCATATATTTTTGAAATGAGCAAATTTTGGTTTTATTCTAAAACCAAATTTCTAATTTTGTCTTTCTCCCTTTATTACTTTTGTCCTTAACTTTACTATTTTCTTTATTTTATTCTCAACTTTTTGTAATAAAAGCTTATCTTATTTACTTGTAGTTTCTGCTATTTCTAAATCAATATTTAAAGCCATAGATCTTCCTCCTGTGTATTACTTTACATATTTCTTAGGCATTTGACATGTCATATCTCATCAGTATATTTTCAAAATATTTTAAAATTTATAATGGAATTTATTTTTATGTAGGGATATTTAATAACTGGAAATTTGGTTTCCAAATATATAAGATTTTTGTCATTAATTTTTGTTTTTCTTTAGAGTCAAAAGGACATAGCATATCCTTTCATCATAATTCACTGAAAAATTTTATTGCCTAATGCAGGCATTATTTTCAGATTATATTATCATCTCCAGGAAAAATCAACAGATCAGAAGGCAGACTTTTAGAAAATAATATATTTTTTAAATTAAACATTTTTTTTTCAACATCTTTATTGGAGTATAATTGCTTTACAATTGTGTGTTAGTTTCTGCTTTATAACAAAGTGAATCAGCTATACATATACATATCTCCATATCTGTTCCCTCTTGCATCTCCCTCCCTCCCACCCTCTCTATCCCAATTAAACATCTTTTAAGCATATATGCTAAGCTTTCTTCTAAATGTTGGAGCTATAGCATTGGTCAAAAGATCCAGAATTCATGACTCACATGAAATCTTCATAGGAATATTTTATAGTAAAGTATATTGAATATAAGAACATCATAAAGTCAATAAGGGAGAAAAAATCAGAGATGAGATATGATTAGAATAAGATGCTTGGAGAATGTCTCACTGAAAAAGTATATCTGAGAAGAACTCTGAGGTGTATTAGGAAGCCATCCATAAAAATATCCTAGAGGAATGCTTTTCAGAGGGAGATAAATGCAAATTAATAGTGTATTCTAGCCAGTGGTGAAGGTTTAATAACCATATTAAAAGGAGATTCCTGACTTATAGATTTCATGATTTCTTATGGTACAAATATTATGACCATGGCCAATTTCAACTTATCAACATGAGTCACTGGATTCAGACATCATTATATAATCTCTCTATCATACATATATAATAGATCTGGACAGAGGTATGATATATGTAAATAACCTGCAGAATAGAGATCATAGTAAAATGTAGTAAAATGATTAGTAATTGATGAGTTTTAAGTATATTTTACTCATTTTTTAATATAATTTATTTTACATTTAGTATATAATTTATTTTTTAACAATGACTGGGTTTGACAACTGGCTTTCTAAATGTTTTATTTTCTTCTTTTTTTTTTTTTGACTACACTGCTTGTGGATCTCATTTCCCTGACCAAGGACTGAACCCAAGCCACAGCAGTGAAAGCCCAGAATCCTAACCACTAGGCCACCAAGGAACTTTCTCTCAAAATTTAATAATCAACACTAACATGCAGTTTTGGGTTACCAATGGATCCAGGAAATCAAGGCCAGTCCTTGGGATGGAGTGAGTGTACAGGAAGAGTAGGAAAAGTTAAAGAGGTACATGGGCATTAGAACAGGTAGGGCCGGATTAGGCCTATACATAGAATTTTGCTGTTATTCTGCATGGCTAGGGATCCACTAGAGGGTTTTTAGCAGGAAAGGAACATGATCTATTATTTTAAAAGTATCATTCTGACTTCTATTTTGAGAATAACTTGGATTACAGTAAATGAAAAATGAGTAAAACCAACTAGAAGGATGTTTAAATAATCCAGGGAAGAGGGAAACGTGTTTTGAACTAGAGTTAGTAGAAAAAATAGAAACAAATGACCAGATTCAGGACAACTTTTAAAGATAAAGAAAATACAATTTGCTAAAAAATTAATGTGAAGTGTGAGAGTAAGAAAAGAGTCAAATGATGTTGACCTTGAGCTTCTGGAAGGGTGAACTTGTCATTAACCGAGATGGGAAGGCAAGGTAGAAGATTATGATGTCACGTTAACTTTGGAACATGCTAAGTTAAGAGTGGCTATAGTGCAAATAGAAAGGTTGAGTAGAAGTTGGATATATGAGTCTGGAGTTTAAGTGTCTAAATCACTAACTGTAACAGAAGACTGTACTCCCAAATGGCTTTGATAATAAATGCTTAATAGCAATTTAATTACTAGGTAGATAAGACAAGCAATGTCTTGCATTAAGCAGGAATTATTTAAATTATGGCCTATGCACATATATAATAAGTGAAATTATTCTGTCCTTTTGGGGGGTGTAGAGGGTTATAAGTTAGTGATATTGGTGAAATGTATAGAAAATACCTTCTTTTTTGTTTCAAATGTTGTCTATCAACATTTATTCCTCAATAGCTGGTGAAGATTACAATCACTCAAGCCAGTTCTGTGCTTTCTAATGGGCACTTAATCTATTTCCTCACTGTCTTCAAAGGGGAATTAAAACAACAACAACAACAAAACATGGATATCTTGGTTTCTCCACCCAGTTACAAGCAAAAAAAAAAAAAATTTTAATGACTGCTCTTACATATATATATGTACATATATATATGAGATTTTTTTTTTTAATGCTGTGTTTCCCTTTATCAGCAAATGTTATTTCAGGGTCCTAGCAACAAAATTTTGCCTATTTTTACAACTAGAAGTAAGTTTTTTAAAAGCACATTAATATTCCTGTAGTAATTTCATAGCTGTTATCTAATTTAATACTTAGAATAAGTTAAAAATAATTTTGATTTTGGTACCACTTACAACTTTAGAGGACCAGGTCTTAATGCTATCTTTTCTGTCTGATCTTATTTGCAGAAGTCGTTCTTCACTCTGGCTACTACTGAGTGGTAACCAGAAGTTAGACTCTGATAAGGAACCTGGGAGCTATTTGGTTCTGAAACACAATACCAAAAATTACCAAAATGTCCACAATTCTGGGCATATAGGTAGGCCTCATTTCCATATTGTGCTGAGCAGAAGAGGACTATATAATTATCCTTACACCTTGAGAAATGCAACCTAGTTCAGGGAATATAAGAATATCTAATCACTTCTATTAAAAGTCAAGTAAGTTGAATCTTTTAAAAAAAATAAAATGCATTAAGGTCAAAAGAAGGGAGAAACCAGAGTTGCTTGGATAAATCAAGACCTTTAATAGAGAGAGCAGTATTGAGTTTGAACTTGAGGAATGACTAAAATGTCAACAGGTAGAAAGAAAATAGCTAGAGTTCACTAGGCAGACAAGTATAGTGTGAGCAAAAGTTCAGATATTGGTAAAACAAACAATGTATGAAAAGAAAATCAAGTTTTGCTGCAATAAAGTCAGCATAGAGGAACCATACACATTAAGGCTGGAAAATAGTGATGCTATTGGGAGGCTTGAAAACTAGCGTGAGGTCTTTTCATTTTAGTAGGAATTGTAATTATTTCCAGGTTTTTATTAAGAAAGTGAAATGATTGTAACCAAATTTGGAAAATAACTGGTTGAGTACTGAATGTTGCAGAATCTCAATCAGGAGAATAGTGGCATAAGAATGGAAATATGGGAAATAAAAACAAAAATAAACAAATGGGACCTAATGAAATTTAAAAGCTTTTGCACAGCAAAGGAAACCATAAACAAGATGAAAAGACAACCCTCAGAATGGGAGAAAATATTTGCAAACGAATCAATGGACAAAGGATTAATCTCCAAAATATATAAACATCTCATGCAGCTCAATATTAAAAAAAAAGCAAACAATCCATTCAAAAAATGGGTAGAAGACCTAAATAGACATTTCTCCAAAGAAGACGTACAGATGGCCAAGAGGCACATGAAAAGCTGCTCAACATCACTAATTATTAGAGAAATGCAAATCAAAACTACAATGAGGTATCACCTCACACCGGTTAGAATGGGCACCATCAGAAAATCTACAAATGACAAATTCTGGAGAGGGTGTGGAGAAAAGGGAACCCTCTTGCACTGTTGGTGGGAATGTAAATTGATACAGCCACTATGGAGAATAGTATGGAGGCTCCTCAAAAAACTAAAAATAGAATTGCCATATGACCCAGCAATCCCACTACTGGGCATATACCCTGAGAAAACCATCATGCACCCCAATGTTCATTGCAGCACTATTTACAATAACCAGGTCATGGAAGCAACCTAAATGCCCTTCGACAGGTGGATGGATAAAGATGTGGTACATATATACAATGGAATATTACACAGCCATAAAAAGGAATGAAATTGTGTATGTGTAGAGACATGGATGGACCTAGAGACTGTCATACAGAGTGAAGTAAGTCAGAAAGAGAAAAACAAGTCTCTTATTTTACCGCATATATGTGGAATCTAGAAAAATGGTATAGATGAACCCGTTTGCAAGGCAAAAATAGAGACACAGATGTAGAGAACAAAGGTATGGACACCAAGGGGGGAAAATGGGGGAGGGGAGGTGGCGGGGGTGGTGGGATGAATTGGGAGATTGGGATTGACTTATATACACTAATATGTATAAAATAGATAGCTAATAAGAACCTGCTGTATAAAAATAAGATAAAATTCAAAAAAAAAAGAATGGAAATGTGAACTACAGTACGAATTTTAGAGGTAGAAACCACAGGAGTCAGAAAATAATTGGATATGAGAGGCAAAAAAGAAAGTTGAGCCAACACTAAATGTGTGGTTCTAAGTGACAGAGAATGATGGTCCTGCAATTGGGAGGAATAGAGAAGTTGGAAACAGATGCGGAAGTCCAGTTTTGGACATGTGGTATATTGCACAGATAACATCTGGGCATCAGATATCCACTTTCTCTGAATAGTGAATGAAAAAGAGAGGGTTACAGTTATGTACCTTGAGTATTTTCAGAATAAAAGTATTGAAACCTGTGAAAGTGGATATGATTTTAGGAGACATAAAAGGAAGATTCAACATACTACTTTATCTTTTCAGCCCTATCCAGGCCATCTTCCACTTAAAAATATACACTCAGTTTTGAACTTCATCTAATTCAGTTATGCTATTCTTTCTTTATGAGAACTAAACTGGTTTCAAAACAAGATTCTCTCACACTAATAAATGTGGCAAGACTGCTAAGTGCCCAGCTAATATCCTCTCTTCTTTCTTACCACTGAAGTCTGATGTTATTTGTAGTGTTAATGAGGCAGGTTTTTTAAAAAAATGATAAAAAATTGTTTTCCCACTTCTTGTCATGTAACACATTTTGGCCAATGAGATAAAGGTGGAAGTCCCAAGGGAACTTCCAGGGGCTCACGGGCATGCTTCCCTTTTGCTCTTTTCTTTCTTTATAGCTGAAACACTGATGTGATGCCTGGAGTTCTGACAGCCATCTGGAGAACATAGAAATGAGACTTACACCAGAATCAAGGACAGGAAATGTGTTAAGGAGCTAGTGTCACTTGATGGCACTGTGACCCTGTGGTCTAATCCTGAACTCTCTACTCTAACTTTCCTGTACTTGAGGAAACAGTACAGTTACAACGTGTTTAAGGCACTGTTTTGTAGCTTTTTCTTGTTCCTAGATGGATATAATTCCAAGGGGATTGAATGAATTCAGTGATTTCCTGTGCCAACCTGTCATAATATGAGTATGTGGATTTACTTATCATTATCATGAAAAATGTATCAATTTTAAGGGAAAAATGTAAACATCTCATGTTAAGACCCATAATTGAAGTGGCTTAACAGTATGCATTAAACTAAACATAGATTTTTAAGTGTGCTTTTTGGATAACAGGACTGTTTATCACCTTTCAAAGACTTCTGTTTCCTGTTTCAATCACCTTGGTTCATGAGTAGGAACAAACTTGTTTTCATCTAAGTAAATATTCCATCAGTCACAGATACCAACTGAGAAGGTATCACACCTTGACATTTTTTGCTTTCATATTCCTAGCATGTTTGCTTGGGGCAGCGTGAAATGCATGCAGATACATAGGGGAGAGTAAAAGAAATTTAACCAACAAGTGGTTTGCTTCCCTTGAGATAGACTACATATTACAAAATTGTGACAAATTGGAGAACTGGAGGCATGAAAAAACATATTAAAAACATAAAACCTGATTACTTTATCTTGAGTAATTTATCATTTTTCCCAGGGTTTATCTTATTTGCACAGTAATCAGGTGATGTTAAAATAAAAACCCTAAACTGACTCTATTAAAGTAAAAAAGGAAAAAACAAAATAAAATACAAATTTAAATATTAAGGGCACTCTAAAACTCCCAAACTAATGACTATTCTCTTATTTGATCAGTGAGAAGAATATTGCTCATATTGGGAAAACTTTGTATACTTATTTTTTATATCATCAAATGAACAGAAGGAATAGAGAAAAATGTTTAAAGTCCAACTCATATTCTAAGCATATTTGTCTTAACCATTCAAAAAAAAAAAGCAGGAAGCTATTCTATTCTTTTTTGTGGGTAGGAGGAAGCTTTAAACAAGAAACATTTATTGATATAAATGGAAGGAATTATATGACATTATGACTATAGGTAAATTTAGACAGCCATTCTATTCTAAATGCTTCACACATTTCCACAAGAAAATAGTATACAAACCTAAAGAATGTTTGGAAAAATGCTTAATAAATACTAGCAGAAACTTTTGATAACATATCCATGAGTTATTTATTCCCTTTTCTTCACTTCTGGCAAAACCCAAATTTTGTACAGGTGTTTACCCCTTCACCATTGGACTTAAGTAAGGTCATCTTATCCTCAACTCCAGTTATCAAATCTGATAAATTTAAAGCAATTATTAGGGTTCATTAGCCTTTTCCAGTGATTGAGTTAGTCATGGACTTGCAAATATGTTTTAATCAACAATATCATTAGGGATATCTGCTAGAAAGCTGTATGAAAGTTAATTTCACCCTAAAGAAAAGAGAGAGAGAGCAAGAGAGAGACAGAGAGGAGAAAAAAAAAAGAATAAGAAGGAGAGGAAGGGAAGAGGAGGAATTTTTTTATATATAATACATATTTAGCAACTTATCATGAAAAGTAAGAGTCTAAAAATATTTTTTTCCATAAACACATATATTTGTTCAACTTATTCCAATTTACATTACCAATTTTATGTAAGTTTTGGGGAAGGAAATTCTCAGGGAGTCAGAAAAATAGTTCTAGTTTCTCTGGATCTGCTACAGACATTCTCTAATAATTAGTATTTATAAATGGAACTTTTAAAACTGGAAACATAAAATATAAATATATATGTATAATGTAAAACAAGAACTTTTGATTTTTAATGAATGTGCTTATTTGACTCATGTCTTATAACAGGGATCTCTATTGCATGTTACAGTTTTCTTGAGTAAAATGACTGAGATCTATTATATGCATCTGTTAAGGGTATATACACCATCACATATTGCTTATAGTTGTATTTAAAAAGCACACAAAAAAGGCAAAGAAATAGTCTTGGTAGTTAAATTAATTTTGTGGTGGTCAAAAGCCCTTAGTATTTTCCCCCCAGTTTCCAGGTTAATGACATGTAAATGTTCTTTCTGTAGTTTTAATACAGAAACTCCTTTTACATTTGAAGTGTTTTAAGTTGAGCCATCTTTGCTTTCTAAACAACTTAAAAATATCTGATGTTAAAATTAAAATTAAATTATTTTTTTACACATCAGCAGTCTTACTGTCAGACATGTCCATTTGCTACACAGCCAAAATTAAGACAAATTAATAATAAAAATGGACTATGACCACCAGACCAGGGACATTATTGGACATAAGAATATTACACTGTATTAAAAAAAAAAAAAAGTGGCCATCATAAACACACACGGGTCCTGCTCACCAAGCAGGCTAATAGAACCACCAGAAATTCAGAGTAAAATATATCAAAGTTCTCAGTCCCCCACAAACAATAGTACCACTTTGGTGTCAGTGTTTTTTCCAGTTAACTGCCCTGCTACCCTCATCTTCACTCAGCTCCACCAAAGCTGTCTCCTTCTATCCATAGCTTCTTAATCTTCCAATGACTAGTTGCTTCACCTACCCCATGAATCCTCTCTCACATTCTAGTCAATGCTGATGTGTTTGATTTTAAGTTCCTACAGTGCTATGGTTTTTCATTCATTTTGAAAGCTAGTCATTCTTACTCTTATTAGACCCCCTTCAAGCAATAGCAACAGAGCATCTGTTATGGGTTAGAGATGATGGATATAAATCTATAAAGACAGGTTTAATGGGTATGTGCTTTCTGTCTAACCTGTTTCTTTTCAGTAACTATCATTTTATAGAATGTTAAACAGCAAATAAAAGTCAGCATCCATTCCTAACAGTACAGATATAGTTATTATTTACTAAATTCTTCCTATCTGTCTAATACTACACTATACTAAGACTGTTTTATATATTGTATTCTTCTAAATGGACTAAATTCAAGAGGATGTAAGCATGATTTTTCTCACTAGCCCTTTAAAGCTAATTTGAAGATCATTATTTCTACCAAGCCATTAGATGAACAATTGAGCTGGCCTAATAGCATTCTCAATCACTCTTGGAAAAAAAAAAAAAATTCCTCTAAGTATTTTAAGCATAAATAGTCCATGTCAATAATTAAAATATCCTTTCCAGTGTAAAATAAAAATAACTAAAATTAGAACTTCTTTACTTCTCCAGCTAAGTACTGTTTCAGGCCTAGGCATGAGGAGTGACAAAGTGTCTATGGTCAGTTTCTGATCTCCATCCTAGCTTTACTTTCACTCTCCATATATTTCTGAGTTTCTCTACCCCTCCAGCATTTGAGCCAGGGAAAATGTGACTCATGGGAAGGAGATTTTCTTGCTTGCAAGTTTTTTGGGGGTCTGGTATCAAGGCATCGTGGGTGGTTAGAGCTTCTTTTTTTTTTCCTATGGGCACTTTCAAGGGTCTTTTTGTTTTTTTGCTTTTTTTAAGATTTTCCCTCCCCTCAGACCCTCTTATTGACATTTCTTTGAGTTTTTCCATGGTTGTTTCTCACAATCATCTCCCCCAAATGGGCTGCCTGACTCTTCCAATGGAGTCAATTTGCACAGCACATTAACAACTCTCTCCCCCAAAGAACACTTCCCTCTATATCTGTTCTCCTGAACCTCATACAAATTTGATGGGTGATGGGGTAGGTAAGTATTCCCCAATCTAAACATTCCTCAACAACCCAATATAAGTTCATTCATTAAATCAACAAATACTGAGTTCCCAAGAACTGCTCTGGGCAGTGGGGAAACTTAAGTAAAGGAGCAGACATCAACCTCTGTTCTCATGGAGATTAAATTTATTGGGAGAGGCAGAAAATAAGTCAGACTTAAAAAAAAATGATATATACTATGTATGATAGTGAAATTTTATGTGACAACTTGGCTAAGCTATGGTGCCCAATTGTTTGGTCAAACGTTCATCTAAATTTTCTGGGGAGGTATTTAGTAGATATGACACCAGTTGACGTTAAGGAAATTACATGGGCCTTGTCCAGTCAGTTGATTACCTCAAGACAGTAACCTAGAAATCCTGCCTGAATTTCCAGCCTTGTGACCTGACCCTTACTAAATTTCAGACTCAGGACTATGACATCAAGTCCTGTGGCACTTTTCAGACTGGCAGCCTGCCCTATCAATTTCAGACTTACCATTCCCCCACAGCCATGTGAGAAAATTCCTTAAAATAAATCTCATAATATATATTAAGAGGATATAGAGAATAATGTTTTACATATATATATATATAGTTCCTATTGGTTCTTTTGCTCCAGAGTACTCTGAGGTATATATTGTTAGTAGGTGATAAGCGCTCAGTAGAAAAATTAAAACTGAAGAGAATGTAAAGTGCATGTGTGTGAAAGCATATGGATAATTTTTAGGTGAGGTATCTAGGAAAGGCCTCAATGAAAAGGAGCCTTTTGAGTAGAGATAAGGAAAGGGAGCCAGTCTTGGGACTATGTTGGGAGAAGAGCATTCCAGATAAAGTGAACAGTATTTGCAAAGGGCCCTAAGCTAAGCTCATAACTAGCTTGTTCAAGGAACAGTGGAAAAGCCTGTCAATGAGTGAAGTAAAAGAGATAGAAATAGGATATGAGTTCAGAAAATTAACACAGGCCAGATCATGGCTACACATGCATGGCTTAGTCCTGCACACGTGTGAGTTACGGGAGTCTGGAGAGAAGCAGCAGATAATCTAATAGCAAAGTTTTGGTTCTAGCTTCTGGGCTTCACCAAAACAGCAATTACAAATGTTCTAACATCCTGTTATAAGAATATTTGCTGGTTTGATCCTTACAAAAACCTTGAGGCCATCAATATTTCTCCAATTTCATAGATTAGAGAAAAAGGAAACTATAACAGTTTATGTTATATTGTATTTTATTCAGATAAACTAAATCAGTGAGTATATTTGATACACAAAATCTCAGCATGCATTGATTACATATATTGGGATTTTGCACATTATTAATGATGCATTGATAATATTTTTTTATTATTTGTTTGAGATAAGATGTTTAAAAAATATACCAACATCAATAATAATATATTGTACACTTAACATTTTGTTGAGGGTAGATCTCATGTTAAGTATTCCTATAACATAAAAAAAAAATAAAGAATGGTCATTAACAACCTCTTTTAAACTCATAACATGATTGACATATTATGTATTTAATAACAATACTAGAAAATGTGTTTTCTTTTTTTAATTTTTAAAAAGAAACACACTAGTGAATACATCACAATAAAAAGCTTCTGTACAACCAAGGAAATCATCAACATAATGAAAAGTAACCTATGGAATCGGAGAAAATATTTGCAAATCACATATCTGAAAAGGGGCAAGTATCCAAAATACACAAAAAAATCATACAACCCAATAGCAAAAATAAACAATTTGATTTTTAAAATTGGAATAGCATCTAAATAGACATTTTTCCAAAGAAGGCATCCAGATGGCCAACAGGTACATGAAAAGGTGCTCAACATCATTAATCATCAGGAAAATGCAAATCAAATCCACAATGAGACATTACCTCACACCCGTTTGAATGGCTATTACCAAATGATAAGAAATAGCTAGTGTTGGGAAGAATGTAGAGAAAAGGGAATCCTTGTACACAGTTTTTGGGAATGTAAATTGGTGCAGCTACTATAGAAAACAGTATGGAGGTGCCTCAAAAAATTAAAAATAGAACTACCATATGATCCAGCAATTCCACTTCTGGGTATTTATCCAAGGAAACAAAAAACACTAACTGGAAAAGGTAATCACATTCCCATGTTCGTTACAACATTATTTACAGCAGTCATGACATGGAAACAACATAACTGTCCATCAGGTGCTGAAGGGATAAAGAAAATGTGGTACATATATACAATGGAATATTATCCAGTCATTAAAAATAATGAAATCTTGCCATTTGCAACAATATGGATAGACCCTGAGGGCATAATGCTAAGTGAAATAAGTCAAACAGAAAAGATAAATACCATATGATTTCACTTATATATGGATGGAAGTCACTGTGATTTCCAATGTGTGACAAATCAAGAGCAATAGTTAAGTTTTACTTTGAAGAACAAAAAAATCAAAAATTACACGTTATGTTCCTCTAATTACTCACATGTCTCAAGCTATATGCAGCATTGGTTGTATAAGTACTGTACATGTCTGACACACCTCAGGCCAAAAAACCTTCTGAAGATGAATTTGGAAAAACAAAAAAGAAAGTGCTAACCAATTTCTTAGCATGTTTCAAGTGCTTTATTACATTTTGCAAATTATTTGAATCATGAAGACTCTCCTATTAGAACAATAGGAAAATCATTGCTGTGTTTTTTCTATGATAAGCTCAGCTGGGGATTAAGTGACAAAATTCTGCTCTAGCAGAAACAGAACCGATAATAAATGCTGCTCTTCTTTTGTATGATTGATCACCTGGCTGAGTATTACAGTTAAGAAGAATTAAGTATTGTCTTCAATTCCTTATTTGTAAACAGAAAAAGAAATTGGTGACCTAAATAATTAAAAACTATTCCTAGGGAACTCTGAGAGCTTCTGGAAAAATATGAAACATAATAAATGAGTTAAGCTGTAATTTGGTCATGCCTAACTGTCTTGGCATGATTTCTTTTTTTTACTTAACATTAGCTTGCAAGGATAAGAGCAAATCCATGAGGAGAAAAGAAAATATCACAATTATTCCAATAAGTATTATCTCAATCCTAAATGATGAACTTGGTGCATTTAGAACCTTAGAATGCTATTTAAATTGATGTTATAATCACTTTTTATAAACACTTCCACTTAAAAAAAATCATACAGGGAAATTGGAACTGTCCATTTCCATAGTCTCTAAAGTATATCTGAATTATGACAAAATACACTCAATTCCAACATTTACAGCTGGGTCCAGCCTTCCAGCACTAGCACGTCTAGGTATGTTTTCTACCTCCAAGTTATAATCTAGGACTGCAGATTCCACAATCAGACACACCACATTTAAATCTGGGTTCTGACACCTGATGACAATACAGTCTTGAACAAGGTTATTCATCACTCTGGGTTTCAACTTCCTTATTGTAAAATATATATAAAAATATCATCCTCATAAGGTTTTTGTGAGATTCAGTGAGACAGTCTATGAGAAGTGTTTAGAGTAGTGCTCTGATTTATTATTCATCTGCTGCAATTAAGTTTGTGTTCATCTATTTTATTGGGTGGTGACAATATGACTCCTTCCAGGCAGTTTTTGAATAGTCTGCACATGATTCATTTTAAGCACACCTCTGAATCCCTATTCTTGTTTTCATTTGCATTCTTCCTTCACTTGCATTCAAGTCTTTTTTTCTCTGTCTTTTATGATTCCTCATAACTGATTTCTTTCTTAGATCTGTCTTTTCTTTGGGCAGTTGAATAACTGATATAGAGCAAAAAGATCTTAAAGTCCTCTCTCAGTTAAAGACACTTTTCTTATCTAAGATCCCTGTTAGTTTCTGCAAACCCTTGCCTTCCCTATGTCTCATAAAAAGAAAAACAAAAACGGAAAGCTTTATCTGATTGCAAAATAATGTATATTATCTTGAAAAGAGAGCTTAAACTCAGCAGGATAGCAAATTGTTATCTATAGAGATATTTCCTTTTAACCAAATATTTGACAAAACTGTCAATACACTCTTTTTTTAATAGAATTCCTGGCACAGGTTAAGAAACATGAACTTTCTTAATGAATCACAAGAATCTCTCCATCTTACATGAAAACCTCAATAAAAAGTTTTCTAGATATGAAAATGGAAAATAGTAGTAATAACATAAACATTGCACTTAACACTTGACTGAGATATCAGGCTTTCCTTTATTTACAGAACTGTTATTTATAACTCACATTTCCATGGCATAGAAAAATGAGCTATTTCCCCTAGGCTCATAGACAACACTAAAAACATCTACAGTTGATCATTAGTTACCTTAGAGAATTTACCACTTTCTCAAATCTTGCCTTGCCAGCTCAGACACCAGATAAGATTTTGAAATAGAATAAATCCACATCAAAATCTGAGCAAAACAATTTATCAAGAATATGAGACTGACAAACTTTTATTCATTTCAAACAAAAAAGTAAAGTTACATTTAACAAAGTAAGTTTTATGTTAGCATAAAATGCATCATTTTTCTCAGATCACATGAATAATCCAGTCATCTTAGTAGGTTCTTTAAAGACTGTGTAGTCAGAACAAAGAAAAGTATTCACTGTTTAATGGTATTAATGTACTTATCAATATCTCTGCAAAAAGTGTGCCATTGCCAATATGACCAGAATATTTCATTTCTTTCAGTTAAGAAGTTATCTCTCCTGGTGTATTAGTCACAGTTTTGGTTATTGTTTTCATTACCCTTACCTGCAATAATGCTACATAAAAATAAGCTATAATCTCAGTGATTTATAATAATTACTATTTTTTCCCAGTGTTGAATATGCAGATAGCTCTAGTAATTCTGGTTCAAGCTGTTGGGTGGATTTAGCTTTGTCCTACCAGTTTTCTAAGTCAGGATTCAATCTGACAGGACAGTGGCTGCCAAAGGCATGCTCTTTTCAAGACAGATGGTAGGAACAAAAGAAACTAAGTCCACTATCAGTGGGGTAGGGAAGAATACTTCTTCCATGCAGGAAGGAAAAGGACAGTAGATATTTGCTCAACAATAATATAATCTACCAGAGATGGCTTCTGAAAGCATTAGCCCATGTGAATCTTATTTTTTTCTGTGTTTGGTAACAAAATTACCAAATTTCTCATTGATTGCCCTTTCTTTATGTTTCTGTACTGGTCTATTCAACCCTGCAGACCAGAGAACTGTTTAATTTCCTAAATGGAATTTCACTCACTCCTCTGATGATATCTGTGTGTCACAAACTTATTTTCCTTAAGTCAGTTCTTGGTTTGTTGATGTCTCACAGTAGATCCCAAGTAATAATTAATAAAACATGATTCAGTCATTATACTTTGAAAAATAAATAGATATGTATTTACTAAATGAAGACCAATGTTAAAGTCAGCATAAAATATATTTTAACTCTAATGCACAGTTATAAGAGAGTAAAGTTTTGGAAATAAAAACAAAACACAAGTCAGAGATTATAATTTTTGTGATAAGCCATCTAGCAGATCTTGCTGTCCATGGCCACAGAGTTGATGAATAACATTGTGTTCTAATAAATAGCGCCTCCTGTAGAGTTAATCATAGAGACCTCACTATTTACAACCCCCCAATTTTTTAAATGATGCTTCTAAAATTATTCTCAAATAGGTCAGCCTGTAATCCTTCACTATGATAAAGTTTTTCCTATATTACCTTAAATTATCATTGCTGCTATTAAATTACCATTACTGTAAACTATTAAACTAGTTTTTATTACACTGAAAACAAGCACAAACCAGGAGTCAATAATGTTATAAATTATATTGACATTGTATGACACTTGAAATCCACAAATTCCCCTTCTATGCTTTTTGTTTGACTTCTGTTCTATAGTCCCATATTTCCAAATGCTTGATGAAAATCTTCATTGGATGCCCAAACAATGTGTGTTCAAACTCATAGTCAAAGTAAATTTGTAGTATTTTCTTTCAGTTTGCTTCATTGTGTTCTTGGATCTCTTTGGTATTCTCATTTTCCCAGCAACAATGGATGGGTTAAAAGATAAATTACATAGAACTAAAGAACATATTTGTCAACAGAGAGATAAAGCTAAAATTATTATCCAGAACTTGGCAGAAAGAAAAGAAGAAAAAAAGAAAAAAAAATAAACAAGATGCTAAAAGAAAAGGTGATAAAAACTTCTAACCTACTGGAGTCCTGAAAAGTGAATAAGAGAGAGAAGAGCAATGTTCTAAGAGAAAATAACAAAAAAAAAAGTTCCAAATTTATAAAAGATATGACTACTCAGGAAAGATGAATCCCCAAGCAAGAAAAATGAAATGAAATCCACAACTTTACACCTCATAGTGAGAAAACAGGGCTCCAAGCACAAAAGATAAGTTTACAATGCTTTGGCATCTGTTTATGCATCAATTCCAGAAACATACCAAATTTAAGAGACATCAGATGTAGCTCTATGCATGGATGCTCTGTAGCAGGGGTTTTACATTCTTGACTTGTGGAAAATTTTGTTTTCTGGAAAGTTGAAAAACCAAAGAGGGTAATTACTATACATATTCACTGTCAATTAAAAAACAGTTCCTAATAAGAAATGGGAGAATAAATCCACAATGAATTAACATTAATGATAACCAAGGGGGGGAAAAATAACTATTAGAAGTCCAGCATATATCCTAGATTTAAGAAAGATTTCAAAAGTTTCAGAGAAAATATAGTTATAAAACTAAAATCTGAATTTAAAAGATGATATAAAAAGTAGTAGATATAGCAAGGCAACTATATTCAATATCTTATAATAACTTATAATGAAAAAAATCTGAAAAGAATATATATATACATATATATATACGTGTGTATATATACACATATATATATACTCATATATAACTGACTCACTTTGCTGTACACCTGAAAGTAACACAACATTGTAAATCAACTATACTTTGTAAAACAAGAAAAATAATTTAAAAAATTGTAAAGCTTCTCAAAATAATATTGTGAAAATACAATTTTGAATGGAAAAATAAGAAAGAAGAATGATTAAAAGATATCACGTCTAACACAAAGCCCTAGAAAAAATACATATAAACAATTAATGAATATGGACAGAGAGGGTGTAATTAAGAATGAATAAGAATACCATAAGCCCTTAAGAATGACATTAAAAGGGTGGAAACCCAGATTAAACTACTATCTGCAAAAACACAAAGGATAGGAACAGATTTTGCAATATTTAGAGGGGGAGAAAAAGAACAATGCAATCTGAGACCTGCTGCTTGGAATGGATGCTAAGGTGTTAATAGAAAATACAGCAGCAAAGTCTTCAAATCCATTTAATTTCCCCCCCTCTTGTTTCTGTCAATTATATTAACATGAAAAATGATAGAGAATAATTATTAAGAACAAAATTATGTTCAAAAAGAATTGAGAAAACCGTGTAAAGAACAAGAAGCTTTCTAAATTAGTCTAAGACAAATGGCTCAGACCGTTTACCCCTTAGTGCACTGAAAGAACTTGTAGATAATATTAAGACAATGTCAATTGTATGGTAGGAATTATGTGAAACTAAGAATATGGTGGAGATGCAAAAATATAAACTGAATTTCTCCCCTAAGAAGAGTAAATCTAGAAACTCCAGTGGGAGGCTAATATTGGTCATATTTAAGATTGCTTAATATGATATTAGTTGGTTGATTTGTGTGCACGTAGAAAAGGAAATAATTAACATTCTAAGTGTCTAATAGTGAAAAATTGTTGGGACAATCATGGATTGAGTTTAACATGAGAGAGAATAGTTGCATTATTCTCTGTGGAGATTATTGTCATCTGGAAAGTTGAATTGATTTAATGGTGATGCAAGCAATTGGAGCCATAAATTTTAGGAAATGGTGGAGGGTGTGGAAGAAGGTTAGCTAGAAGAAGGAAATATGTAAAAGACTATTATAATTGGAAAAAGGAATTAGAAATATTTGGCATGATTCTGGCAACAAAGAAGACAAATACAATAATACCAGGTAGATGCAATCCAATGAGCTGCCTGTAAGGGTGGAAAATTATTTTTGGAAGGAGTTAAAACTGAGGCTGTACTGGCGATGTTTAGAGAATGCAAGAAATTTTGAAATGTTAGAACTTATGACCTTAAAGATCTTGGCCAAATATAACGTTAACAGAATGTTTGATTGTGTGCTAATGGTTACAATTATTGGACTAACCTATGCAACATTGGGAGAGGAAAGTAAAATCAGCTCATTTTTAGCTATTATTTACATCATCATTATCACTATAAAATGCTTTACTCAGCTATGAAGTCATTTACCAAGACTCAAGTCATTTACCAATGATACAGTTTGTATCATTTAAAACTGGACAGATTCCTGGAAAATATGCTGTAAGGAATAGTTTTGCATGACAAAGTGATGCCCCAGTTGACCCAATAAGTCTTAGCTGCCAGTAATTTCTTCAAAATTGTAAAGTAATACTTAGGGCAATTAGACTATATAGTAAATTTTTCTACATACCTATTATAGGCATTATGTTGCCAAATGCAATACATTTTGCCCCATTTTATCTGTAAATTGACATAATTAATCTTATACTTTATAGCTGCTTTAGCTCTTATATTTTCTAATTCATGATACTTAGTAGCAAGATAATTACATCTCTTTTATATAAAAGAACACAAGACACATTTTCTTATAAAAGGTGTTTGTTCAATAGGTGGACAAATATATTCAATAGTAAGTATATTTTTTTAAAAGGTTTTTTTGATGTGGACCATTTTTAAAGTCTTTATTGAATTTGTTACAATATTGCTTCTGTTTTATGTTTTGGATTTTTGGCCGTGAGGCATGTGGGATCCTAGCTCCCCGACCAGGAATCAAACCCACACCCCCTGCATTGTAAGGTGGAGTTTTAACCACTGGACCACAGGGAAGTCCCAATACCAAGTATATTTTTAAGATAAGAATAAAATTCTGGTCAGGTAACATGCTAAATACAGTGGCATGATTTGATTATCCTGAACTCCCGTCCCACTCAAAACACAAAGTCGTAAAAAACAAAATGCTAAAAGAAAACAAATGTAAAAGGAACAAATTAAAGTTCAAGATAAACACAGAGCTGCCAGTGGGTAAAATATATAGTTATAATGGGTTTGAATCAGAAAGAAGGCATAAGAGGCTTTACCTCTTTGGGGTAACAGGCATTTAAAGCATCCTCTGAAAGGTGGGATCATGGTGCTGAGTCCTTGAAATAAGAAACTGAAGTCTCTCTCTCTCTCTTTCTCTCTCTCTCTCTATCTCTCTCAGAGAAAAAAAAAGTGTAGAGAATAAAAAGTCTGATACTCTGTGTCCCACTTTTTTACAATGTGTACGTAGTATCCTTCTAAATAGTTTAGATCACTGTTTTTAAAAATTATTTAGCAGTAAGAATCTCTGTTTGACAAGGATCTTGGATACCCACTTATAAAACAAAGTCAAACCTGCCTTCATTTAAGCACAGGAAGTGTTTAGTATTTCACCTTTTTCTCTATATATTTCTTCCCCTCTACTATAAACCTTGATGAGGTCTGCAAAATGCTTTCAGTTCTAGAGAATTAAGTTTAAAAAAAAGTAATATATTAGAGTTATAGAAAGACCATATGTAATAATTTTTATGAGATATAAATGATATATTTATATTTTCAGTTTTTCTAATTTAAACACACACACACACACACACACACACACACACATACACACACACAAAATAACCTAAACCGAACAAAAAAAAATCACCTCCCCTGAACTGAAATCTCTCTTGTTTCTTAAACTCCAAATCCTATTTCCTTTATTTAATTATTTTATCTATTTTTGAAAATAAGTTTTAAACTCAAGGAAAATAATTACCTAAACTTAAACAATTGGGAAACTTTGTAAAGGAAGACTTGTCTTTTTCCCCTCTAGGTCTGAGGAACATAGACTGAAATGAGCTTGAACATTATTGTACAAATGTTTTATTAAAATAAACTCCAAAATCTCATTTACTTATGGTATTTTATTTTTATGTTACTATATTTAGTTTTAAAAATTACTTTAGGGTTTATTTACTGATAAACCATGAAGAATTTCAAAAAATTACTGATTTTGCCCTGCAGGATTTTTTTTAACTCCGAAATATGCATCTGAAGTTTTTCGATAAAGTGAGAATACTTTCCATTCTAGGTAAAGAACAGTAATCAGACAGGTAATATCTGAACCACAATATGATATACAGCTAGGTAGCATAATATATCACAAGTACAAAACTGAGTACAAAGGATAACAGTGCTATCAGCTTGAATTGTTATTGATGTCCTAGCAATGCTAACATGAGTATCAATTATAATTTCATGGGAACAATATTTGTTGAGACATTTTAACTATGAGATTTTGTTTTTTATTGTTAGTCAAACCCAGGCTTATGCAATGCATATAAACATATCAATTATTATAAAAGTTTTATTGACTATTTCAAAATCCTTTTTCAAGGATAAATTATTTTATTTATTTTGCCAAAATAGAGATAGCTATTTTATCTGGTCCAGTGCACATTGTATTTTTTTGTGAAATGTTTCTACTGTGCTATATTTACTTATAGCACATTCAAATCTTCATGCTTAAAATATATATTTATAAAATTTCTCTGAATTATTCAAAGAAAACATGGTAAGGTTCTTGGTGACTTATCTGAGATGTCATATGATATAAAGTGTCCAGACTGTGTCTGATGCTCATTAGATGTGTCTTTTCAATCTCCTATATTCCTTAATTCTCAACTTTATGATTCACATTCTGTAGTATTCTAGGGAAAAAAATAATGTTAGTATGACAGTATTGTCCCTTTTGCCTCATATTTAAGACTATTCCCTAGTCCTTAGTAATCACATTTATACCTAGAGTTTTAGCTGCCATTTCAAGGCTGATAACTTTTAACTTGCCTATTTTATTAATTTATCATTTAAATATACACTGTATGCATATTTTGAGCTTTGTGCAATGCTAGGTAGATAATATAGTGGTCAATACAACAAACGCATTTCTATTTTCATGGACATTATATTCATATGGGGGTATCTGAAAAATAAACAAGCAGAGCCAGGATTTTAACTTTGAATAAGGTGTGGTGAAGATGTTTGTGAAACATCTAAGTGGAAACGAAAAGAAGATTAATTGATATAACTGAGCTGAATTCCACAGGCTGGTCCATTGCCCCCACAGGTAGAACATGGCCAAACCTGAACTTGTTATTGCTGACACAATTGGATTCTTTTTACTCACAACCTTTGAGAATAGTAGTCTTCTTCGTTCAGTCAACTAAGCAAATTGGGTATCATTCTAGACCCTATATTTCCTGCACTCCCTACATTGAACCAGTTACCCAGTCCTCCAATCCTAACTTCTTAAGGTTTTTGCATCTGTTCTTCTTGTCATATTTATGTGTAACCTGGAGCATCATAACAGATTGCAAACAGGTCTCTCTGGTTTCTTTATTAGGCTTTTCAAAGGGTCTTCCCCAATGCAGATTTAGGCAGATAACTTGTTTGCATCAAACATGAATAATCATACTTTATGTACCAAATACAAACTCCATAGAATGAAATAAAACTCTTTCCATCATCTGGGCCTGTTTCTACCTCCAACTATATCTCTCACTTGGCTTTATTTAGAACTTTATGCTTCAGGCACACTAACGTTATTTTAATTCCCTAAATTTCTTGATGAGGTTTGCAAAATGCTTTCAGTTCTAGAGAATTAAGTTTAAAAAAAAGTAATATATTAGAGTTATAGAAAGACCATATGTAATAATTTTTATGAGATATGAATGATATATTTATAATATATAATATAAATTTACTTAGGCTGTTATCTTTTCCTTGAATATGCCTTTTACAGTCTTTACTTTTCCAACTTATCCTATGTATCACTCCCTCACTGTTTTTTTTTTCCTACTTCCTGTTGACCATATTATCAGTTTTGAACATACTTATTTCAGTTTGCTTTTTTCAGTGCAAGGAATGGGCTGTGTTATTAGAACTGTGCAATGGTAAATAAGAAAGACGTGCTTCCTACAGTCAGAGTCTACAACTCTTCATTCTCCCATGGCCTGCATGACCTAGCTATAATCTGAATGCTTTTTTCTTTTTATAACTCAGCTTACTCTTTAGCTTCTATGTCTCACTCCAAACCGCCTCCCCATATCACATTGATGTGCACCAGGCTCATCATGGCCTTGTCCCAAGGCTTCCTCATGGTTTCTTTGTTATAGTTCCCATGATTCACTGCCATAATATGTTTGTCTCTTAGTTTAACATTTGAAAGACATTATGAATGATTCAGCCAGTCTTTTTCTAAGTCAAGCCACAGAATCCACATAGATCACAGGGTAGTCTCCACATTGATTGTCCTTTATTGCCTACCCTGGTGTAGGACCATATATTAAAAATTGTGACAAACTAGGCAAAAGGGACAATGGCTCAAAAAGTTTCCATTAGGAAGGTGTATGAATGAGATTGAGATCAGTCCAACACATTTCATATTTTAATTATTATTGTGCACATGTTGTCTTTTCCAGTAACTAATACACTTCCTAAACCTGATCTAACCATCTTGTATACCACCAAATACATTCATATCCCCACTGCAAAAATAAAAAGTCAGGACTATATCCAGATATAAAGTAACACAGATGTTTGAAAGGTGTCTCTTAGAGCCCCAAATCCTCAAGACATATTCACCATTTTTACAATAGTTCACTCATATTCAGTCATCTTTTCTAGTTAGGTTGGGGGTTTGTAAAACAAATAGCAAATGTGAACACCAAAACCACACACATATACAGCAATTGGAAAAGAACAGAAGACTGCATTAGCAGTTCCCATTCAAGAAAGGAAACAAAGAGACATTCAGGACAGCCTTATAGCACTCTGGTTGGCACTAAAGCAACCACTTGTCAAGATGAAGTATCTACTAGGCCAGTTAATTATATAGGCTTTCCCTCTTTTTCTTTCCTTCCCTTTTTTCTTCCTTTTGGTTTTACAGTAGAATTAGTTTCTTGGATGGCACATTCTGCACACTGGGGGAATTCTTCCATGAAACAATGTTTCTCAATAGCATCCTCCTTATAGCTGGAGCTGACATTCTTTATTCTGAGACCTTAAGTTGGCATGATGAACAATTGGTCAGTTTAGTTTGACTTTGAAACAGACTAATGATCACCAAATTTAACTAGATTTGACTGTATAAATTCTTCATAAAGTTACAGCATTCTCACCAGGATTATAGTCCACTTAGGCACCAGTCATTTCACTAATCATACCTGAAAACTTTCTCTTGCTCTGTAGCTGCCCTGCCCAATGCACCCCTACTTATCCAGCCCTGACTTCAAAATGCTAGCATCACTCAGGATCCTAATGGGGAGTAAAGTAGTCTCCCAACTTCCAGGGACATGTGTCCTACAGTTGTCTCTTCCATCCTGACTTATAGCCTTTCAGATGATTCTTCACCACCGGAAGGAAATTTTTCATATATACTTTTTTATTTTTAGATTTATTTTTTATTGAAGTAACCTTGATTTATAACATTTTGTGAGTTTCATAGGTTCTTAGTGCAAATTCCTGAGTAAGAAAATCTACATAGGTGATATCTTTTATCTGAGCACAACATAGTCACTATTTCCATGGATTACACATCCTTAGAAATATATATATATATATATATATATATATATATCTTCTGGTCTGATCACTGTGATTATGAGAGTGAAGTTCTAGGTTAAATGGTATAAAATCAGGCCATTGAGGAAACAGGGCATGTATTATAGAAAAATAGGGTGGGGAAAAATCAATGTAATAAATCAATGGTTTTCCTTAGAAGGAAATATGGGTAGGGAAGATGTAAAGAGTGTAATCCAGTTTGATTTTATAAAGTTTATATTTAAAATATGTTGTTCTCCTACTATATTTTCATTCTTTTCAAGATCTTAGTTCATGTCTGATTCACAACTCTATACTGACAAGTACAGGAATAATAAAGGATAAAAGAAATCTATATTGTATTCTTCATAATGACTATCATAATATTAGAAAATAATTGGCATTAATACAAAAATGGGAAACAACCTTTATAAGTTTATCACAAGTATTTACAAGCATATTTTCAAGTATACCTTGTAAAATGAGACAACTTCCTTGAACTTTTCAAACACTGATTTCAGACACTACCTGTACAAAGGAAAACAACTGTAAAGTAATGTTTAATTCAGTAGTTAAATCTGTCCTATTATATACTGATCAAATGACGTGTTCTGATCTGCATATTAAACTTAAAAACAATAATTTTAAAAACAAAGTAATTAATTAGGATTTAAGCATTATGCTCTTTACTTTTTATGCTCTTATAAAAAATATGTGAATCCTATTTTTAAAATAGTGACATTGATAAGGAATTGATCATAATCTTGGAATACTCCTAGTCAGTTCATACCTTACTTTCAACATCTTGTTTATATTACATGCATGTTAGTTCTCTTAGGATGAGGATAGGAAAGTATGAGACAGGCAGTTTAGGAGGTGATGGTTTCAAATGTTATAGGTAGGTAAGAAATATTTACTTAGTATAGATATATTGCAAATGAAAAACAATGAGATCAGAAATAAGAAATGTATGCACACTTTCCTAACTAAATGCACAAAATGCCACATATTAATTGCCTTTGTTGCTTTCAACACATGGATTTTGCTTGGATTAAAACAGAGCAATGGAATACAAACCATAGTAGCAAAGAAACAATTCACATTAATTATTTTCATGAAGAATTGAAATCTGTCCAAAATTAACATTTATATAACTAGAATGGTGGATATGAGATTGGAATCCTGGCACACAACATAGAAATTATAAAGAAGATTTAAAGGATGCACTACTGTGAGAGGGCATGAACAGCTTTAACTCACTGGTTATAGTTACTGCATACATTGGCCTTCCAATGAGAGTTAGTACTAAATAATTTTTCTGATACAGAACACTTTTACATCTGAAGATTATTTAATTCTGTTAACAATCACTAACTACCCTGAAGCTTGGCAGAGCTATTTGTGCCCACCAGACCTGAGCCATTGCTCACTGTATAACCAGATGTGCCTGAGAATGTGGTCATACCACTGCGATTCAACTATTCTTAGGAAGATTAGGAGGGCTGGAAACACTTGCCCTCCTAAAGGGAGTTTGATGTTGATCTGATAAACATATTTTTTGTACAAAAAATGCAGTATTTTAGATCATTATGTATCTTATTTTGAGTTTTCCTATGCTTAATGAAAATCCGTGATAGTTTGCAATTCAACATAGAAAGATTAGTCTACAGATAACATGATGTTTGTATCTCATTGCCTTCAGGCATTGGGAAAAAAGGTGAACATGATGCATATTTTTTAAATCAAGCTATGAAGGAGATCATATATATAAGAAATTTCTAGATAAAAAATAACCTAGCTATGATTCATGAAGATTATTTTTAATTGATTGATAGAATTTGCCTCTTGCTTATCAACTCCTGTAAACCTAATTTTTAATAGAAAGATTATTTTTCATTTTTTTCTATCATTCTGATGAATATAGTTTTTGAATTAAAAACATCAACATTAATTTTTACTATTAATTTAATGTGGAAGTGCTTCATGTATTTTAATTCAAAATCCTACAAGATGGATATTTCTAAAGAATTTTGACGTGACTTGCTTTTAAATTCCATATATTAATATGTACATTAACTTAAGCATCTGAAGCTTAAGTAATGTCTCATCAGTTTAAAAATGACTTGTAAGTGTGATAAAATAGAATTTTATGGAGAAAAGTCAGTAGGGATATTATTTCACTTTTAGATATTGCACTCTAAACTACAATATTTAATAATAAGGTAAAAAAAGGAAAAATGCCTTTTATTTGTAGAAAAGTGGTGACTTAAGAAAGTGTAATAAAGTGTTACAAAAGACAAGGAGGCTGTATGGAAGTATTCTTAACTCTCTTTTTTAGCATTTGGACTCTATGATTTTTTTTTTTTTTTTTCGGTACGCGGGCCTCTCACTGTTGTAACCTCTCCTGTTGCGGAGCACAGGCTCCGAACACTCAGGCTCAGTGGCCATGGCTCACGGGCCCAGCTGCTCCATGGCATGTGGGATCTTCCCGGACTGGGGCACGAACCCATGTCCCCTGCATCGGCAGGCGGACTCTCAACCACTGTGCCACCAGGGAAGCCTTCTCTGATATTTTTAATCACATTTATTCCCTTAGGATAGAGCAAGTAAGAACTGACCAGGAAATCAATTTATCAATTCTGAAGACTTTTAGGTTAGCATCAGTATAAACCTAAGTTATTGAAATGAAAGATACATATTTCAAACCAGGAAAATGGTGGAAAAGCCATTTGTAGACACTGAGAAGACATATCAAATATTGAGAGAAGCCTGACTCTTGGTGGGCAAACCAGTACCCAGAAATTGTCTATGGTGAAATAATTATTCACGTTCTACTGGCTGTGGATAATGGAATTCCAAAGCACTCCTTCCCTCAAATAGAAGTGGCTGGCTCACCAGATTACTTACTTGTTGAATACAGACTACAAGGTGTCATTAATTAGCAGGCTATGAATCTTTGTCTTTTCCCTTTGAGTACATAGGACAAGCATTGTCACCCACACTTCTATATTATCTGTTGTAATGTATGGCCTGGTATCAATCAGATGAATGCTCAATATAGTGATTCTAGTTGACTTAAGAGTCTAGATTCCACTGAACAAACAAGGTAATTGAATATTTGATAAATATAAGTTGTTTGGGGAATCCAGATCCTCTCTTTTGAATAAAGCCCTTAATTAGTAATTCTCTTTCACAACTTGTGGCAAGCACACACATGCTCAAACACACACATCTAATTATATAACAGAAATTGCCTTTTAAAAACACCAATTTCTAATTGTTTCAAGTTAGATTAATTTTTGCACAATTTTCCATTTAGAGTTACTTTGGATAAGCACTCCCACACATTCCCAACATTTAAAGAAGCATATGTTCTATAGATTCTATATTTATAAGCCCCATTAATTTGCAATTCCAATTCTCAGGCTTTGGGTAATACCTATCACTTCTTGCCTGGTCAGTTAAAATAAGCTCTTATTTGATCTTTTGGCCTTTAATCTTGACTTCTCTCACAATACATTGTTGATATAAATACCAAAATGAGCTTCCTAAAATGAATATCTAATTATGTTATTCCCTTGATATAAAATTTTAACTGATATGGTTCTTAACCAGTAGTTCAAGTCATGACCACTTCTGAAGGTTATTAAAATAACAATTATGATTAAAAAATACTGATTTTCAAATACTACATATTCCAGACTTACTAAATTAGCATCTCCAGTTTTGGGCTGCCAGCCTTTATTTTTATTATTTTAAATTTGAAGTTAAGTCTATGTACACCCCAGATTAGGAGGCACTAGTTTAATGGCCTGATGTTACAAGGTAAACTGTGGTTTGACATACAAGGCTGTTTAAAATATGACTCCACTTAGCTTTCTAACCCTAAACACTGCACCAGAGTAATATCAAAGTGCTCAAAGTTCTCTGAACACTCAATGATCTTTAATTCTTTTGTGTCTTTGATCCACTTGGAATGCCCTTCACCACGTGGGCCATTGGTTGATGTCCGTTATTCCATTAACAGCAATTCTCAAGGCATATGTCAGCATTTCTTTCCTGGAGCAACCATGCCACTGCAATCACACTGCTCTTAGTACTAAGAGTGCTCTGCTATATCTATTGGTACCTCTGTCCTTCACTAAGCAATGATTTCTTGAGGTTAGAGACAATGACTCATTCCTCTTTATACAGACAAGGGTTGTCAGCATTTAGTGACTGGCATATAGTAAGAACTCAACAAATACCTTTGAGTCAGTGGATGAAAGAATGTATTAAATTTTTGTCATTGTTTTACAAAATGAATAGTTTCTTCAGAAAAAAGTATTTTCTTTAGTAATAATTACTATGAGGGAATCAATTGATGATTACCTACTACCTGTACTCTTGACAAGCATAATTCCATAAGGAGAAAAAAAAAAAAGACATCTTATTTCCAGCATTTTGAATCTAAAATTACATTTATTATTTATATTTTTAAAAATCTCTGCTTGCCATTGAAAGCTAGGTCAAAATGGTAGATTTATAAGATGTTTAATGGTTAAGAGAGGAAGATTATAAACTAGAGTTAAACCTTGCTACCTATTATAGTCTCTTAGATATCCTTTAAACCAGTAAATGTAAGCCATGTTTATAGTGAGAGATTCGATAATTTAAGAATGTCATAAAAATAATTTTAAAGAGAAAGATTTTAGCTTTTATCTAGATTGGAATGTTCTCTATGCCTTTTACAAAATACCTTCTGGCATCATATCCATATGAAATAGCTGGAAACTATATGTACTTAAGAGATATACATTTGATGTAATATGAAAGACTAAATAGGCTTGCAAATCAATTATGTTATGGTGACTGCTATAGTTTGAATATTTGTGTCTCCCCAAAATTCATATGTTGAAACCTAATTTCCAATGTGATGGTATTTGGAGATGGGGACTTTTGGAATTGATTAGCTCATGAGGACAGAGCCTTCATGAATGCGATTAGGGATCCCTATAAAAGAGACTACAAAGAGCTCCCTTGTCCTTTCCGCCATGTGAAGACATAGTGAGAAGATGGCCAGCTATGAACCAGGAAGAGGGATCTCACCAGACACAATCTGTGAGTACCTTAATCTTGGATTTCTCAGAATCTAGAACAATGAGAAATAAATCTCTACAGTTTATAAGCCACCTAGTCAATGGTATTTTGTTATAACAGCCTGAAGACAAAGACAGTGAAGCATCCATACAGTTGACAATATGAAAGAAAGAAATGAGAGGTTGCATTTTGACATTATGTTTTCCATTAGCTCTAACGCTGGAGGTTGTAATGAGAAAATTATTATTTTTTTTCTATTCTAATCATGTATCTTACACTTACCTGAATTATACAGATTTAATCAGTTAGCTGACAAGAGAGAATGCCTTCTCCCATGGCCAAAAGAACTCCACTACCATGGCAGTGTGGCCATACTTCAAAAGGTTCAGTTTTTGATTTGTTACAGCAAGTACTCCAGCTCCTTGCCAGTGAAGTGGTCTTGAAGTCAGAGCTCTAATCAAGCATACATTGGGGGTGGGCCATCTAGGTGGCATTGTCTGAGGAAAGCTAAAATACTCGATGATATTTTAATAATATGCCACAGCTTGAAATTCTTTTTATTGGTGTTACTTATAGGTAGACTGGTAGTGGCATTGCCTCCAAAAAGCTGCAGAGACAATACAATATGTTAAATGGTCGCTTCTGAAATCACAGTAATTTGTTTGTTTCAGTTCTTTTAAAATATTAGGTAATTGTTACATGGAGCCCTAAGAGAATTAGATCAAGGATGGCCAATTTTCCAAAAAAGGAGTATAGGAACAAAACAGACTATGTAAAGTTTGAATGTTGAGTAAGTGAGGAAATTATGAGCTTCTCAATTAATATAGAAAATGATGAAGTTTCTAATGTCCTTGGTCAGAGGCAAATGAGAAAATGAAAGCTAAAAATAAACTGAGAAAAAGGAATTTGATCCTATCACTCTGGATGTGATGAAAATTAAATTGGATAAGGAAAGAAAACACATTGGAACAGATAAAAAATAAAATGTATGACAAGGTTTTTTATAAATAATGAAAGAACTTGAGTAACAGAGAGTAAAGAAAAATATCATTTGTATTTCCCTCTTACTTGGTAATTTTTAAATTATATTGCAAGGAGTCCATGGTAACAACATTGTTAAAAGTACATTTTTCTAACTAATCTTTGCTTCAATCTTAAAAGATTTGAAAGCTGACTAGCAGTGAGGTTGTGATCAGCCAATAACCACATGTGCTCTTTAAAGTAAATTATATTTCAACTTAATATTCATTGAAGCCATTGAATGCCCAAATGTTTCTAGATTGTTTTTTTTTTTCTATGTTTTGACTGGAGAGCCCTTTAGTCTAAAGATTTATTAATTTGTCTTCTCTAAAAACAACATGTAATTCTTTTGACCAGTGTCCCTTGTCAGATGACAAAACTAGAACAATTTAGTAACAAGTTTGATGTCCTTTATTCAAGGAAAAACGATCCATGGATTAGGGGAGTACAGTGCCTCACGAGCCCTGGAGCACTCTTCCTTCTGGCTTTGGGATAAATCAAGTTTTATGGAGTTTTAAATGAGGCCATGCAGAAACAGGGCATGATTTGGCTAGGAGATCAGAGTTTTCTCTATAAGTGAGCAGGTCCGATGTTTTAGGGCAAAGTAAGCTAGCTAAAGCTGAGTTGGAGGATTGTGATTGGTGTATGTGAGCTTTCTTTGACAGTGTTTCCCATCATTGCAGGTTGACTTAGCTTTAGATTTGTGATGATAACCTGGCCACTGGGGTGGCCTCGATTTTGTGAGTCCTGATATACAAATTAACTTTATCATTTCCCAATATCTGTTCCGTGGAGGTTCCCATGGTGGACAGGAGAACTATGGAGAGGTTGAGGCACTAACCTCCCCTTCAGCACTTTAACCAGAGACATTGCAGGCTATTCTATTCATCTGACTTCCTCACAGTGTTTGTGAAAAGTTTCCATTCTGTATATAAGTTTAAAGTCAATACTCTAAGGTAAAGAACACAAAATGGCATAAAAAAGTAAGATGAAACCTACAGATAAGGTTTTTTTTTCCTTTTTTTTCTGTCTTGCACAGTGTTTTTAATATTGCCAATTTAGACACAAAGAGTTTGCATTCTCAGCTTCTTTGAAAAAAAAAATCTGGCTATACATGCCTTGCATTCCTAGAATGCAATATCTAGAACAAAGTAACCATCATCCACATTAGAAAGAATCTGCATTCTTAGTCCTTCCTCCTCCCATAAGTATCACCATCACTTAGAACTTTTCATGGCCTGCCAGCCTCACTCATCTGTGTCAGTTATTAAGTTCCTATACACAGCTGGATTTGGTAATCACTAGGTTGTTATCTTCTTAATGAATAGTGAATCTACAAGTAGAGTATATCACATCTAAATATAGGAATAAGAACAAGATGGAAAACTGAGGATCTTTTTTTTCCTTTCCTTTTGCAATGGATTAAAAACTAGGCACAATCTAGTATTTAAGATAGGTAAGTTTTAATAATTCAAATTATAATTTGAACGTTCATTCTTTTAGGGTGATAGAAGATTAATCTCACTCAAGTTGCATTCCCATTCTTACCCCTACATTTTTCAATAGTTTGGGGGATAATTAGGATGTCCTGGGCTCATTTATCTTTCAAATAATCTGTCTACATGGGAATCCTCTGAGACATCTGTCACTGATCTGTACAAGTTACCACTGATCTGATCCTTTTTCATGCCTGCTGTTCCTTTGAGGATTAAGTCAGCTATTTCTATGCCAGACTTTAAGGCATCAGTACCATTGGGTAGGTTCTTTGTCACTCTGGGGCACTGGTAAGTGGTGAGACTATTGATGGCTCTTATCTGCTTTCTTCTGAGTCACACCCATTCCCAGAAGCAGTGAATACACAATGGCCTAAGTGCTTGAATGGAACAGAGAGAGAACTACTGAGAGAGGAAAAAAAGAAAAAAAAATCCAGCCTCCCATATAAACAGAATTTACAATCCATAAAATTGAAATGATTAAATCAGATGTCATTCTTAACTTCCTTCAGGTAACATCCCTCTGCTCCAGGAGCCCAAATATAGTTACCAAAGCTCCACAATACAAAGGGATAAGTAAATCAACCAACTGAAAACCTAATTAAATTCACTGGACCATGAAGTATACAAATGCGTAATATCTGTAATGGGCTAGGCAAAGAAATAAAATCTTTGAGTGCATTGGCACAGAAAAAGGGCAGGGGCATAGTTACTCACAGTGGCAATGAAAGGATCTCAAGTATGCATGGGAAAGCAACATTAGGGGTACACAAAAATGAAAGAGAATCAACAATATTAATCTTGTTAATAAGGAATTAGAAAAAAAAATTAAAGGAGTTCAGATTAGTAGATATAGCATAGTCAGTTGACAAAATTCCAGACACCATCTATCCAAAGTCTTAACTTCTAGAACTCATTTATTGGTTTTGACAGCTATATGTGTGCCCATGTACACACACACTATTTTATTGATGTATGAATGTAACACATTTTGTATCTTAGTAACTTTGATTAGTTAGGTGCATTAATTATATATGATAATCAGATGTCAAACTTATCTGTATAGTAAAGTTATTTTAAGACACTGTGCTGTGGTATAGACCGATTTCTTCAGAGTAGAGGTGGAGAAAACTGTTACTGTCTGTGGCATTGCCATTCTCCCATATATTTTGTTTAAATCTGAAAGCTACTTTTAATACTTAATTCTCTTTGACAACCATTTCCAGTAGATCTTCATGATCTGTCAATTAATACTTTAGTCAAAGAAATCCATCCCTTCCTTTAAACACCAGCTCTCACCACCATAGCTAGATTGATACAATCTCTTCTTTAAGGATTTATCAAGCTATATGGAGTCTCCAAATGGAGGATGGAAACAAGAATCCCCCAGGAGCAAATTCAGGGACCACAAATTACCTTGGATGAGGGAGTTCCCCCAGCATGGAATAGGAGTCTAGCAGATCAGGTAGTTAAATAATTTACCTAACAGGGAAGAAAATTGTCACAATTCCTACATGTGGGATTTCATAATTTACCTCAATCAGTGACAGCAGTTATGTTTCCTACTCTTTCTTTTTCCTAATGACAGTTTTAATTTGGGATTTCCAGAGCCTTTTCTCCTATTGTATATCTGATATCCCTGAGTATGAGAACTTCAATTTTGGTTTATTGACGGTCAGTTTGCAAGGAAATAATGCAGACATTATGAGAGAACTGATTTTGAATTTGAAGTTGGAAACATAATGGGATGGGTCACTTTAGGTTATATCTCCTGAGGAGGGATGATTAGATTCTATATATGGGAGGCAGGTTATGAATGGCAAGCTTAATGCCCTTACACTAATACAAACATCCCAACAAGTATAGCCAAAAATCTCACCCTACAATGACTTGTCTTAGAGGCCTTCCAACTCACTTCCTGCTTTCACAGGTGTTCTCTTCTTTTTTTCTTTTTCACTTGCATAACGGAAAAAATAATAATGCCTCTGTATAACTTTGTAGGAAGGATTATGTGAGATAATTTACATGGAATATGACAATGTGTGGTAATATATGCTAACTGTTGTGATTACTATTCCTATTATTATAGTTATTCCTGTTCCTTTCAAGCCTGGAGCCCAATCATGCAGCTCAGGAAGATTGTCTGGTCCATCTTTCGTCTTGGGACCTGATACACTTCACAATCTCTCATCCATTCTCTGAAGTCTTGTTTTAAACACACTGAAACTGCTGGGCACATACCACTCCTTGTACCTGAGGATAAAGGTATAATTTAGGGACTTTTGATGCCGTTATTCCCTTGAAAATTCTTGTACTTCTGTCTACCAGGAGGTGTCCAGCCACTTATTGTAATTGGTTACTTCTCCCATGTATGTAATGGAGGCCCCAATCATTTCATGATTCCTTAGTCCTCTCTAGTTCTCTATCCCATTCATTACTGCACCTTTTTCAGATCTTCTACCAATTCAGTATCCAAATCCCTCTGTGACCTTGCCTTCATTTACACAGATTTGTTCATTAATATCAGCAGTAAAATTAAAACCATTAGGAAGAAAATGATTTCCTACTCTTGAGTCTTCAAACCTACTGGTATTCATTACACTTTTTTTTTTTTTACATTCTCTACTCATTAAAACAGAGATATATTATAAGAATGCAATGTACAGTACAGGGAATATAGTCAATATTTGATAATAACTGTGTATGGAGTATACTCTATAAAATATCAAATTACTATGTTGAATATCTGAAAGTAATATAGTATTGTAAGTCAACTATACTTTAATTGAAAAAATGACAGAGATGTATCTTGTCCTCTCTAAAGTTGATCTGACTACATAACCTCTGTATTCCATGGTGTCTTAATCTGATCTGGCTACTATAACAAAATATTATAGACTGGATGGTTAATAAACAACAGAACTTTATTTCACACAGTTCTGAAGTCTGGGAAGTCCAAGATTAGGGTGCCAGCATGATCAGGTTCTAGTGAAAGCCCTTTTTCAGGTTGTAGACATGGCTGAAAGAGAACTAGCTGGCCCTCTGGTCTCTTCTTATAAGAACACTAATCCTTTCATGAAGAATACATCTTTGTAAGCTAATTACCACCCAAAGTCCCCACCTCCAAATACCATCCTAACCACTCTCTCCATACTTGTCTGCAATAGAACCCATTTCTATGGGATCTATCTGAATGTGTTATCTCCTTTATCAGTGAATATATTACCTTTTTTTTTTTTTGCGGTACGGGCTTCTCACTGCTGTGGCCTCTCCCGTTGAGGAGCACAGGCTCTGGACGCGCAGGCTCAGTGGCCATGGCTCATTGGCCCAGCTGCTCCGCAGCATGTGGGATCTTCCCAGACCGGGGCGCGAACCCATGTCCCCTGCATTGGCAGGCGGACTCTCAACCACTGCGCCACCAGGGAAGCCCTATATTACATTTTTAATTAGTGGCATTCTTAACTATTTATCTCCAAAATATGATTTTATATCATGATCATGTATATCGTATTGTTCATGATCAAATCTGCAACCCATTGCACAATATATTAATGAAACTGAAAGAATAAAAGGATAAATAATGTAACATAGTCCTCCTCCTACTCATACCAGTTTCTCTCCTTTTCCACACCAGCAGCCACAGTTGAGTCTTCATTCTTAAAACTAATCTTTACAGGCTACAAAAATAGTGGGTGATAAATCTCGAAAGACATTAGAATCAAATAATAGACAGTGTTGAATATTAGAGCACACAGATTATACTCAGTTTGTTAGTAAATGGCAAGTGAATGGGACATTTTAGGTAGTCATCACTAAAAAGATGCCAAAATCATGAACTTAGATTCCATGCTGGGGCCAGTCAATTAAAGAAAACTGAAATAACCACTGCATTAATGACATTCTTAGCAGAAATGTGTGGCTGGTGCTAATCCTTGAATTATTTAACAGAAGACACTATGAAGTCAGGATGATGGAATATGCTCTGCACTCATTAACTTGGCAGACAACGTTAAACAAGAGGGAGGAGGAAGGTGGCTAAAAATGTAGAAGATAAAATCACCATTCAAAGTGACCTTGTTGAATGCAAAAACACATGGGAAAAAAATGCAGTCAAGATAAGATGAGGGTAGTATATCTGAAGAGAAAAATAATTTTTCAATGCAAAAATACAAGAAATGCAAGTGTGGTAGAAAGATAGCTAAGTGTCATAACAGATAAGAAACTAACCATGATCAGTGATGCAGCCCTGGGGAAAGCAAACAGTGCTGAATTCTTAAATAGGAACCCTGCATCAAGAAACCACGAGGTAATTCTCATATTACTCTCAGGAGTGACTTGTTTTTGTAATCAAAATTAATGCTGTGGTGGGAAATGCAGAGAGAGTTCAGACGAAGGCAATGGAGGTGGCTTAAGGTTTAAAATTAGTTATAAAGAAAAAGCAAAGAAAGGACTACTCCGGAGATGACAACACTGAGAGAAGACAGATGTAAAATATAGCACGAAAGAGCGCCCCTGTAAAAGATGGTGCCCAGGTGATCTCCACCAAAACCAATCACATGAAAAAGAATGAAAGGCAAATGTAAGCAAGATATGGTGAGAATTTCTAAGAGTTGATAAAATGCACTAGCAGGAGATACTACAAAGATAAAAATTAAAATTGATTTTTCTTTGAACAACTTAAATAAAATCCTATCTAACTAAGGATAGCCTAAATTGCCTTCAATTTACTCCTAATCGTCATAGAAATGTGGATGCTATTATTTTAATATCGATTCTGACAAGCTGTTAAAAAAGCAGCAATCTCCAGGATAGAGCTTTGTAAAAAGTACAAATGATAACAGTGTGGACAAAGCCAGATAATGAATAACAGTGAGTCAGATATGGCACAAGGCAATGAGCATCGGCTTTACAGACCTTAGACACAGCGATAATAATTAGCAGTGACGGCGGCTCACTTTGTAAGGTGCCCAGCTGAGCACACTGACTGCACATCATTGTTAATTTTTTTAGTGACTCTCCGTGTAGGCAACATTATCGTCTCCAGTTTACAATGTGGAAATTGAGGTTTATTAGGTGAATCACTAGGTCTGATGATGGTAGTGTTTAAATGGTGAGGGAAGGGGGACAAACATTTATTAATTCTGTGAATTTAATAACTTTCATACAAGGAAAAAAGTCACTTAAAACTGGGAACCAACATACAGTTTAGAATAGATTTTTCCACACTTTTAAAATAATTAAAACATAAATCTGTTAAATCTAAAACTATATGAGTTATTCAAAAAATGCAAAGATGATTGTGAAAATACTACTTTTGATATAACATTGTTCATAGAATGTCTTGGATTTGTTTGTATCTTTCCCTCTTTTCTTTTTAACTTAAAAGGACTGCACTAAAAATCATAGTTTTACCCTTTACAGTCTTGGATATAGGGCAGGAGAGATCAAGAGACAGACCTTAGCCCTGAAAATAGTAAATGAAAAAGTTATGAGAACTGTACTAGTCAAGGTTCTCCAGAGAAACAGAACAAATAGGAGATATAGGAGGAGAGAGAGAGAGTTAAGAAATTGGCTTGCGTGATAATTGCAGAGGCTTGGTGAGTCCAAAATCTGATGGGAGAGGTTGTCAGGCTAGAGACTCAGTTGCAGTTCATGTCCAAAGGCAGTCTGCTGACAATCCAGGAAGAACCAGTGCTGCAGAGGAAGCCCAAAGGGAGTCTGCTGGCTGAATCCCCTCATGCTTGGGTAAGATCACCCCTTTGTTTGGGTTTTCAGCTGATTGGAGGCCTAAACTCCACATTATGGAGGGCAATCTGCTTTCCTCACAGTCCACCAATTTAAGTGTAAATCTCATCCAAAAACACCCTCGCAGAAACATCCAGAATAATGTTTGATTAAATATATGGGCACTGTGGCTCAGCCAAATTAACACATAAAATTAACCATCACAAGAGCACCATTTTCTTTTGAAAGAAATACAACTTTCCTATGATATTACCTCATTAATTATTCACTGTAGAAAATATGACAGGCAAATTTATTTACTTATTTGTTTATTATCTGAGACAAATATAAATTTTCCGTATCATCTCAGTTTCGATATAGTGTCTTTAACATCAGCTGATATTAAGCTAGTTTCTCTAATATTTCTGTAAGATTGGTCAATATCTGCACATTGATTGAAGAAGTAAAAGCCTAAGTTACACCAGGGGCTGAGAAAGCTAAGCACAGCTTCCCATAGCAAGTGCTCTGTGTCCACTCATGGTTCTCTTGTACTTTTTCTTTTCTCTGTGTTCTTAATATCAAAGTTTATGGAGCCATTTGAGAGAAACTGCCTCTAGAGAAGCATCTTTATAAAAAAATTTCCTGCTATCGCTCCAGCTCAAATAAAAATCAGAAAACCACAGAAATTTAAATTCACAATTTTTATTATAAAATTAGTGTAGTGATATAGAAATTTTTGAAAATAGGGCTTCCCTGGTGGAGCAGTGGTCAAGTCCGCCTGCCGATGCAGGGGACATGTGTTCATGCCCCAGTCCAGGAAGATCCCACATGCCGTGGAGCAGCTGGGCCCATGAGCCATGGCCGCGAGCCTGTGCGTCGGGAACCTGTGCTCCTCAACGGGAGAGGCCACAGCAGTGAGAGGCCTGTGTATCGCAAAAAAAAAAAAATCTACCATAATTTTACTATTCTACAATATGACTTTACTATTTTGATTTTTTTCAGTTCTAAATAAAACATAATCAAAAAATATTGAATGCAAAATTGTACAGAAGAATAAAGAAGAGATAGAAAAATATTAAAATGTATACTTAATATAGACTTTGCTCCATAATATAAATTTATAGTGTTCATTTTTATATTCTAAATCATAACTTGATATTCTCTGTTGCCTCCTCCATAATTTATACTTTGAAGAGAAACATTTTCTGTTGCAATATTGTGATATTTCATCAGTAGTTTCCAAATGTTTTTCCTGATATTCTTTTGAGAAAAAAATTATAATTTTCATAATGACTTTTACTAATAAATAGTAATGGGCTTTGATTTTTAAGATATGTAAAGCCCCTTTTATTTACTATTTTAGAATAATTCTTTCATTTAAGAAATATTCAGTGAAGTAGAATATATTACTATTTTCTACATTTAAGTTATCTAAATCTTATTTCCTCTTTCATGGTTTGCAAGGAAACTTTTCATCGAAATAACAGACTGAGCTGATATGAGTAATTTACCCTTTCAGTTTCAAGCATATAAAAGTTTACACAATATATTTCACATTGTAGAAAGCAAAATAAAAGTAATATTTAGGTGTCAGGATTAAGAGAACCATTTAAATCAAAGCCATGAGAGAACACTAAAGATACTCAACCTTGGATGTGGACCATGGGTCTGGGTACTGAGATCCAATGTCCAGATGAGAGTGAAGACGATACCATATCCAGGTCCAGTGGAAAACTCTATTTCCTTGACAAATCTATGGAGTTAATCCCATCTGTAAAACTGAGATTTAAATATCCTGTTCACCAACTCAAGGAATCATCACATGAGTTAGACATCTGCTTGAGGTAGTGTGTATAAAAGGAATTATCCATTAAAATCCAAGCCCTTTCCCTATGTCTTAAATGGGTAACACTTAAAGTAACAAATTATTGTTACCTGTGAGGTTTATCAGCCCTGAGCTGAGAAGCTAACATGCTTTTCTATAATTACAAAAAGATTTAGGTCTCCTACAGCTCACAACAAATATTACTCCTTTACACGTTCCCAACCCAGATAGCTATGGCACCTTAGAAAAACAATTTCCTCTAAAGAAAAGATCACATAACAAGTACATATACTTTTATACCTACATACTTATATAGAGAAACAGAGGGAACAAAATCATTGTGAGAGCCATGGATGTAACAAATGGCAGAATACAGTTGGTCCTCTGTATCCATGGGTTCCACATCCACAGATTCAACCAACCACAGCTGAATCTGTGCATGCAGAACCCACAGATACAGAGGGTCACTTGTACTATGCCATTTCATATAAGGGATTTAAGCGTCCAGAAATTTTGGCATTCACAGGGGTCCTGGAGCCAATCCCCCATCCCCCCATATGTTGAGGAACGACTGTGTACATCTGAAGAACTCATGATGGAGCAATATAAATGGCAATTTAAAATATGTGTGCCTGAAGCACCTAAAATATTGGAGGAAAACATGTAATCCATAGGACAGAAATAGTATATATATTTTTTTTTAAAGAGAGAAGATAAATTTGAAAAAGAACAAGCAGAATAGCAATTCTAGGAATGATAAAATGCAACCACTAAAATAATATTCTAAGAGGACAAGTTTAATCAGTATACTGGTTATAGCTAAAGAGAAAAATCAGTCAATTAGAAGATAGATATTAGGAAAGCTTGGCAAATCCATTACAGAGAGATGAAACATGAGATATATGTGTGAGACAAATTAAAATCCACGCGGAATAGGATGAGAAATCTCATTTACTTCTAACAAGAATGTTACACTTAAAGGCACCTTGATAAAACTATTGTAGAACTTCAGTGTTTGGAGGAAACAGGAAAACTTACTGTATTAGTTTGGTAGGGCTGTCATAGCAAAGTACCAAGAACTGAGTGGCTTAAGCAACAGAAATTTGTTTTCTTATAGTTCTAGAGGCTGGAAGTCCAAAATGAAGGTGTCAGCAAGGTTGATTTCATTCTGAGGCCTCTCTCCATGGATTGCAGACTACCATCTCCCTACTGTGTACTCATTTGGTTTTTCCTTTGTTGCACATATATCCCTGGTATCTCTTTGTGTGTCAACATTTCCTCTTTTGGTAAGGACACCAGTCAGATTGAATTAAAACCCCACACTAACAGCCCCCTTTTAAAGTAATCACCCTCTGCAGGCTCTATCTCCAAATACAGTCACAGGTACTGGGTGCAAGGACTTAGACATATGATTTTTTTTTTTTTTTGGTGGGAAAGAGGGTGCAATTCAGAACACAGAAAAGAACAAAACCAGGTTTTTTTTAAAGGGACTGAAAATCAGACCATCGTTGCAAAATAATCACCAGGAGGAAATGGCATAATGCCTTCCAAATATGAATGAAAAACAATATCAACTTAGAAAACCATAACCAGAGAGAATATTTACAAGAATGAGAAAAAGACATGTGAAGAAATAAAAATAGAGTTATTCATACACTATTACTTAAAAATTTACTGGTGGTTGGATTTTTAAAGAAAAAAACTAAATTTTGAGGAAGGAATACTATGAAAGTATTAATCTTAAAAGAATTTCAAACATTTTTACATCTAAACAATTATTACAAAATAGTGATGATTATGAGGTTGATGATGATGTGATGTAGATAACTTGGAGGTTGTTAAAATTAGATAGGAAAATTGTAGAATAAATAAAGTGTGTGAAAAAATATGATATATAACTGTATGATCTTAATTACATAAAAATGGATGCTTAGTTGTATAGATACACAAATGAAACCTAGGACATATCAAACGATAAATGGCTTGTGATTATGGATGACTTTGTTTTTTGCTTCTTGTATTTTTTGGTGTCTTATTATGCACATGTTAACTTTTAAGAAATAAATGTTATTTTTAAAACAAAATAAAATAAAATATAAAATAAAATAAAATGGAAGGTGAAATGTTTTTTTCAGCATTAGTATGCTGAGTTATTTGCCTTGTGCTACTTCTATTTTTTAAGGAGAAAGAAAGAGCTAGTACACATTTTAGATTTTGTTAAGTAAAAATAGTTTTAAAAATTATATTCACAAGAAAATTAAAATTAGAGTGTGCAATTTCCAAACTAGTAGAAAATGAAGAGATAATAAAACTGTAATAAATTATGCAAAGATAATTGAAGATGAAAATAAACAAGCAAGAAAGTACGGTAAGAAAGCATGAAATAAGACCATACCAAGAGAAGGGAAAAATATCTTCATGTATATGTAGATATGAAGTTGAATAAATAAAGAACAAAATTTATGTAAGTTTTAAAATCCACATAGCAGCACACTGTATTTTGTTTATGGTTGTTATGTGTGTTTATGTGTATATAAAAATAATATATAGCATATGTAATATATATTCTGTATTAACATATATATTAAAAACCAACAAATATTGGAAGCAAAATATACATACTAAATTCTAGGGAAAAAGAATGAGAAAAGAAAAAGATGGTGAAGGAGTTAAAGAGAACACTACTTTTTTTTTTTTTTTTTTTTTTGTGGTACGCGAGCCTCTCACTGCTGTGGCCTCTCCCGTTGTGGAGCACAGGCTTCGGACACGCAGGCTCAGCGGCCATGGCTCACGGGCCCAGCCGCTCCACGGCATGTGGGATCTTCCCGGACCGGGGCACGAACCCGTGTCCCCTGCATTGGCAGGCGGACTCTCAATTACTGCTCCACGAGGGAAGCCCCGAGAACATTAATTTTATCTGTTGTGTGTAAGGTTATCTTTTAAAACTGTAACAGTAAAACATAAAAATAAATAAATTGAAAGGGCTGGGTTAAAGAATTTCTAAGTTTCTAATTCTTACAATGGTCTGATCCTTTTATATTTCAGAAGATCAGGTGTCTAAACTCTGATTTTATGGCTGACTGGTTAACACATTCATTGTGTACAGCCCCTGGTCTATATGTTTTGTATGTATTAATTGATTTAATCTTCACAAGTACTAGAAGAGAAAGTTACTATATTATTAAAGTCATTATAGGCTCATGTGTTTAAATAACTTAGCCAAGGTAACATAGCAAATATGTGACAAAACTCTAATTCTAGTTCTGTCAATCTGGCACCAGAGTCAATGTTCTCATCTACGCTGCTGTTGTGTATCTTAAATGTTTTAAAATTGTATTCCAATATATACAGGAATTAATTTTCTCCTCAAAGTTATTGCATCTGTATATTTAAACTATTTTCTGTAATTTTCACCAGTTTTAAGAGAACAAATACATGTCTTTTTTTCTTACCCGAGAGGAAAACCAGAATTCAATATAGTGATTAAAGAGAAAGGAAAATGAAAAATGTGAGATAAAGCTTCATTAAAACTAAAACAGATTCCAGGCAAAATGAGTTTCTAGTTCCCATAGAAAAATGGGTATTGAGAAAGTGAGTTGACTATTCAAACCAGGAATAGTTGGGCTAAAATGAATATTTTAAAATAGTAGTATACAAACTAATAATTGCAATAGTTCCCTAACTCTTTCATCCTAAGAACCAGAAGCTAACAGATCTTTAACATATTTTGAAAACATGGAAAGGTTAAAAGGTTGAAATACATCATCAGTATTTCAAATTAACTTTTCATTTATTATTATTTTATGTAAAGTCTATTCGATTCTCACAATTCTTCTAAGTCAGTTTTTGTTTTACATTACTAATTTATTAATAGAATTAATTATATTTTTCTATTTCATTAAATTTTATTTTTATTTATTTATTTATTTATTTATTTATTTATTATTGTTTTTGCAGTACGTGGGCCTCTCACTGTTGTGGCCTATCCTGTTGTGGAGCACAGGTTCTGGACACGCCGGCCCAGCAGCTATGGCTCAAAGGCTCAGCCGCTCCGCAGCATATGGGATCTTCCCGGACTGGGGCACGAACCCGTGTGCCCTGCATCAGCAGGCGGACTCTCAACTACTGCGCCACCAGCAAAGCCCTATTTCTTTAAATTTTAAAAAACAAAGTTTACATGTGTTCAATAACTGAGGCTGTTATTAAGTCTATAGATCAAGATTTCAGACAAAAGTAAAATAACAATGTGAAATATGTTTTTATGGCAAGAAAGACCATCTTAATTTTGTACATGTTACACAGGCCATGCAAATTGAGAATTGCTCTATAAAAGTCATTTTTCTAAGTGAAAATCTCTTTTACAGTTAAAAATATAACAGCAACCACAAAATTGTTACTTCAAACCTTTATATTTGTAACAAGTTTCGCTTTTGAAATGCATACTGGATACCAAATACAACCACTTACAGTTGAATGTCACTGTAGTTTTTGAGCCACTACATTGCATCATTTGAGTCTTTATGCATTTTCAAACACATTTTTGTTTCTTGGGTAACACTTCATCAGTGTTAATGAGTACTTTTTACAACATAACTTGTAAATTCAGTTTTATCCATTAAAATAGATGGGCTTTCTAGCATCATTTTGAGGAAAAGATGCATCAGCTTTTTCCAAGCAGGTATAAATTTGAGGTGATATAACTTGACTGCAAAATAAAGTTGACAGAACCCATATAAACTCATACATACAATGTTTATGTATTTATGCAAGCTCTTCTGAAAGCAACTTTAATTGAGAGGGAAAAAGTTAGATATAAAGGAAGAGAAAGCCCAAAAAACTCAAAGCCACACTTTGATAAATATGAATAGATCCAAGATGTGTAGAAAGAAATATTGAGAGATTCGACCTGCAAACTATCCAAAAACTTGAACTAAATACAATAGCTATGAGTCATATGTAAGAGTAGGTATATCTTAACTTTCTTGTTAATATGTACCTTTGTAATATTACTTATTGCCCTTTCTTTCCAATTATGTAAGTATGGTTATGAAGAACATCAACCCCTCAATATGAAAAAGTTTTCTTTTTCAAAAGTTAAAGCTATGGGAAATACCTTAAATCTATATTACAAGACTGAAATGAGTCTGCCCATAGTGCAAGTTTTATAGGAAAATACCATCTTTTTTTTTTGATTTTTAAAAATATTGTCTTATATCAATACATGAAAAATTACATTTGTTAAATGTTTTCAGTCATAATTAATTCAATAACACTAATCTATTAAAACTGAAAAGGAAGAAAAAACAATTAACAATTTACCTAATTTGGATTTAATATAGAAAGCGAAACTTAAAAAAACTGATCACTAAATAATTTTCTCACTTGCTTTTAAAGTTCTACCAATAAAATATTTTACTGAAATTAATAACATGATATAGGTCATAAAAAAATAGAAGACCATGTAAAAGCAGCTTCTTTCTGTTAGTAAATCTAAAGACAGTGAATTATTATTATTTTTTGGAGGAAGCTTGTCTTCTTTTCAGAAAATTTTCAACTATACATTAAAAAGAAAATGGATTAAATATACACACTACTATATATAAAATAGATAACCAACACAGACCGACTGTATAGCACAGGGACCTATACTCAATATCTTGTAATAACCTATAATGGAAAAGAATGTAACAAAGAATATATATATATATTTATTTATTTATTTATTTATTTATATATATATATATATGTATAAATGAGTCACTTTACACCTGGAATTAACACATTGTAGATCAACTATATTTCAATTAAAAAAATGTAAAGAGATAATATAAAATAAATATTTCAATACCATAAAATCATGACAACATAAAGTGATTTTGAAGTTATCAACAAAAGTATGTCAAAATATCTATATGGTTTCATATTTTCATTCTGCCAGAAATACATCCTTCTATAAATTTCCAAACTCTGAACAACTCCAATTAAGCAAGTTTTATATTTTATGTTTTTTTTTTTTTATGTTTAACTGATATAGAGAAGCAAAATATGAATAGGCCATATCTTCTCCCTAACTTTACCAATATTAAAATTTAAATTAATACAAGCTTGAGAACTCAAACTTTTATGTAAAATTAGTCAAATATCTATTCTAAGAAGATGAGAATTGTTTTGTAACTCTTCAATGAAGCCTAGACACAATGAAAGTAAAGTCTTCAAAAAGAAAGCATTCACGAAGTTTAATATTTGGGTCATGATATTGCTACTGTTGTTACTGGCAGGAAGGGGGGAGTTATTATTTCTAGCCATCTCCCCCTGCCTCTCAAGAGAATGTCCTTTACATACCTTTCATCTTCCCAGGGCCTCCAGTGGTGATATTAAAATAGCTCCATTTAATTAAATTCAAAATTATGTATTGCTAACCCGTTACATTTCAGGCATAAATGTGGCTCAGGATAAAAGAAAGTAAAAAATAAAAAAAATTTTAAAACCTCTTGGTGAATGAGATGCAGTTTCTGCCTTCATGAGGTTTATGGTCTAGATTTAAGAACCTGATCACAATACAATGTGATGATTGCAAAGATCAAATACAAGAGAATTTGCATGAAGGAATAAGTGATTGTTCCTTTTGGTGGAGGTGGGAAGGGTAATATTATTTTCAAAGGGAGGACATTTGAGCTGGACATTGAATAAAGAATTTAACTTTCCAAATCATAAAGAAAATGAAGTCACCAGCACATGCATTGTCAAAGGAGACTAGAAGAAGATATGGCTAGCATGTTGAACTGGAGATTGATCTGGTGTCAGCAAAATTATTCAATAAAAAGCCAGATAGTAAATATTTTAAGCCTTGCAGGTCATTCACTTTAAATACATAGCTCTGCTGTTAGAACATGAACTCATTTATAGACAATATGTAAATGAATGCACTTGCTGTGCTCCAATAAAACTTTATTTGCATAAACAGACAATGATCAGGATCAAATCAGTGGACTGTAGTTTCTGACACTAAGAACATTATGTTAAGTGAAATAAGTCAGTCAGAGAAAGACAAATACTATATGCTTTTACCTACATATGAAATCTAAAAAAAAGTTGAACTCATATAAACAGAGATTATAATGGTGGTTGCCAGAGCTGGGAGATGAGGGAAATGATGAGATTTTGGTCAAAGGGTACAAACTCCCAGCTATAAGATGCATAAATTCTGGGCATCTAATATACAACATGGTGATTATAATTAACAATACTGTGTTATGTACTTGAAAGCTGTTAAGAGATGAGATCTTAAATGTCATCATCAGGGACACAAAAAATGGTAATTTTGTGAGGGATGAGATGTCAACTAACTGTGTGGTAATCATTTTGAGATATATATATATATATACAGGTGTGTGTATTCAATCATCACATTACATACCATAAACTTACATATGTGTGTGTGTATATATATATATATATATACACACACACACACACACACACACATCACATTTTCTTTATCCATTCATCTACTGATGGGCACTTAGAGTGTCTCCATATCTCAGCTCTCAGCTATTGTAAACAACGTAGCAATGAATATAGGGGTGTATATATTTTTTCAAATTAGTGTTTTCATTTTCTTTGGATAAGTAATGAGTGGAATTGCTGGATCATACAGTAGTTCTATTTTTAGTTTTTTGATGAATCTCCAAACAGTTTTCATAGTGGCTGTGCCAATTTACATTCCCATCAACAGTGCATGAGGGTTCCCTTTTCTCTACAACCTTGCCAACACTTGTTATTTGTTGTCTTTTTAATAATAGCCTTTCTGACAGGTATGAGGTAATATTTCATTGTGGTTTTGATTTGCGTTTCCCTGGTAATTAGTGACACTCAGCATCTTTTCATGTGCCTTTCAGTCCTCTGTATGCCTTCTTCAGAAAAGTGTCTATTCAAATCCTCTGCCAACTTTTTAATGGGGTTGTTTGTTTTTCTGATGTTGAGTTGTTTGAGTTCTTTGTATTTTTGGATATTAACCCCTTACCAGACATACCGTTTGAAAATATCTTCTCCCATTTAATAGACAGCCTTTTTTGTTTTGTTGATGGTTTCCTTCACTGTGCAAAAACTTTTTAGTTTGATGTAGCCCCATTTGTTTATTTTTGTTCTTGTGTCTCTTGCTTGAGGAGAAATATCCAAAAAAATTACTAAGACTGATGTCAAAGAAATTACTGTCCATGTTTTCTTCCAAAAGTTTTATGGTTTCAAGTTCTGAATTTAAATCTTTAATTCATCTTGAGTTTATTTTTGTGTATGGTGTGAAAGAGTAGTACAGTTTGACTATTTTGCATGTAGCTGTCAAGTTTTCCCAACACCAGTTATTAAAGAGGCTGTCTTTCCCCATTGTATATTCTTGTCTCTTTTGTCTTAGATCAACTGACCATAAAAGTTTGGGTTTATTTCTGGGATTTCTATTCTGTTCCATTGATCTATGTGTCTATTTTTGTGCCAGTACCATACTGTTTTGATGACTGTAGCTTTGTAGTATAGTTTGAAAACACAGAACATGACACATCCAACTTTTATTTCTCAAGACTTTTGGCTATTCAGAGTCTTTTGTGTTTCCATACAAATTTAAAAATTTTTTGTTCTAGTTCTGTGAAAAATGCCATTGGTATTTTGATATGGATTGCATTGAATCTGTAAATTGTCTTGGGTAGTATGATCATTTTAACAGTATTAATTCTTCCAGTTCATGAATACAGTATATATGTACATTAATTTCTTTCACCAGTTCTTGTGCTTTTCCATGTATAGGTATTTTGCCTCCTTAGTTAGATTTATTCCCAGGTATTTTATTCTTTTTGGTACAGTGGTAAATGGGATTATTTTCTTAATTTCTCCTTTTGAGAATTTGTTGTAAGTATATAAAATGCTACAGATTTCTGTATATTAATTTCATACCCTGCAACTTTACAAAATTTATTGCTGAATTTTGGTAGGTTTATTTATTTATTTTTTTTTGGTGACATCTTTAAGATTTTCTCTGTATAGTACCATGTCATCCCAAAAACAGTGGCAGTTTTACTTCTTCTTTTCCAATATGGTTTCTTCTTATTTCTGTTTCTTGTCTGATTACAGTGACTGAGAATTCCAATACTATGTTGAATAAAAGTGGTGAGAATGGTCATCCTTGCATTGTTCCTGATTTTAGAGGAAATGCCTTCAACATTTCACCATTTAGTATGACGTTACCTGTGGGTTTGTCTCATATGGCCTTTATTATGTCAAGATATGTTATCTCTATACCAACTCTGCTGAGAGTTGTTTTTTATTTATTTATTTTTTTTGTAATAAACAAATGTTGGATTTTGTCAAAAGCATTTTCTGCATCTATTGAGATGACTGTATGTTTATTTTTCTTTAATGTATTAATATTTTGTATCTTATTGACTGATTTGTGGATATTGAACCATCCTTGTATTCCAGGGATAAATCCCACCTGATCATGATGTATGATCCTTTTAATGTATTATTTTTAATTTTAAAATTTAATTTTTCAATTTAAAAATTATGCTCAAATTTTATTTTTATTTGTTTGATTAAAACAAACAAACAAACATATGACCTGGTGCCTGTGGATAAAGACTCAGGATTATGCTTGAAATACTCTCTTCATCTGTATTCTTTATTCCAGACATTAAAAAAAAAAAAAAGTTATTTCAGGTTAAAATCAAAATATAATAGCAAAAACTAATATAGAGTGTGGTCACAAAAATACAGATCCACAATCCCTTATGTACACTTATAAAATGCAGAAAGCTCTTTCTATACACTGGACACCAATATCTGATCTAGATAAATTAACTTATGAGAAAACCTAGCATAAAGTAATGTGAGGTTAGCTAACAAATTTCTATATCTTATTTAGTGCTAATATTGATATGTGTTGTGGCAGGTATATAAACACATTTCATTACATAGGATGTCCTTTAAAATTCCAGAATCTGCTAATAGTTCTATGTATTATTGTATGTTACATATTGTTCCTTTAAAATAAAATTTGAAAAAAACTGAACTCCAAACGCATATAGTTTTTGAGTTTTAGAGAAGAGACTGTCAATATGTTAAAAAAGACTTTAAAAATATCTTTAGAACAAGAAAATATAGGAGTTAGATTGTTTCTTTATGACCTTCCTATCTGAGCTGTTATATATATTGCATCTAATGGGGGCAGAGATTTCAGGAATCCTAAATCTTTGCTCCATATCTCCTAACTTCCACAATGGAAGCCATAATCAAAGCCACTGGTATCCTTCATTTCACCTTTTGGAGTCTCATCACCACTTTAAGAACAGTGCACTCCTTCAGAGTCCCCTACGTCCACCCCCAATGGACAGAAGCCATGGGAAAGCCTGAGTTAATACTATAGTTGTGAAATTGAGAGCTTTTCACAGTCACTGCACTGCAAGAAAGCTGTTGTCTTGCATTCTTAGAACTCTGAAAGCATTTTGCCACAAAATACCATCACCTTTGTCTAAGTCCTGTGATACTTGTTTATAGCAATAGCCATCTGATACTCCTCCTTTTTTTCAACCTTGTCCCCTACCAGTACAATACAGTACAATATAATACAAATCTGCTCTCAATACAACAGCTACATTGTCTTTTAAAATGTGAGTTGGGTCATATAAATCTTCTACTTGGCAATGAAAATAATCAATAAACAATCTATAAAAGGAATAGAAAAGAGTTTTATTTGAGCCAAACTGAGTACTATACACTGGGAGACACAGATTCAAGAAGAATTTGAATTGTATTCCGCTGGACTACAAAGTGGGGGAAGCTTATAAAGATGAAAAACCTCAAAATTACATAAGTTGTTTGTCAAGAATTGGAGCTGACAAGAAGTAAATGTGCTTGCTAAGCAAGGATTGATTGTGGTCCAAAATGGTTACATGGTTACAGGGAGAGACCTTGAGACCATAGGTTGCAGCTGAAACCTTCTAGCAGATATTGTTTTGAGAATAGCTGGTGGTATCCTTGAGTTTGATAGAGGTCAGAAAATTCAAGTTCTCAGTGATTCAAGTTCTCAGGAATATGTCTGAAACCACAACCCCAGTGGTCACCTGGCTCCATTTTGGATACCTGGAACATAATTACTTTATTTTGATTTTAATTGCATTATTTTCTTTAATAGTTAAAGAAGACATAAAATGCATTTCTGGCAGGCCAAAAGACAGGTTTTCCTAGTTAGCATAAAGTTCAAACCAAATCACATATAAGCCAGAATGACCTCTCCAAACCTCAGAATGTGAAAATTTCTTCCATCATAGTCAACATCTTACATTGGTGTCCCATATATTTTCAGAGTAAAACATGAAGCCCTTACATCAGAGAAAATGCCCTTTGTGGACTGATTCACAAATTAATCCTCTGAATTTATCTAATATTTGCATTGACCTCCATATTAATGTTCCTCTCACATAGCACAGTACTTTTGCCCATATTATATCCTCTATTTCAAATTGCAACAGCCTCTCTGACTCCACCTGCTGCCCCTTATCATCAGCATACCAAGTCCTCCTTATCCTGATGTCTTTCTTTATTCCATATCACTTAAAACAATTTAAGTTACTATATAATGTATTCATTTATTATGCTTAATGAAAATAAAGGCAGGAATTCTAGTCTGTTCTGTTCACTGTTATATGCCAAGTTCTTAGAACAAGATCTGTTACACAATAAGTATGCAAATCTATTTCTTATATGAATAATTAATTAGTTAATTAGCATGATGATATAGGTATTGACAGAAATTATACACTATGATCATTGAGGTATAGGATTATTGGAAAATAATGGATAATAGGAAGACTTGACTTTCTCCCTTGTTCTGTCATCATTTGGCTGTGTTAACTACCGTCAGACAACTCACTTAGCATAGGTCTCAATTACACATATTAGCAGTTAAAAACAATTATAATAAAAGAGGACCTCGGACTAAATTATTTCTAATTTCTTTCGGGTTTCACATTCTGTCATTCATAGGAATGTTATGGTTTTCCCTTACAAAGAACTAGAGGTATTCTAAATGTTAAACAATCAATATATAAAGAAACATTTGGAATATATAACAAACTGAGGAATTGAAAGAATTACTGTTGAATGAATAAATTTGTAGCCTTATTTTTTATGATTTTAAATATTCAGATGGTAAGTTTATGACTGAGTTACAAAATATAATTCTAGGAGTAAAAAGAGAAATGAGTTCCACTGTCATCTTTTCCATAGTGGGAATACAATAAGGGTAGCAATGAAAACACAAACTCCATTAATGGGTCACATTGTGCTGAGTGCAATGAGAAGTGATCCTTGTGAGATTGTGGAAAGGACACATCTGGAAGTAGGCCACACAAGTGAAATTTATTCTTACTCTTGTTAGTTTGACAAATGAATCTATAGCTGGCAATGGATATTGACTTTCAGAGAAAAATGGATGACCTAAACCTTCACAAAATTTTTCTGATAAGAATAAGATGTTAATCCTATAATAAGGCTGTCAACAGTTAGTGGATTTCCAGTATTTATGAAAATGTTGCCTTCTCTATCTGCATGGTAAGTAGAAGAGGGTACACTAATTTATATTTTCACTAAGAAGTTAAAATAAATCCATGTCATCAATTCAGAAAGCTCTTGAAAACTGAAAGGAAGATTATATTAGTCATAGTGGCTAGCTTTTCATATTATTTAAGCATTAGTGTCTTTGATTTAATATCAAAATTTAGTTTAATATCAATAATCAAGTACAGCTAAAGAAAATCAGCATGATAAATACGTATAAAAGAGGATGTAAAATTCATTGAAATGTATTCATATAGTAGTATAAAGTTAAAAAAAATATATTTTAAGCTCAATTTTCTTATCCATGTATCAAGTAGTTATCAGTACATATCTACCTAAGTTTTCCCTTTATATCAGGATAAACCAGCAGGAAGTGTTATCCACAGGTAAACCATTGAGTGAGGAGGATCCTGGGTACTTAAATCAAAAACATAGAAAGAAGGAGGGAACCTGGAAAATGAGAAATTATTGAGCAGCTCTGAGTGAAGAGACAGAGAGAATTTAAGGCAAAGTGTTCATAAATGGATATGAGGATATTGGAGCCAGAGTATGAGTTGAGAAAACACCCCTATTACATATGTTTCAGGTGGGACATGGTAAAAATGTGTGGACTGTTCATACAGCTATGCTGAAAATAGAATTGGGCCAAAGGGATATAACACGAGTCACACACACACAATGCTATGCTAGGCAAATTCCCAATATTACATTTGTGAGATAGAATGTTTTACAACTGATATTAAATAAAATGTAATCTTAGTAAATTCAATGTTCTAATAACATTTTATGAAACAAAAATGTACCATATTTATAAAAGATTATAGTAATTTAAAAATGGCTTTTCTATCTGTTTCTATCATTAAACTCTCATTCATTCACTAATTCAACAGATGTCATAGTGAGGGTTCACTATGTATAACCTGGCACTCATCTACCATGGGGAAAAACTGATGAATAAGACAGATAAGCATATAGCTTGCAGGGAGCTTACATTTTAGTAGGGAAGACTAAGGGCTTACATTGTGCCAAAACTAGTGAAAGTTGAGCTCTTACTACAAATATAATTTGGTTAATATCCATAGACTGGTCAATCTTTGAGAAACTTAGATTTTCTAACTCACAGCCAATGCATCTTATGTTACAATTGTCTATTTTTACCTATAAATAAACTTGACAGAGTGATTGATTTGTATATATTATGTACCTACATTATATATATATATATATATATATATATATATATATATATATAGTAATATATTAAACTCAGTATGATTTTTAACTCTTCACTGAGGTTTATACAAATAAAGAAAAAGACTTGGCTAAAACACTTACTATTCCACTAATATTTATGCAATTGTTGAGTGCTCTTTGAGCAATGATTGAGAATTAGTTGGGTTGGTACAGAGCACAAGGCTAGCAAATTCCAAGCAAGATCTTGATTTTTTAAGATAAATCCTCTTATAAACTTTTATAATAGATCAACATTTGGTTTTTATGTTATTCAAGATGTTCTATTTGAATAGTCACCTAGAGCAATGTTTTCAGTTTAAAACAGCTTGTATATATTTTAAAATTGTAGATATCATTCAGATATTTCTTATTATTTAAGATTGTACATCAAACATTAGAAAAAGGCAGGGTCAGAAAATCTTTTTAATGCACTTGAAGATACTAGTCAGTGTGGCTTCTGGTAAACTATACTCATCTTTTTAGAATATAGATTCATGTATTATTAATGTAAAATGAATGATAGAATATATAACAGCAATATTTATTTATTTTAAGGTCTTCATCAACATTTACATAAAGAAACTGTTAATAACCATGAAGAAAGATGAAGCATATGCTAGTTCATATCCAGTCCATCATGAAAAATAAAATATGTTTAAAAGATTTTTGTACATAATTTCCTTACTGAAGCTTTCATATTTCTTTCCTCTGAAGGCAAAGTTGTAGTTATTAATTTCCATAGCAAGTTGTCATGTACCCATCTTTAAATCATCAAAAGATCATCAAAAAATGTAATGGTCTTTCAGGTATAAATCTACGCTTCTTTCTTCTAGGATGCTGGACTGGAACTTGGATCCTGTAAACTGCATTTCTCCATTAACAGAGGGTTCCTAGAAGGTACTGCATTAGAAGCACTAGAGGGGAATTAAAAGGTAGCAGTAGGCAGAATGATTTAATCCTTTCTGCTTGCATAAAATTTCTGTTAGCTTTATCCTAACAACACCTTTCACTTTAGCAACAACAGAACAGCAGTTGGTTTCCTTATCCAATATTTTAATGTTTCCAAGATTAGCTTAATCCCATCTACTCAGAAATTATCAGTGGCAGCCAGGCAGAACCCTCTCCTGAGAAATCTGAGTCCAAAATCCATGGGCCTCTTCCACAATTTTAGATTCTGAAAACCCCACACTCTCCCCATTTGTTAACTCAGTCCTAGTGATGGCAGAAACGTTGTTCATTTAATATATGTCAAACAATTCAATTTCTTTGCAGCCATGCAAAATTCTTGTAACCAATTCCCTCTGTTGAATTAACTTGTGTGGTTTCTTTTTTCTTGACAGGACCTTGAATGACAAAAATATATTTTTATTAATAGGTTAGCTAGTGACATTTTCTCTTCAAGCAATGACTATAATAAACCTAAAGAATGTTCTAATATTAAATTTTAACATAAAAAGGCTGACTCTGGTCTACACAACATTGCATAGATTCGTTTCTCCTTGCTCCTCTCTACTAATTACAATTATAACCCTGGCTATAATGTAATAAGAAACAACAACAGCAACAAAACTCTGAAAGAAGAAGAGAAAAAGGTTAACTTGTTAGGGACCCCAGGACTGGGGGTAAAATAGAGTGACAGGGCATTTTACCCACTCAACAAAAGATTCAGCTTGATGTTTCCTGAAATCCAACAGAGCAACAGAAGTGTCTTAGGCCTAGTTCTACTGCAGATCAAATGATGTCCTACTACAGTGAGGTACCCAGCCAGGAGGTGCTCTTCAACACCACAGGATGGAAAAAATCTATTTTCACCACCTAGAGACATCTGGGAAAGCTCTTTCTATTTCCTCAGATTATCACCAGTAAGGTTTAGTGAGAGTCCCAGTAGTTTCAGACCTAATAGAACAAAACAAATTTGGGAAATTAAATTGTCATGGGGACCACAGCCAAAAGTATTAGGCAAAGACCTGTGTGCTAAATGTAGGCAGAATGACTGCCTGGTAAAGTAAAATATTTAATAGGGTTTAAAGCATTCTAACATAATAGGCAAAACTTTGAATGTGCAATTGAAAGTCACCTACCATACCAAGAGCAAGAAAAATTACAGTTAGATTGAAAAAGGACAATCAACTGATACACATGAAAAAGTTAGACATTGGAATTAACTGACAGGATTTTAAAACAGTTGTTATAAAAATTCTTAAGAAATTATAAGTTATATTGAAACAAATGAAAAGAGAAAATATGAGCCAAGAAATAGAAGTTATAAGAAAGAAGCAAACAGGAATTATAGAAGAGGCAAAATAACAGGAAAAAAAGTGTGCTATACAGGCTTAGTAGTAGATAGGATTTGACAGAGGATATAATCAATAAACTTGAAGACAGACCAATAGAGTTTGCCAAATCTGAACAACAGAGGGAAAACATGGACAGGAAAAAAAAATGAGCAGAGCCTTACAAATCTGCAAGACAGTAACAAAATACCTAATATCTGTGTCATTAGAGTCCCAAAAGAAAAGGAGAAAGACAGAGGGATAAAAAAAATCTTAAAAAAATATTGGCTGAACACTTCACAAATTTGACAAAAGACATAAACCTACAGATTCAAGAAACTGAGTAAACCACAAAAGGGATAAATCTGCAGAAAACCATACTAAGGTTTATCACAATTAAACTCTTAAAAACTAAAGGGAAAAGACCCTGAAAGCAACCACAGAGAAACAAATGCATTACCTATAGGGGACTACTAATTTGAATCACAGTGTATTTTTTATTTGAAATCATGGAGACAAGAAGAAAATGCCATAACATTTACAAGTGCTGAAGAAAATGGTACCATCAACCACAAATTCCATATCCAGGAAAAATATCCTTCATGAATGAAGAAAAAAATAAAGACAAAGAAAAAATATTATCACTAGCAGGAATGCTTTCAAAGATTGATTAAAGGTATTTTATCAAACAAAAAGCAAATGATAAAAATCTCTTAGAACATCAGGAAGGAAGAATGAACAGAAATATGGGCACATTCAATAGACTATCCTATTCATAAGTTTTAAAAGTCATATTTAATTATTGAAACAAAATATTGAATATAATATCATTTTGTATTCAACACAAAATCTAAAAATTGGGAATGTGATGGACTTAAGGGAAGTGTTAAAATGTTGATACCAATAGATTGTAATAAGTCACATATGTATATTGTAATGCCCAAATCAAAGTTTATAAAACATTTAGAGATACTCTAAAAGCCACTATAAGTAAATCAAGATTGAATCTTAAAAAATGTTTAAGTAAATGATAGAGAGGCAGAAAAATAGTCACATGAAATATAATGCATAAACAGAAAACAAATGATAAAGGGCGGACATAAGCTCTGGCATATCAACAATTATCTTAAATGTAAATGGTCTAAGGGCAACAATTGAAAGGCAGAGATTAACAAAGTAAATTAACATACACACAAACCAACTATACCTTGTTTGTAAAAAAATTTCAAATACATTAATATAGGTATGTTGAAAGTAAAAAAATATAAAAATTGTACAAGATATATCACACAAACAATAGTGAAAAAAGCAATAGTGACTATTATTAATACCAGAGAAACTAGACCACAGAGCAAAAAATAATTTCTAGGGACAAAGAGTAACATGACATACTGATAAAAATGAACAATCAACAAGGATCCCAATGTATAACTATCCTAATGTAGTCACACACACACACACACACACACACACACAAATAGCTTCAAGTTACATGAAGTGAAAGCTGATGGAAATGTAAGGAACAGACAGACCCAAAATTATAGTTGGAAGCTTCAACATCCCATTCTCAAAAATTGATAGAAGTACTAGACAGAAGATGAGCAGGAATATAAAAGAACTGAGCTTCCCTGGTGGCGCAGTGGTTGAGAGTCCTCCTGCTGATGCAGGGGACACGGGTTCATGTCCCGGTCCGGGAAGATCCCACATGCCGCAGAGCAGCTGGGCCTGTGAGCCATGGCCGCTGAGCCTGCGCGTCCGGAGCCTGTGCTCTGCAACAGGAGAGGCCACAGCAGTGAGAGGCCCGCGTACCACAAAACAAAACAAAACAAAACAAAATAATATAAAAGAACTAAACAACGCCTTATACGTGGGGGCATCATGTTAGAAATACATGGCAGATATGACAGGAACAACTAGAAACAGAAGTGAGAGAACATATAGGATAATTTTAAGATACTGTGCAACATTTTTTGTTGGAAGCATGTAAAATTAATGCTGCAAGAGTTTAATCAAAGTAGACTTCTTGGAGAACTTAAAGTTTTTTTGCTTTTGCAAATGTACGTGTACAATTGAGTGTGTGTGCGTGTGTGTATGTGTGTGTTTGTGAGTGTGTTCGTGCAGTGCAAGAAATGACATTCCAGCAACTGGGAATAAAGTATAGAAGTTGAACACTAGAAGAATTTTATGAGATTAGAAGATTCTTCCCAGATCATTCTCAATTTCTTGACCTATTACTGAAAAAGAGTTCATCCAAAATTCCTTATCAAGTAAATAATGTGTTTTTGGTTTTGGGGAACTGTCTTGAATACATTTATGAACTGAGCTCCAAAAATCCATGTGTACCATATAAGCAACATGATTATCATCTAGAATTAATTCACCTATCCCTCTTTCTATAAAAAGTCTCTATAGAATTATTGATGTATTCACCAAACGTGTATTAAAAGTAATTTTCCTACATTTCTACATTGTTGAATTTTAGTCAGTTTATTTTAGGATGTCAATATTGGACTGAATATTGCATTATGTTTATGTTATTTTCATTCAATTCATTTAATTAAGTAAATGTCTTGAGTATTATATGTTAGATGCTGGATAATAAGATCTTTTGAATAAAAATGCCACCAACAAAATTTCTTGCAATGGCAAAAATGAAACAAAGTAATGATGTTACCTTTGCTTATTTCTCATGTTTAATAGGATCAGTCTCTTCTATTAATTGAAAGTTTTGAAGACTGGAAAAAAAAACAAGAGGGACAGCAGGAAAAGGAAAAGGAGGAGAAAAGAGAAAATTTAATATCATTATAACTGTTACACCTATCTTCTTCTCAATTTTACAATTTATTTCCTCCAGTTCTTTCAAAACCTTGTCTCCTCAACTAACATAGGAGGAAGGATAAAGAGATGGAGGCATGTTTCAAAAACAGTTATAGTTGGAGTCTAAAGTGCTTTCTGTCTGATGCTTTCTCTTTACATATGTCAGACTATGGTTTGTAAGTAGGGGATGAGGATGGCAGGGAAAGGTAAAAGTGGTGGTCAGAGGTTGAGAAGAATAGAGGATGTGTGAATACATTGTGATGGAAATTACTGGAATGAGCTAATTAGAGAAATTGAGAAGGGTATGCAAAACAGCACTGAGTGCCCAAAGGAGATGGATACCTTAAATTATTTTGGAGCTTACGTATGCAGCTGAATGACTTATTCCAGCAGCAGTCATCATATAAATGTGAATACCAATACCCAGAAAGAAGGCAAAGCGTTGTCTTCATACAAGGTTAGGGTTAAGGAAGAGTAGGTAAATCAAATGAAAATAAATCAAAGGGGTGTAAGGTAACAAAACATGTGATTGACAATATTATTTCAATTAAAAATTTGTGCTTTATTACAATTATTTTTAAAATCATTTTTAACTATCATTATCTGAAAAACATGTCCTTTCAATTCCATTATGTCTAATCAGTTTCTCTCCATTAAAAACAGTCGATGGAAAGCACATATGCCTCTTGGGCTACTGTGTGTGGTTCCTAATCTTTCTCAAAATTGACATTATAGAGCATCATACTTGTTAAGACATGTTTTCAACTATCTTACTTTGGCACTGAACTTCCTACTTATTCCTCTTCAAATTTATGCTTGTCACTTAAAATCTAGAAAATAATTTTGTATCTTAAAGTAGCAGACAAGTTCTCCTTTCCTGCCCTTCTCTAAAACCTGAGTAGTCTTGTTTTTAAAGAGACACTCTTAACATAAAGCTAGTTAGGATTAAACATGAAAACTTCACCAGAGATTATAGCAATGCAGCAGATAGAAACAAAAACATTAATTCTGAATAAGAGAGGCATTTTCCCTGAATTTATTTTGACAACTGTCTTTGAATGTATGGTCTTGATAATAATCCCAATCAAGCACATTTACAAAGATGTGTCACACATAGATTTTTATCAATTCCCTGAACTGTGAGTCACAGTCACATTTGCTAAGATCTGTGACAGAAAAAAAATAATCCTTCAAATTTTAATGACCATTTTATTGTGTTTTGTGTTTTGTGAGTTGCCAGAGAAGAATTGCTAGTACTCTTTCAACAGAGAAATAGAGGCTTATTTATACTGATTGTGCCAAAGGAGAAGGGAGTGAAAGCGTATATAAATAAAATTGAAGTATTCTCCCTAGTTTTATTTTTTTTAGGAAATGGGTATTTTAAAAATTATGTCTACAGCAAGACTCTCATAATAATAATCCATTTCTTAAATTTAGAAGTTGGCTTTTTTTCATTTTTAACTCTGAGAAGTTGCTTCAAAACTACTTCCACTGTTTCACCAACACTACATTAAAATAAGTACTTTAGAGAAATATTTTCAGCATAGCTTTTAAAAGACAATTAAAGATAATTTAGACATCTATGGAATGATGGGCTACTACTAATCAGTCAAATATTTACTTGAAACAAATTTCAAAGCCAACTTGTCCATGTGGATATTATTAAACACTTTTCATATAGTAATCGGTGTTGTCACAAAACAGTGCTGTCTGTAGTTCTCTTAGCCCACTAGATTATCATGTCCAAGGAGCTGTAATATAACCTTCATATGAGGTGATTTGACCAATAGAATTTCTTTCCTCTAATTTATAACAAATTCAAAAGAAACACATAAACTTACTTGTGTTAATATATTAGTGGGGTCAGGCAAGAACATCATTGTATTCTCATCCTTTTAAAAAATAACTCATTTAGTTATCTGGCAGGCCAGCATATTTTTAAATAATAAAAGAACCTGGTATGTTATTGCTACATGATTTCAAAATCACCTTCAGTCCTAAAATAGAAGAACACATGTCGAGAGATAGAGAGGAAGAGTTGTGTGATATCTGTGCTGCAGTTTATCTTGAAGTCTCTGCTGTTGCACCCATTGCTCTGTTAGTGATGACTTGTTATTCAGAAATAATGTGCATATTGACCAGTGTTAGTGTCTTTCATGTTCCTAGTTGACATGACATCAGCCAAAGTTTTCACCTAAGTAAGGTCACTTTATGTCAGCTGCATTCGAATATTGAACACTTCTTCATAAACTTGGGGTTAAGCCTTTAAAAGATTTTGCACAGTTAGGGCAATTCAAATTCAGAATTTGGATGCCAGCCTCCTCTGTCAACTATAGTTATTCCCAGCCCTCCATTCAAATATAGATAACATCTAAGAGTCAGTGAATAGTTGAAGAATTTCCCTCTTGCTGTTTAAAATCACTTCTCTGTGTCTCACTGAAAAATTGATCTTTGAGGATCCTGTCTTTCATTCTTCGCATGTGGCCCTTTCAGCATCATGTTGAGTGAGAGGAGCTTAAATGCTGGCAGGCGTTGCTGTGTGCTTGGCTCGAGACTACACCTACTGATCAGGTACAATGATCAGAGTTAATGCTAGTGGAATGGAGCAAAATGTCACGGCTTCAAATTCTAGCTTTTTCTTATATCGCAACATGAGCTTGCAAAACTCTCTTTGGTCTGGTGATTGAAGTTTCATCTGTAAAAATATTTTGTCTCTTGTATTCCCATAATCCCAATAAACCCTGGTGGATAGTATCTTAATGCTTTATAGTTGCTCAGCAACAGACCTCAGAGGCTTTGGGGGACTGTCAGAGCCAGTCCAGAAAGATATGGTGATATCCAGAAAGATACATTTATGGTCATATCCAGAAAGATATCCATGAGCAAAGAATCAAAAATAAAAGAGAAAATAAACAATAAGTTAGATTTTATCTTCTTAAAAAGTGTAAGAATTAACTTTAAAAATATATTAAGGAATATATACATATACATAAATATGAGGAGGTAGGCATTGATCAAAAAATGCTTTTAAATTATCTGTACTGATAGTACCAGAAAGTTTAGTTTTCTGAATCCTGAAAGTTCATATAATCAAAATTGTTTCCTTAAAATTCAAAGCTTGGTCTAATTCTTTTACAGAATTGCCTGGGGGGTTTGTGTGTGTGTGTGAGAATGAAATTAGCAAATTCATATTTTAAATGATGCACTGCTGTACAGTAATATTTATGAGAATATGTTAGACCATATAAAGTAGATTTGAATGAAAATACTAAATATTTAAACATGAGACTAGTACTTGGATTTTATAAATATCTTAGCAGTACTATATAATAGTGTAATGGTTAATTTTTTATGTCAACTTGGCTAGGCTATCATAACCAGTTACTTAATCAAACATTAATTTAAATGTTAGATTTAAGTGTAAAAGTATTTTGTAAATGTCATTAATATCTATAATTGGATGATTTTAAACACAGGATATTACTTTCTTTAATGTTGGTGGGCCTTATCCAATCAGTTGATTACCTCAAGACTGTAATATAAAAATCCTTACTGGAGTTTCTAGCCTACTGGCATGGCTACACATCTCAACACGAGATGTGTAGCCCTACACGAGATAGCCCTACTATCTCGTGAATTAATTCCTTAATATCTGTCTTCCCACCTCCCCAACCCTTACCTCTTTCACACATACTTTATTTTTGTTTCCTATGGAGAACCCTAACTAATAAAAATAAAATTGAACTTTTAAGATTCAAGCGGTGCGTATGCACAGTAACCATAAACAATCTCCTGAATAATGCAGACAGAAGAGTCTCAACAAGCAGGAGAAGCCATTGTCATTACATACAGGTTTTCCTCCCTCTGGACGGGCTATCCTTGGAGAGAGTCCTATTGGACCTAACAACCAGAGCAGGAGGCTGGAGATAAGGGAAGGTGGCATGGGACAATGGAGCTAGTAGAAAGCAGATCAGTCAACAATAAAAAAGAAGAGCTCAGTGATATACACAACAACATGTATAGATCTCAAAAGCATTATTCTTCGTGATAGAAGCAGATACAGAAATAGAACTATGTGATTCATTTGTGAAGTTGTAGAACAGACAAAACTTATTTAAGGTGATAGAAATAAGAAGAGGGGTTGTTCTAGGATGATAGGAATTGATCAGGTAGGAGCACAAAAAGAACTTTCTAGAGTGATAGAAATACAGGTTATATAAGTGTACATACTTGTCATTAGTGATAAAACTGGGCACCTAATTTATGTGCATTTCACCATATGTAAATCAAACCTCAATTGAAAAAAAAATGAGAAAGAAATAATAGTGTTGCTATTTAGAGTGTGGAAAAATATAATGTAGCCATTAAAAACATGTTTTTGAAGACATTTTATGATTATGAGAAAATGTCCATGATATAATGTTATATATTAGAAGTCTATACAGTATATATAACATGATTCTTCTTTTACTGAGAAAAAATTGTATGTTTGCATAAAAATATTGGAAAAAAAATGCAGGACAATGTTATCAGCAGTGATCTCTGGTTGGTGGGGTTTTAAGGATTATTAAAACATGATGCTGTGAGTAACTGTACATGATACATTCATGGCCGTTTCTAGTTCATGAGTCTCCCTTTTCCACTGGCTGTGTGTTTTGGGGTGGAGGTAAACTTAGTACTCATCTTGGTACCACCGTGTAGTAGTATGATGGTATCATTCAACAAAAGTAGTCAAAGGTTTATGCTTGGGAAACTTCACCCTGCACTCTTGCCCTTCCTGCTCCTGTCTTTGAAGTCCCTGTGGTGGGAGCACCTGACAGTTGAGACGACCTGGTCATGAAGGTCTTTGGGTAGTGTAAAAAACAAATTTAAATCCAAGACAGACATGCCTTACAATACACTGTATTCTATAGAAGAGCAGGCTCCTCCTGGATACGATAAATCTATGCCTTGCCGACGTTTTTTCAGAGTTCCCCTGTGGAGATTTTAATTAGGCTTATTTGAAGCAGTGCCAAAAAATATAAAGGATTATTAAAAATTATCTGAATAGACTTTAATTCCTCTTCTCAGACCCCTGCAACATCCCAAACACAGTCCTAACCTGTCCTTGTTTCTGCATGTTAGTGACAACCATCACATCCTGCACAGCCTAAGAGATCCATGTAGAATACACACCATATCATACTATTTCTTCCTCACCTCTCCTCACCCTACACTCCAATAGGGCGTAAAACCCTTCCTGGTGTTACTATACTACTCCTAACACATGAGCAATCGGTGCTGTTCACTCTACCTATCCCGTCATCTTTGCAGCTTTCCCCTGGCCCCAGAAGCTGAGCTCTTAGAGCCTTTGCATTCTATCTGGAATGATCTTCCCCTTAAGCTTCCTGGAATGCCTCCTTTTTACCTTTTAGATCTCAGCTTAAATGACACTTGCTCAGTACTTTCCCAGAGCACATATTACTATTTATTTATTTATTTATTTATTTATTAACATTTTTATTGGAGTAAAATTGCTTTACACTGTTGTGTTGGTTTCTGCTGTATAAAAAAGTTAACCAGCTATACATATACATATATCCCCATATCACCTCCCTCTGGTGTCTCGCTCCCACCCACCCTATACCACCCCTCTAGGTGGTCACAAAGTATGAGCTGATCTCCCTGTGCTATGTGGCTACTGCCCACAAGCTTTCTATTTTACATTTGAGAGTATATATATGTCACTGCCATTCTCTCACTTCATCACAGCTTACCCTTCCCCTTCCCCGTGTCCTCAAGTCCATTGGCTATATCTGCGTCTTTATTCCTGTCCTGCCCCTAGGTTCGCCAGAATCATTTTTTTTTTTAGATTCCATATATATGTGTTAGCATACGGTATTTGTTTTTTTCTTTCTGACTTAGTTCACTCTGTATGACAGATTCTAGGTTCATCCACCTCACTTCAAATAACTCAATTTTGTTTCTTTTTATGGCTGAGTAATATTCCATTATATATACGTGCCACATCTTCTTTATCCATTCATCTGTCGATGGACACTTAGGTTGTTTCCATGCCCTGGCTATTGTAAACAGTACTGCAATGAACATTTTGGTACATGAATCTTTTTGAATTATGGTTTTCTCAGGGTATATGCCCAGTAGTGGGATTTCTGAGTCTTACGGTAGTTCTATTTTTAGTTTCATAAGGAACCTCCATACTGTTCTCCATAGTGGCTGTATCAATTTACATTCCCATCAATTTACATTCCCACCAACAGTTCAAGGGAGTTCCCTTTTCTCCATACCCTCTCCAGCATTTATTGTTTGTAAACTTTTTGATGATGGCCATTCTGACCAGTGTGAGGTGATACCTCATTGTAGTTTTGATTTGCATTTCTCTCATTAGTGATGTTGATCATCCTTTCATGTGTTTGCTGGTAATCTGTATATCTTCTTCAGAGACATGTCTATTTAGGTCTTCTGCCCATTTCTGAGTTGGGTGGATTTGTTTTTTTGTGTGTGTGTGGTACGCGGGCCTCTCACTGTTGTGACCTCTCCTGTTGTGGAGCACAGGCTCTGGATGCGCAGGCTCAGCGGCCATGGCTCATGGGCCCAGCTGCTCTGCAGCATGTGGGATCTTCCCGGACCAGGGCATGAACCCGTGTCCCCTGCATCGGCAGGCGGACTCTCAACCACTGCGCCACCAGGGAAGCCCGGGTGGCTTGTTTTTTGATATTGAGCTGCATGAGCTGCCTGTAAATTTTGGAGATTAATGCTTTGTCAGTTGCTTCGTTGGCAAATATTTTCTCCCATTCTGAGGGTTGTCTTTTGGTCTTCTTTATGGTTTCCTTTGGTGTGCAAAAGCTTTTAAGTTTCATTAGGCCCCGTTTGCTTATTTTTGTTTTTATTTCCATTCCTCTAGGAGATGAGTCAAAAGGGATGTGGTGATTTATGTCACAGAGTGTTCTGCCTATGTTTTCCTCTAAGAGTTTTTTAGTGTCTGGTCTTACATTTAGGTCTTTAATATATTTTGAGTTTATTTTTCTGTATGGTGTTAGGGAGTGTTCTATTTCATCATTTTACATGTAGCTGTCCAGTTTTCCTAGCACCACTTATTGAAGAGGCTGTCCTTTCTCCACTGTACATTCCAGCCTCCTTTATCAAAGATAATTTGACCATATGTGCGTGGGTTTATCTCTGGGCTTTCTATCCTCTTCCATTGATCTATATTTCTGTTTTTGTGCCAGAACCATACTGTCTTGATTATTGTAGCTTTGTAGTAGAGTCTGAAGTCTGGGAGCCTGATTCCTCCAGCTCTGTTTTTCTTTCTCAAGATGGCTTTGGCTATTTGGAGTCTTTTGTGTTTCCATAAAAATTGTGAATTTTTTTTGTTCTAGTTCTGTGATAAATGCCATTGGTAGGTTGATAGAGATTGCATTGAATCTGTAGATTGCTTTGGATAGTATAGTCATTTTCACAATGTTGATTCTTCCAATCCAAGAACATGGTATATCTCTCCATCTTTTTATATCATCTTTAATTTCTTTCATCAGTGTCTTATAGTTTCTGCATACAGGTCTTTTGTCTCCTTAGGTAGGTTTATTCCTAGGTATTTTATTCGTTTTGTTGCAGTGATAAATGGTAGTGTTTCCTTAATTTCTCTTTCAGATTTTTAATCATTAGTGTACAGGAATGCAAGAGATTTCTGTGCATTAATTTTGTATCCTGCTACTTTACCAAACTCATTGATTAGCTCTAGTACTTTTCTGGTAGCTTCTTTAGGATTCTCTATGTATAGTATCATGTCATCTGCAAACAGTGACAGCTTTACTGCTTCTTTCCTGTACTGGATTCTTTTACTTCTTTTTCTTCTCTGATTTCTGTGGCTATAACTTCCAAAACTATGTTGAATAATAGTGGTGAGAGTGGGGAACCTTGTCTTTTTCCTGATCTTAGAGGAAATGGTTTCAGTTTTTCACCCTTCAGAAGGATGTTGGCTGTGGGTTTGTCATATATGGCTTTTATTATGTTGAGGTAAGTTCCCTCTATGCCTACTTTCCGGACAGTGTTTATCATAAGTAGGTGTTAAATTTTGTCCAAAGGTATATTTTGACATCTATTGTAATGATCATATGGTTTTTCTCCTTCAATTTGTTATTATGGTGTATCACATTGTTTGATTTGCGTATATTGAAGCATCCTTGCATTCCGGCGATAAACCTCACTTGATCATGGTGCATGATCCTTTTAATGTGCTGCTGGATTCTGTTTGCTAGTATTTTCTTTAGGATTTTCACACCTATGTTCATCAGTGATATTGGCCTGTAGTTTTCTATTTTGAACATCTTTGTCTGGTTTTGGTATCAGGGTGATGGTGGCCTTGTAAAACGAGTTTGGAAGTGTTCCTCCCTCTGCTATATTTGGAAGATTTTGAGAAGGATAGGTTTTAGCTCTTCTCTAATTGTTTGATAGAATTCACTTGTGAATCCATCTGGTCCCGGATTTTTGTTTGCCGGAAGATTTTTAATCACAGTTTCAATTTCAGTGCTTGTGATTGGTCTGTTTATATTTTCTATTTCTTCCTGGCTCAGTCTTGGAAGGTTGTGTTTTTCTAAGAATTTGTCCATTTCTTCCAGATTGTCCATTTTATTGGCATATAGTTGCTTGAAGTAGTCTCTCATGATCCTTTGTATTTCTGCAGTGTCAGTGGTTACTTCTCCTTTTTCATTTATAATTCTATTGATTTGAGTCTTCTCCCTTTTTTTCTTGATGAGTCTGGCTAATGGTTTATCAATTTTGTTTATCTTCTCAAAGAACCAGCTTTAAATTTATTGATCTTTGCTCTTGTTTCCTTTATTTCTTTTTTCATTTATTTCCAATCTGATCTTTATGATTTCTTTCCTTCTGCTACCTTTTGGGAGTTTTTTGTTCATCTTTCTCTAATTGCTTTAGATGTAAGGTTTAGTTGTTTATTTGAGATTTTTTTCTGGTTTCTTTAAGTAGGATTGTATTGCTATAAACTTCCCTCTCAGAACTACTTTTGCTGCATCCCATAGGTTTTGGGTTATCGTGTTTCTATTGTCATTTGTTTCTAGTCATTTTTTATTTCCTCTTTGATTTGTTCAGTGATCTCTTGCTTATTTAGTATTGGTTTTTTTAGCCTCCATGTGTTTGTATTTTTTCAGTATTTTTCCTGTAATTGATATCTAGTCTCATAGCATTGTGGTTGGAAAAGATACTTGATATGATTTCAATTTTCTTAAATTTACCAAGGCTTGATTTGTGACCCAAGATATGATCTATCTTGGAGAATGTTCCATGAGCACTTCAGAAGATAGTGTATTCTGTTGTTTTTGATGGAATGGCATATAAATAGCAATTAAGTCCATCTTGTTTAATGCTTCATTCAAAGCTTGTGTTTCCTTATATATTTTCATTTTGGATGATCTGTCCATTTGTAAAAGTGGTGTGTTAAAGCCCCCTACTATTATTGTCTTACTGTTGATTTCTCCTCTTATGGCTGTTAGCATTTGCCCTATGTATTGAGGTGCTCCTATGTTGGTGCATAAATATTTACAACTGTTATATCCTCTTGGTTTGATCCATTGATCGTTATGTAGTGTCCTTCTTTGTCTCTTGTAATAGTCTTATTTTAAAGTCTTTTTGTCTGATATGATAATTGCTACTCCAGCTTTCTTTTGAATTCCATTTGCATGGAATATCTTTTTCCATCCTCTCACTTTCAGTCTATATGTGTCCCTAGATCTGAAATGGGTCTCTCTTGTAGACAACATATATATGGGTCTTATTTTGTATCCATTCAGCCAGTCTATGTCTTTTGCTTGTAGCATTTAATCCATTTACATGTACGGTAATTATCAATATGTATGTCCTATTACCATTTTCTTAATTGTTTTGGGTTTGTTTTTGTAGGTCTTTTCCTTTTCTTGTGTTTCCTACCAGAGACCATCCTTTAGCATTTGTTGTAAAGCTGATTTGGTGGTGCTGAATTCTCTTAGCTTTTGCTTGTCTTAAAGCTTTTAATTTCTCTATTGAGTCTGAATGAGATCCTTGCTGGGTAGAGTAATCTTTGTTGTAAGTTTTTCCCTTTCACCACTTTAAATATATCCTGCCACTCCCTTCTGGCTTGCAGAGTTTCTGCTGAATGATCAGCCATTAACTTTATGGGGTTTCCCTTGTATGTTTTTTGTTGTTTTGCCCTTGCTGCTTTTAATTTTTTTTTTGTATTTAATTTTTGATAGTTTGATTAATATGTGTCTTGGTGTGTTTCTCCTTGGATTTATCCTGTATGGAACTCTCTGCCCTTCTTGGACTTGGCTATTTCCTTTCCCATATTAGGGATGTTTTCAACTATAATCTCTTCAAATATTTTCTCAGTCCTTTTCTTTTTCTCTTCTTCTTCTGGGACCCCTATATTTCGAATATTGGTGCATTTAATGTTGTCCCAAGAGGTCTCTGAGACTGTTGTCAATTCTTTTCATTCTTTTTTCTTTATTCTGCTCTGCAGTAGTTATTTCCACCATTTTATATTCCAGGTCACTTATCTGTTCTTCTACCTTAGTTATTCTGCTATTGACTCCTTCTAGAGAATTTTTAATTTCATTTATTGTGTTGTTCATCATTGTTCATTTGGTCTTTAGTTCTTCTAGTTCCTTGTTAAACGTTTCTTGTATTTGTATTTTCTCTATTCTATTTCCAAGATGTTGGATCATCTTTACTATCATTACTCTGAATTCTTTTTCAGGTAGACTGCCTAATTCCTCTTCATTTGTTTGGTCTGGTGGGTTTTTACCTTGTTCTTTCATCTGCTGCATATTTCTCTGTCTTCTCATTTTGCTTAACTTACTGTGTTTGAGGTCTCCTTTTTTCAGGCTGAAGGTTCATAGTTCCCGTTGTTTTTGGTGTCTGTCCCCAGTGGGTAAGTTTGGTTCAATGGGTTGTGTAGGCTTACTGGTGGAGGGGACTGGTGCCTGTGTTCTGGTAGATGAGGCTGAATCTTGTCTTTCTGGTGGACAGAACCTCATCTGGTGGTGTCTTTTGGGGTTTCTGTGAATTTACAATAATTTTAGGCATCCTGTCTCCTAATGGGTGGATTTGTGTTCCTGTCTTGCTAGTTGTTTGGCATGCAGTGTCCAGCACTGGAGCTTGTTGGTCATTGAGTGGAGTTGGGTCTTAACATTGACATGGAGATCCCTCCGAGAGCCCTCACTGATTGATAGCACATGGGCCTGGGAAGTCTCTGGTGGTCCAATATCCTGAACTTGTTTCTCCCACCTCAGAGGCTCAGGCCTGTCACCCAGCCAGAGTGCCAAGATCCTGTCAGCTACACAGCTAAGAAGAAAAGGGAGGAAGAAAAAGAAAGAAAAAAGTAAAATTATTAAAATTAAAAATTATTGAAATAAAAAAATTTTAATTAATTAAAAAAAAAAAAAGAGAACAACTAAACCAATAAACAAATCCACCAATGATAACAAGTGCTAAAAACCAAACTAAGATAAACATATAAATCAGAAACTAGTCAGTCACATACAGGAAACCCCAAGTCTACAGTTGCTCCCATTCAGTTGTTCCCGTACCTGTTGTCTAATCAGGTATTCCACAGATGCAGGGTACTTCAAGTTGATTGTAGAGATTTAACCCACTGCTTCTGAGGTTGCATAGAGAAATTTCCCTTTCTCTTCTTTGTTCGCACAACTCCTGGGGTTCAGCTTTGGATCTGGCCCTGCCTCTGCATGTAGGTCATGCTCTGGCATCTGTTCTTCACCTAGACAGGAGGGGGTTAAAGGATCGGCTGATTAGGGGTCTCTGGCTCACTCAGGCTAGGGGGATGGAGGGTTATGGAATGCTGGGCTAGCCTGCGGCAGCAGAGGCTAGTGTGGCACTGCAACAGCCTGAGGTGAACCATGTTTAATCCCCGGGAAGTTGTCCCTGGATCATGGGACCCTGGCGGTTGTGGGCTGCACAGGCTCCCAGTAAGTGTGGTATGGATAGTGTCCTGTGCTTGCACACAGGCTTCTTGGTGGCTGTAGCAGCACCCTTAGCATCTCATGCCCGTCTCTGGTGTCTGCACTGATAGCTGTGGCTCGTGCCTGTCTCTGGAGCTCGTTTAGGTGGTGCTCTGAATGCCCTCTCCTCACGCACACCAAAACAGTTGTTTCTTGACTCTTAGGCAGTTCCAGAATTTTTCCCGGAATCCTTCCTGGTTAGCTGTGACGCACTAACCCCCTTCAGGCTGTGTTCACACAGCCAACCCCAGTCCTCTCCCTGGGATCTGACCTCCGAAGCCCGAGCCTCAGCTCCCAGGGCCCGCCCGCCCTGTTGGGTGAGCAGACAAGCCTCTCGGGTTGGTGAGTGCTGGTCGGCAGGAATCCTCTGTGTGGGAATCTCTCTGCTTTTTCCTCTGCACCCCTGCTGCTGTACTCTCCTCCGCGGCTCTGAAGCTTCCCTCCCTCTTATCCCCCGTCTCCACCCGCGAAGGGGCTTCCTAGTGTGTGGAAACATTTTCTCCTTCACAGCTCCCTCCCACTGGTGAAGGTCCCGTCCCTATTCTTTTGTCTCTGTTCTTTCTTTTTTATTTTCCCCTACCCAGGTACGTGTGGAGTTTCTTGCCTTTTGGGAAGTCTGAGGTTTTCTGCCAGCATTCAGTAGGTGTTCTGTAGGAGTTGTTCCACATGTAGATATATTTTTGATGTATTTGTTGAGAGGAAGTCCACATCTTACTCCTCTGCTATCTTGAAGGTACTCCTACCGTTTGTTTATTTTTCACTGTTAACTGAAACGGCCCCTCACTACACTGTAAGATCTGTGGGTTCACAGGTCTCCCTGGATTGTTTTTTCCATCACTGTATCCCAAGCACCTAGTACAATGCTGAAGACAACAATAAATACCAATAGAAGCTCAATAGATATTTTAAAAATAAATAGATATTAATGAATTCAATAACACACACAGACACACACACACTTTCAATTGAATAGGCTCAAGTGTGTTCTTTACTCTCCAAATTCATTCCATGCCCCTTTCTGGACTGCTCTGTGGCCCACAGCCTGGCTCCCCTCCCCTGCACTACCCAGGCCCTTTGGGTGACTGCCATTTGTGACTGTGGTAAATGGGAGGATAAGAGGGCAGGGGATGGGGGCAGTCTCCCTTATTCCCTCCTTGCTTTGCCTTCAACAATGATAGCTCCTCACTGGATCCAGATGACAACACTTTGTCCCTCCTTCCTTTGGGCCTCCCCATCCCTTGTCAGTTTCCTTATCCCTGTTCACAGCTCTGGATTCTGTACCTTCATCACAATATCTTCATTTGTACAATTTGGGGTGAAGTATTCCTTACTGAAATCTTATCTGATACATCACACAGCTCTCCTTCTGTGTATATATAATTTATGTATCTTTTGTGTATACATGAAGTATACACAAATTGTGCACAATTTTTTAGTTTATTTATTTTTAAATTTCTGGCTCTCTATATTTTTATGTTTTCCTCGGCTACTGACATACAACTGAAAAGTACTTGTACATGTATTGTGGTGTGTGTGTGTGTAGGTTTTGTCATCAGGTTCTGGGTACGGATCCTAAGGAACTTGTATGCATAACAGACTACTTATTCTTCTACCTTAATTTTGAGAAAAGTTTAGTATTTGAAAAAAAAAAGAAAAAAGAAATGGTAGCCAGTAATGACTACAAATTTGGTATAAAGAATTAGATGATGATTTCAGCACATTTTTTTTCTTTTTTTTTTTTTTTTTTTTTTACCACATTCAGCAGGACACACATATCCTACATCTGATTTCAAATACTCAGAGTCTGAGCTGTTAAACCTTATAGCAGTGCATGAAATGTGGAAAGAATACAGCTGTGATGCCATCTAAGGGATAAATGGCAATAGTTTCCCTGGGAGAATACAGAGCTGGATTTTTCTAAATGATTTCATTTCAGTGAAACCAAAAAATGCCTCTCTCAGTCTGAAAAACCCCATTACAAGCAGGTGAAATACTCCCCAGACCATTGCAATCTACTGATTTTTCTGGCATTTACATCTGTAGTGGGGACAGATATGTGGCCACCCCAGCACATTTTGCGTGTGTGTTTCTGTCATGAAGATACTCCAGAGAAAGGTGAATTTTCACTGATGTTCCACAGTTCACTTGCCATCCCTTCACTTGAGTGTTGGGTAAACTTCAGAAATGTTAAATGGAAATGATGTTAATTTAAAAGTAGAATTTAATATCCAATACAATTGGGCATCAGGTTGCTAATACAAATAATATGAAAAAAATTCCATGTCACTAACCTAAGATAAATAAATTTAAGAAAGGCAAGTGAACAATGAGATATCATCTCACACCAGTCAGAATGGCCATCATCAAAAAATCTAGAAACAGTAAATGCTGGAGAGGGTGTGGAGAAAAGGGAACCCTCTTGCACTGTTGGTGGGAATGTAAATTGATACAGCCACTGTGGAGAGCAGTATGGAGGTTCCTTAAAAAACTACAAATAGAACTACTATGTGACCCAGCAATCTCACTACTGGGCATATACCCTGAGAAAACCATAATTCAAAAAGAGTCATGTACCAAAATGTTCATTGCAGCTCTATTTACAATAACCCAGAGATGGAAGCAACCTACGTGTCCATCATTGGATGAATGGATAAAGAAGATGTGGCACATATATACAATGGAATATTACCCAGCCATAAAAAGAAACGGAATTGAGCTATTTGTAATGAGGTGGATAGACCTAGAGTCTGTCATACAGAGTGAAGTAAGTCAGAAAGAGAGAGACAAATACCGTATGCTAACACATATATATGGAATTTAAGAAAATAAAAAGTCATGAAGAACCTAGGGGTAAGACAGGAATAAAGACACAGACCTACAAGAGAATGGACTTGAGGATATGGGGAGGGGGAAGGTAATCTGTGACAAAGCGAGAGAGAGGCATGGACATATATACACTAACAAACGTAAGGTAGATAGCTAGTGGGAAACAGCCACATAGCACAGAGAGATCAGCTCGGTGCTTTGTGATCGCCTGGAGGGGTGGGATAGGGTGGGTGGGAGGGAGGGAGACGCAAGAGGAAAGAGATATGGGAACATATGTATATATATAACTGATTCATTTTGTTGTAAAGCAGAAACTAACACAGCATTGTAAAGTAATTATACTCCAATAAAGATGTTAAAAAAAAAAAAAAAGAAAGGCAAGTGAATTAGAAAATGGTAGCTTGAAAATACCTTAGTTACGTTCACTGGGAAACTTTTAGGTACTTTCACTGTGGAGTGATGTTATTGCAAAGATCAGTTTGTTGTTCATTTGCTTCCCAAATGCTTTCAAGTGCCCTAAGAGCAGTGATTTGTAAATTAACTGGAGTTATAGTTCCCTGTGAAAAGTTGATGAAAATTGTGGTCCTCCCTTAAGCTAAATGAATGTGTAAAGAAAATCTACACATAATTACATAACCTTGGATAATGTCTACATACCCTGAACTGTTGATTTGGAGAAAGTTTCTATGAAAATAGTATACTAATGCAAACCCTACAAATTGATAATATTACAGTTTTACGAATTTGCCTCTTGCAAAGTAAATGCTGCATTTTGATGTTACCTGCCAATCACACAATAGGGTCAAAGTTTTCTATTGTTTTTAATTTTATCTGTCAAGAGAGGATAGGTGAGTAACCACTTAAAAGTTCATACAAATTTAAATGAAATAAAGATTCAAACAAATAATTACTGTCATTTGATAAACGGTTACTTAAGGCTCAACCTGACCACTCCATTTATTTTCTAGTCACCTGTTAGACCAGAGGGGAGGTACATGATTAAGATATGTATTGGAATGCTGACATTGAAAGTGTTTTTTAAGGTATTTTAAGTGCAACCAAGCATAAAACCTGAAGTCTAAGATATCTTACCCCTCTCTAACATTAAGGAAAAATCTCTGAAAGTCTAAATGCTCTAAACCTATAAAAGAAGCTGACATGAGTGCCTTGAAATTTCACTTTCTGTCCTCAAAGTGTTTTGTTAACAGAAATCAACGGTAGTTGAATTTTAAAGAGCGTGACAAGAAAAGAAAACATATTTTTTAAATCCTGATTTAAATGTCACAAAATGTTAATTAAAATTATCAAAGTTAGAATAAGTAATGACTGATGAATTCAATAACAGGAACTAAAGTTTTGTCAGCAATGTATTTTTTTAATACTAATAAAATAAAATATATATAAAATTTAAACTCAGTTAATTCTAAGTAATACTATAACATAAATGAAAATAATAATAGTCTATTCAGCTTCAAAACTGTGTCAGATACTTTTACATTATATCCAAATATCACAAAATTTCACAAGATCACGTTTTTCAGAGAACAAAACTGAGGAGCAGTGAATTTAAGTGTCAGGCCTGGGTAAACAGGTACAGAGAAGATTGGAAATCATGTTTCTCTGAAATGGTCCTTTTACAGAGAATCAAGATTTAATAATTACCCAGATTAAGGTATGATTGGATTGAAATAAATAAACTACTTGGTTTTAATGATTTCTTTCACTTGTTTATATAATTTAAAAAAACGAATCTTCAAAATTATGTTTATTGAGAATAAAAATTCTTATTTGGGGCTTCCCTGGTGGTGCAGTGGTTGGGAGTCCGCCTGCCAATGCAGGGGACATGGGTTCGTGCCCCAGTCCGGGAGGATCCCACATGCTGTGGAGCAGCTGGAACCGTGGGCCATGGCCGCTGAGCCTGCACGTCCGGAGTCTGTGCTCCGCAGCAGGAGACGCCACAACAGTGAGAGGCCCACAACCGCAGAAAAAAAAAAAAAAAAATTCTTTTTTTTTTTTAATTTGTAATTGAATTTACTTTTATTTTTTCACATCTTTATTGGAGTATAATTGCTTTACAATGGTGTGTTAGTTTCTGCTTTACAACAAAGTGAATCAGTTATACATATACATATGTTCCCATATCTCTTCCCTCTTGCATCTCCTTTCCTCCCACCCTCCCTATCCCACCCCTCCAGGAGGTCACAAAGCACCAAGCTGATCTCCCTGTGTCATGCGGCTGCTTCCCACTAGCTATCTACCTTACGTTTGTTACTGTATATATGTCCATGCCTCTCTCTCGCTTTGTCACAGATTACCTTCCCCCTCCCCATATCCTCAAGTCCATTCTCTTGTAGGTCTGTGTCTTTATTCCTGTCTTACCCCTAGGTTCTTCATGACTTTTTGTTTTCTTAAATTCCATATATATGTGTTAGCATACGGTATTTGTCTCTCTCTTTCTGACTTACTTCACTCTGTATGACAGACTCTAGGTCTATCCACCTCATTACAAATAGCTCAATTCCGTTTCTTTTTATGGCTGGGTAATATTCCATTGTATATATGTGCCACATCTTCTTTATCCATTCATCCGATGATGGACACGTAGGTTGTTTCCATCTCAGGGCTACTGTAAATAGAGCTGCAATGAACATTTTGGTACATGACTCTTTTTGAATTATGGTTTTCTCAGGGTATATACCCAGTAGTGGGATTGCTGGGTCATATGCTAGTTCTATTTGTAGTTTTTTAAGGAACCTCCATACTGTTCTCCATAGTGGCTGTGCCAATTCACATTCTCACCAGCAGTGCAAGAGTGTTACCTTTACTCCACACCCTCTCCAGCATTTATTGTTTCTAGATTTTCTGATGATGGCCATTCTGACTGGTGTGAGATGATATCTCATTGTAGTTTTGATTTGCATTTCTCTAATGATTAATGATGTTGAGCATTCTTTCATGTGTTTGTTGGCAGCCTCCATATCTTCTTTGGAGAAATGTCCATTTAGGTCTTCTGCCCATTTTGGGATTGGGTTGTTTTTCTTTTGTTGTTGTTATTGAGCTGCTTATAAATTTTGGAGATTAATCCTTTGTCAGTTGCTTCATTTGCAAATATTTTCTCCCATTCTGAGGGTTGTCTTTTGGTCTTCTTTATGGTTTCCTTTGCTGTGCAAAAGCTTTGAAGTTTCATTAGGTCCAATTTGTTTATTTTTGTTGTTATTTACATTTCTCTAGATCCTCAAAAAGGATCTTGCTGTGATTTATGTCATAGAGTGTTCTTCCTATGTTTTCCTCCAAGAATTTGATAGTTTCTGGCCTTACATTTAAGTCTTTAATCCATTTTAAGCTTACTTTTGTGTATGGTGTTAGAGAGAGATCTAGTCTCACACTTTTACATGTACCTGTCCAGTTCTCTCAGCACCACTTATTGAAGAGGCTGTCCTTTCTCCACTGTACATTCCTGCCTCCTTTATCAAAGATAATTTGACCATATGTGCATGGGATTATCTCTGGGCTTTCTATCCTGTTCCACTGATCTATATTTCTGTTTTTGTGCCAGTACCATACTGTCTTGATTACTGCAGCTTTGTAGTATAGTCTGAAGTCAGGGAGCCTGATTCCTGCAGCTCCATTTTTTATTCTCAAGATTGCTTTGGATATTCGGGGTCTTTTGTGTTTCCATACAATTTGTGAAATTTTTTGTTCTATTTCTGTGAAAAATACCAGTGGTAATTTGATAGGGATTGCATTGAATCTGTAGATTGCTTTGGGTAGTAGAGTCATTTTCACAATGTTGATTCTTCCAATCCAAGAACATGGTATATCTCTCCATCTATTTGTATCAGCTTTAATTTCTTTCATCAGTGTCTTATAATTTTCTGCATACAGGTCTTTTGTTTCCTTAGGTAGGTTTATTCCTAGATATTTTATTCTTTCTGCTGCAATGTTAAAGGGGAGTGTTTCTTGATTTCACTTTCAGATTTTTCATCATTAGTGTATAGGAATGCCAGAGAATTTCTGTGCATTAATTTTGTATCCTGCTACTTTACCAAATTCATTGATTAGCTCTAGTAGTTTTCTGGTAGCATCTTTAGGATTCTCTATGTATTGTATCATGTCATCTGCAAACAGTGGCAGCTTTACTTCTTCTTTGCTGATCTGGATTTCTTTTATTTCCTTTTCTTCTATGATTGCTGTGGCTAAAACTTCCAAAACTATGTTGAATAAGAGTGGTGAGATTGGGCAACCTTGTCTTGTTCCTGATCTTAGTGGAAATGCTTTCAGTTTTTCACCATTCAGGACGATGTTGGCTGTGGGTTTGTCATATATGGCCTTTATTATGTTGAGGAAAGTTCCCTCTATGCCTACTTTCTGCAGGGTTTTTATCATAAATGGGTGTTGAATTTTGTTGAAAGCTCTTCTGCATCTATTGAGATGATCATACAGTTTTTCTCCTTCAATTTGTGAATATGGTTTATCACATTGATTGATTTGCGTGTATTAAAGAATCCTTGCATTCCTGGAATAAACCTCACTTGATCATGGTGTATGATCCTTTTAATGTGCTCTTGGATTCTGTTTGCTAGTATTCTGTTGAGGATTTTTTCATCTATGTTCATCAGTGATATTGGCCTGTAGTTTTCTTTCTTTGTGACCTCCTTGTCTGGTTTTCGTATCAAGGTAATGGTGGCCTTGTAGAATGAGTTTGGCAGTGTTCCTTCCTCTGCTATATTTTGGAAGAGTTTGAGAAGGAGAGGTGTTAGCTCTTCTCTAAATGTTTGATAGAATTAACCTGTGAAGCCATCTGGTCCTGGGCTTTTGTTTGTTGGAAGATTTTTAAACACAGTTTCAATTTCAGTGCTTGTGATTGGTCTGTTCATGTTTTCCATTTTTTCCTGATTCTGTCTTGGCACGTTGTGCATTTCTAAGAATTTATACATTTCTTCCAGGTTGTCCATTTTATTAGCATAGAGTTGCTTGTAATAATCTCTCATGATATTTTGTATTTCTGCACTGTTAGTTGTTACTTCTCCTTTTTCATTTCTATTTCTATTGATTTGAATCTTCTTCATTTTTTTCTTGATGAGTCTGGCTAATGGTTTATCAATTTTGTTTATCTTCTCAAAAAAACAGCTTTTAGTTTTATTGATCTTTGTTATCATTTCCTTCATTTCTTTTTCATTTGTTTCTGATCTGAGCTTTATTATTTCTTTACTTCTGCTAACTTTGGGGATTTTTTGTTCTTCTTTCTCTAATTGCTTTAGGTGCAAGTTTAGGTTGTTTATTTTAGATGTTTCCTGTTTCTTAAAGTAGGATTGTATTGCTATAAACTTCCCTCTTAGAACTGCTTTTGCTGCATCCCATAGATTTTGGGTTATCGTGTCTCCATTGTCATTTATTTGTAGGTTTATTTTTAAATTTCCTCTTTGATTTCTTCACTGATCACTTCGTTATTAAGTAGTGTATTGTTTAACCTCCACGTGTTTGTATTTTTTAGAGATGTTTTCCTGTAATTGATATCTAGTGTCATAGTGTTGTGGTCAGAAAAGATACTTGATACAATTCCAATTTTCTTAAATTTACCAAGGATTGATTTGTGACCCAAGATATGATCTATACTGGAGAATGTTCCATGAGCTCTTGAGAAAAATGTGTATTCTGTTGTTTTTGGATGGAATGTCCTATAAATATCAATTAAGTCCATCTTGTTTAATGTATCCTTTAAAGCTTGTGTTTCCTTATTTATTTTCACTCTGGATGATCTGTCCATTGGTGAAAGTGGGGTGTTAAAGTCCCCTACTATGAATGTGTTACTGTCGATTTCCCCTTTTATGGCTGTTAGTATTTGCCTTATGTATTGTGGTGATCCTATGTTGGGTGCATAAAGATTTAAAATTGTTATAATGTCTTCTTGGATCGATCCCTTGATCATTATGTAGTGTCCTTCTTTGTCTCTTCTAATAGTCTTTATTTTAAAGTCTATTTTGTCTGATATGATAATTGCTACTCCAGCTTTCTTTTGGTTTCCATTTGCATGGAATATCTTTTTCCATCCCCTACTTTCAGTCTGTATGTGTCTCTAGGTCTGAAGTGGGTGTCTTGTAGGCAGCATATATATGGGTCTTGATTTTGTATACATTCAGCCAGTCTGTATTTTTTGGTGGGAGCATTTAATCCATTTACATTTAACGTAATTATCAATATGTATGTTCCTATCCCCATTGTCTTAATTGTTTTGGTCTCATTATTTTAGGTCTTTTCCTTCTCTTGTGTTTCTTGCCTACATAAATTCCTTTAACATTTGTTGTAAAGCTGGTTTGCTGGTGATGAACACTCTCAGCTTTTGCTTGTCTGTAAAGCTTTTAATTTCTCCATCAAATCTGAATGAGATCCTTGCTGTGTAGAGTAATCTTGATTGTAGGTTTTTCTCCTTCATCACTTTAAATATATCCTGCCACTCCCTTCTGGCTTGCAGAGTTTCTGCTGAAAAATCAGCTGTTAACCTTATGGGGATTCTCTTGTGTGCTATTTGCTGTTTTTCCCTTGCTGCTTTTAATATGTTTTCTTTGTATTTAATTTTTAACAGTTTGATTAATATGTGTCTTGGCATGTTTCTCCTTGGATTTACCCTGTATGGTACTCTCTGTGCTTCCTGGACTTGATTAACTATTTCCTTTCCCATATTAGGGAAGTTTTCAACTATAACCTCTTCAAATATTTTCTCAGTCCCTTTCTTTTTCTCTTCTCCTTCTGAGACCCCTATACTTCGAATGTTGGTGTCTTTACTGTTGTCCCAGAGGTCTCTGAGACTGTCCTCAGTTCTTTTCATTCTTTTTTCTTTATTCTGCTCTGCAGTAATTATTACCACTATTTTATCTTCCAGGTCACTTATACATTCTTCTGCCTCAGTTATTTTTCTATTGATCCCATCTAGAGTATTTTTAATTTCATTTATTGCATTGTTCATTGTTGCTTGTTTCATTTTTAGTTCTTCTAGGTCCTTGTTAAATGTTTCTTGCATTTTGTCTATTCTATTTCCAAGATTTTGGATCATCTCTACTGTCATTATTCTGAATTCTTTTTCAGGTAGACTGCCTATTTCCTCTTCATTTGTTAGGTCTGATGGCTTTTATCTTGCTCCTTCATCTGCTGTGTGTTTTTTCTGTCTTCTTATTTTGCTTATCTTACTGTGTTTGTTGTATCCTTTTTTCAGGCTGAAGGTTCATAGTTCCCATTGTTTTTGGTGTCTGTCCCCAGTGACTAAGGTTGGTTCAGTGGGTTGTGTAGGCTTTCTGGTGGAGGGGACTAGTGCCTGTGTTCTTGTGGATGAGGCTGGATGTTGTCTTTTTGGTGTGTAGGTCCACGTCTGTTGGTGTGTTTTGGGGTGTCTGTGGACTTATCATGATTTTAGGCAGCCTCTCTGCTAATGGGTGTGGTTGTGTTCTTGACTTGCTACTTGTTTGGCATAGGATGTTCAGCACTGTAGCTTGCTGGTCATTGAGTGAAGCTGGGTGCTGGTGTTGAGACAGAGATCTCTGGGAGATTTTTGCCATTTGATATTATGTGCAGTTGAGAGGTCTCTTGTGGACCAGTGTCCTGAAGTTGGCTCTCCCACCTCAGAGGCACAGCACTGACTCCTGGCTGCAGCAACAAGAGCCTTTCAACCACACGGCTCAGAATAAAAGGGAGAAAATGTAGAAAGAAATAATTAGTAGAAGTAGAAAGAAAGAAAGCACGGAGGGAGGGAGGGAGGGTGGGAGGAAGGAAGGATTGAGTGAAGGAAGGAAAAAAAAGAAAGAAAGAAGATAAAGTAAAATAAAATAAAGTAAGATAAAATATAATAAATTTTTTAAAATAAAAAAAATTATTAAGAAAAAAATTAAAAACAAAACAAAACAAAAAAAATGGATGGATAGAACCCTAAGACAAATGGTGGAAGCAAAGCTATACAGACAAAATCTCACACAGAAGCATACACATACACACTCAGAAAAAGAGGAAAAGGGCAAAACAATCATAAATCTTGCTCTCAAAATCCACCTCCTCAATTTGGGATGATTCAATATCTAAAGGAGGGAAGGAAGGAAAGAAAAGAAAGAAAGAAAGAAGATAAAGTAAAATAAAATTAAGTTATTAAAATAAAAAAATAATTATTAAGACAGAAAACGGAAAATTCTTATTTGTTTTCACTTAAAATTATTTACATTTTTAAAAATTATTGTATTTTACAAATATTCAGTGACTCGATCTTCAGCCACATTTTCAATGCATTATCTAATTCTCAAATTGATCTTGTTGAGAATCCAGATTATTATTTTTATTTTCTCGTCATACAAGACAAGAAAATTGTATAAATCTATTTTTATACTGTGAATTTTAATGTCCTACTTTATGTCACGCAGCTAATGTGTATCATTCCTACAGAAATATACTGAGGTAGATATTCTGAGGTAAAATACCTTTAGAACTGAATAATCTGATTAGGATTACTGCAACTCTACATAGTGCAAACAACGTTTTTTGTTTGTTACTGTTTTTTTCTTTTCTCTGATCTCACATTCTGAACTAACAGCATTTAACAGGGTAATAATGGGCAAAATTATTGAAAGGGGAAAAAATGGTCTCTGGTCATATTTTGGTTGCAAATAACAAAAATACTTCCATGACAAAAAAAAAAAAGAGTTAGGAAGTGGTGAAATGATGTCATTTCCTTGATATAAAATGACACGTAAGACTAATTGTAAAGATTCCTAATACTGGGTTTTCCGGTGAAACTAACAGAAACCATAGAAGGGTAAAGAGTAAGATATTTTGTCTTTTATCTTTCTTATGCTTTCTTATGCTGAGTAAGAGAGAACATTTTGAGTACAGTTCTTGGTAAAAGAAGAAAAAGAAGGAATGAAAGAAGTATGAGAAAAAGCAAAAACCATGAAACGTTGGCATCAATACTATCTCTTTCTTTATAGGAGTCTTTGGAAATCAAGAACTAGGCAAAGCAACTGCAGTAAGTGGAAGGGAAGTTTACTAGCAAGATTTAAATTTGAGCTTTATTATACACTGAAAGTAAAAGTGCCCTGTGAGCATCAGATATTTTATGCCTATATCTAATTATCTCAAAAAAGCTATATTTTCATGAATTCCAGACAATCTTATTTTAAAAACTTATTTCCTTGATGGAAGAAACTTTATCTTTGTCAGAAAATTTGCTTCATCTCCTTTCATTTTCAGTACTGCTGTGTTTGTTACATCAGAAGCTGTATCAATTAGGGAAATATGGTAATTCTAAGAATTTTTAAAAATCAGAAAATCCCTACCTCAATAAATAATCACTAAAATGACATCAAATTTCTTAGATAATTAGTAGATGTTTTATTTATAATGCAGTCATGTTGAGAATCTTAGCAAGAAAAAAGAATCACATTCCACTTAACACAAATAAGTAAAGATTTGGACACATCAATAAAAATATTCCTGGAAAAAAATCAAGTTTATTCAAATGTAATTATGAACCAACAGCCTTTCTGCCTTGCCAGTATTAATTAAATTCTAATTTTATAGCAACCATTTTATGTGTTAGAGTTTTTTCCTTTGAATTGCTAGAAAACTGGTGCCACAAAAAGGGATATCATTTATATTAAAGCACTATTCCCTTATTTTTTTACTTGAGATTTGATTTCTTATATTCAATTTTTTTTTACAAACTCAGCTATCTACTTGAATGGTTAATAAACAGGCTTAAGGATTTTATTTGTTTTACAGGTGAATTAGATTTAACCTTCAGAATGCTGCAATGAGACATTAAGTACAAGGTTCTTAGGTCTTAATAAGAGTGTTGATTGCTCAAAATCCTTGATGCTTATTTTTCCCTTAAACTTTAACCATAAGACTCTTTATGAAAGCTAGTGATGTTCCACACCATGGAATTTGCAGACAACTTGTACCTTTTAATTCATTCTGTCTTCTTAGGTGCAGCTATCCTGAACAGTAGCACATTGTTCTTAGTTGGTACTCAAAAAACATGCTTACTTGATCCTATAATACTGAGAACAAGTAATATAAATAATTTATATTTTCTGAATAAGTAAAACCAGAAGGCAGCAGTTTAATTCTGTCTAGTTCTGTAGGGGAGGAAAAGTAATTTTCCCTCTGCCCTTCTGAATTTTTGGCTGGCATCTCTGTCACAAAAGTAAAATTAACAAGATAAAAATAAATAGAAGTTTATTGACATGTATACCTCATGTATACATGGGAGATACCCATGAAAAAATAAGTAACTTTCCAAGGTGACTTAGAATTTAGATTTAGATAACATCTTCAGCTAAAGATAAAAGAAAGAAAGCTGGCAGGGAGATGTTATGGAGAGGTGACCAGGAAAAGCACAGTAATGGATTGTTATGCAGATTTAAGTCAGTGCCTTGTCAATTGATAAGAAGTTGTCTCCATGATTAATTTTTGTGTCCTTCCTGGTAGAGAGAAGATGAATGACACTTTTGTAAACTGATGTCCTGCCTTTAGGAAAATTGTGGGAATGAAGAGAACTTTTCTTGTATCAGCTTATTTCCCATTACTTTCAGCTCAAAATAATTCTTATGCCAAAGTGGGATATTTTGGGGGTAGCATATTCTGCCACCCTTCAGTTTCAATTACTAAACATTGGCATGGGATTTGTAACATTGTTATTCATTAAGTTTCATGAACTTAAACTGGAATGAATGTTGAAATTCTGATCACCAACTACAATTCTGTCCTCAATTTCAACTTTCTCATACCACCAAGTAATTCTTAAACCCCAGCTGGGTGTCCTACAATTCAACTCAATTCTGACACACCAGTTAAGATCCCAGTCCCACAAGCCTGCCTGCCCTCATTTAGAGCTAACTGCAAGTCCAGGTTATCGCCTGAGCTTCTGTCTAACTGGCTGTAGGCTATAGATTGGAGGTTCCAAGGACTCCCTTTAATGGATTTAATTAATTTGCTGGAGTAGCTCACAGAACTCAGAGAAACATTTTACTTAGTAGATATTGGTTATTATATGGAAGGATATGACTCAGAAATGGCCAGATGGAAGAGATGCATAGGGCAAGTTATGGGTAAAAGGTATGGAGTTTCCATGTCTTCTATGAGCACCACTCTCTCAAATCTCCATCTGTTCACCAACGCTGAAGCTCTCTGAATTCCATCCTTTCGGATTTTTATGGAGGCTCCGTTGCAAAGGCATGACTAATTAAATCATGGCACCTAGTGGTTGAACTCAGTGAGGTCAATGGAGTGGGACTAAAAATTTCAGCTCTCTAATCAAATGGTTTGTTTTCCTGGCAATCAGCCTTTATGCTTAGATGATGTCCAAAAGTTACCTCGTTAACATAACAAAGAACACTTTAATCTCTGTCATCATTTAGGAAATTCCAAGAGTTTTAGGAGCTCTGTACCAGGAATAATGGATGAAGACCAAACATATTTTTCTTATTATAGATCACAATATCATAATGTTGAATGTTATAAGTGGAAATAGATGTTTTTGATGAGTGTATTAGTCAAGAGTCAACCAGAGAAACAGAGCCAGTAGGAGATATATATTAAGAGATTAATTACAATGAATTGGCTTACACATTGTGGGATCTTGCTGGGCAAGTTGAAATCTATAGAGCAGGTTGTCTGGAAGGACAGGCTGGAACTCTTAGATACAAGATGAAGCTGCTCTCCATGGGCAAAATTTCTTCTTCAAGTACGTCTCAGCCCTATCTTAGAGCTTTGCAACTGAATGAATTGGACCCACTCAGATTGTCTAGGATAAACTCTCTACTTAAAGTCAACTGATTATAGTTGAATAACATCTACAAAATGAATTCACAGCTCTAATACCTAGATTAGTGTTTGATTGAATGACTGGATGCTGAAACTCAGACAAATTAACACATTAAACTGAGCATCACAATGACAAAGGAGCATGTGGGAATATTTTTCTGATTATGTTTCAGTGTTAAGATGTTTTTTCCTTTTTTTATTACCTTTTAAAATGTATGTGTTAAAAGCCTTTAACAATCTCTTCACTGTCTCAGGCACCTCTTTTGTGCATATAGATCCCTCACTGTGCCAGACAGCCTTTTCAAAAGACAGCCCAAGTATATATCTTATTCCACATATTCTTCAAGTGATGTTGACACTCTTCCAAAGAGAGGCAGGATCTACATTTCTTCTCCTTGAACCTGGCCAAAAAATTGTAACTGCCTCAACCAGTAGGGTGTGGGAGACACAGACATCATGCTGCCTAACTTCTGAATCTAGGTCAAAGAAGGAGATAAGGTCTTCTTCTGCCCCTCTTTTCTTCTTGGAACACTTGCCTTTGAATTCAGTCATCATGTTGAAAGGAAGTCCAGACCACATGAAGATATCACATGTTAAGTGTTTCACTGAACAGCCAACATCAACTAGCAGACTTGGTAAGTGAGCTTTCTGATGAGTCCAGCACCCAGTCTTCAAATCTTCCAGCCTAGGACAAAGACACGTTGGGGCACAGGAAATCCATCCCTACCTGAATTTTATGTTCTGCCTGAATTTCTGATTCAAAGAGTCCCTGTATAAAATAAATTTCTGTTATATTTTGCCAGTAACTTTTGGGGTAATTTGTTATCTAATACTAGTAATTAGAATGTCTCCCCTACAGTTCTTATGATTCTATAAGACTCTGAAACCTCATTGACACAGGGTAAGAAGTGGCTACTTGAACACAAGAAAAGCTACTCAGAATATCCCAAACCAACAAGGTGGATTAATTTTGTGATATTGACCTTCATAAAACACACATACATGAATAAAATAAAGAGACCATTTTCTCTCTGTTGTCATTTTGCTTACAAAAATAAATGTTTGTTTAAACCTTTCAGCAGAGAAGACCTAAACATTCTAAACATGTGGCATCCTATTGATTCTACTGTGTAACTTAATTGGTAGGTCCAGCTGCACCAGCAATAAAGGAAGGAAATTGCTGTCTTTGAAAAGTCATAGGAAGAAAAAAATAATGTAACTGAACTCCTTTTAATTATGTCTGCAGTTTCCCTCAGCTATTTCCTCCTTTAGGCAAGCAGACATACTATAAAGAATAAAAACGAGGCTTCTCCAGTAAGAGAATGAGCAGGTTAATCTTATAAGCATCAAGCTTACTGTTATGTAAGCCAGGGTTTTGGTCTGCATTCTTATATATGTTCCTAGCCTCAGTCTTCTTGAGTGCTATTAAAAATTCATACCTCCTTAATAAAGTGAAGTAAACAAAGCACTGATCACAGAGCCTAGCACAAGCTAAGTTCTTGATAAAAAAAATAAAAGGTGAAAATTGAAAAATTAAGTTATTCAAATTGACATTGTATTTATGCAGAGCATATTATATATCTACTGATTTTGAATAAAAGAAAGCAAAAAAATGCAGCTGGAATATTTTTAAAAGTAATGCCTGGGTTGAGGTTCAGAAACTAGAGTGCTATTCAATCAATAAGGTATTTTGTTTTGATTTTGTTTTCAGGGAATGTGTTGCCTCCACAGTAATCTATAACAACCTCTTCTTTTTTGGGTATGTTATTATTTCTTTTGGGTATATATTATTATTTTCCCATTGCTGCTGTAACAATTTACCTCACATGTATCAGCTTAAAACAATACCTATTTATTACCTCCTAGTTCTGTAGGTCAGAAGTCCTGGTATAACACGGCTCCACTGGGTTCTCTCCTTAGGATCTTTCAAGGCCAATATGAGAATCCTGCAAGGCCAATATCAAGGTGTTAACAAGGCTGCATCCCTTCTAGGAGGTTCTAGGAGTGAATTTACTGCCAAGGTCATTCATTTGACCAAACTCAGTTCCTCATTGTTATAGGACTGAGTCTCCTGTTTCCTTGCTTGCTACCATCCCTGGGCCAGTCTTTCCTACTTGACTACCCATGCTTTTTTCTTGTCTTAGTTCAGGCAGCTGCAACAAAAATATCATAGGCTGGGTGGCTTATGGTATGAGACACTTATTTCTCACACTTCTGGAGAGGCTAGGAAATCCAAGATCAAGAGGAAAGGAAATCACAGCAAAATCCTTTTTGACCCACCTCCTAGAGAAATAGAAATAAAAACAAAAATAAACAAATGGGACCTAATGAAACTTCAAAGCTTTTGCACAGCAAAGGAAACCATAAACAAGACCAAAAGACAACCCTCAGAATGGGAGAAAATATTTGCAAGTGAAGCAACTGACAAAGGGTTAATCTCCAAAATTTATAAGCAGCTCTTGCAGCTCAATAACAAAAAACAAACAACCCAATCCAAAAATGGGCAGAAGAGCTAAATAGACATTTCTCTGAAGAAGATATACAGACTGCCAACAAACACATGAAAGAATGCTCAACATCATTAATCATGAGAGAAATGCAAATCAAAACTACAATGAGATATCATCTCACACCAGTCAGAATGGCCATCATCAAAAAATCTAGAAACAATAAATGCTGGAGAGGGTGTGGAGAAAAGGGAACACTCTTGCACTGCTGGTGGGAATGTGAATTTGTACAGCCACTATGGAGAACAGTATGGAGGTTCCTTAAAAAAACTTCAAAAGAACGACCATATGACCCAGCAATCCCACTAGTGGGCATATACCCTGAGAAAATCATAATTCAAAAAGAGTCATGTATCAAAATGTTCATTGCAGCTCTACTTACAATAGCCCAGAGATGGAAACAACCTACGTGTCCATCATCGGATGAATGGATAAAGAAGATGTAGCACATATATACAATGCAATATTACTCATCCATAAAAAGAAATTAATTGGGCTATTTGTAATGAGGTGGATAGACCTAGAGTCTGTCATACAGTGTAAAGTAAGTCAGAAAGAGAAAGACAAATACCGTATGCTAACACATATATATGGAATTTAAAAAAAAATGTCATGAAGAACCTAGGGGTAAGACAGGAATAAAGACACAGACCTACTGGAGAACGGACTTGAGGATATGGGGAGGGGGAACGGTGAGCTGTGACAGGGCGAGAGAGAGGCATGGACATATATACACTACCAAATGTAAGGTAGATAGCTAGTGGGAAGCAGCCGCATGGCACAGGGATATCGGCTCAGTGCTTTGTGACCGCCTGGAGAGGTGGGATAGGGAGGGTGGGAGTGAAGGAGATGCAAGAGGGAAGAGATGTGGGAAAATATGTATATGTATAACTGATTCACTTTGTTATAAAGCAAAACTAACACACCATTGTAAAGCAATTATACCCCAATAAAGATGTTAAAAAAATAAATAAATAAGAGAGGAAAGGAAATTCAGTGTCAGGTGAGGACTGTTTCCTCATTCATAGAAGACCATTTTCTCACTGTGTTCTTACCTGGTGGAAAGAGGGCTGGAGAGGTCTCTGAGGTTTTTTTCCTAAGTGCATTAATCACATTTTTGAGGACTCTGCCCTTATGACCTAATCACCTTCCAAAGACCCCACCTCCTCATGCCATCACATTGAGGGATTAGGCTTTCAACATGTGAATTCTGGGGGATGTAATCACTCAGCCCACAACACTTCTCATACTTCCCATGTGGCATCCTCCAGCAATGGTGGCTGAGACGTTCTCATGCTTGGAATATCTCTGACTTCTTTTACTGCATCTCTCCTGACTCTAGCTGGAGAAAGTGCTCCAAATCTAAAGGCTCCCATGATTAGATTGGGTTCACTCTGATAATGCAGGAAAATCTTCTTTTAATTCCCATAGTCATTATATCTGCCAAGCCTCTTCTCTTTTGTCATTTAATGTCACATATTCACAAATTCCAGAGATGAGGGCACAAATAACTTTGGCAGGGGTTGGGTGGGATGAATTTGAGGACAGGGGATATGTTTTGTTCCCTGTATATCAAAAACCCAGGAGTACTACATGTATTGAACCCAACTAGACCAAGGGTATTCTTTAATCTTTTCTCTGATCTTTTTATCTTTCCTTAATATTTTTAATTGTAAATTATGTTTATAATTTTAATTGTCTATAATCATGCAAATGTCCTCTACCTTTACTGCAGTTTTTAAACATTTTTTAATGCTATGTTTTTTTTAATAATTCTTGTCCTTCATGTTACTTCTCTATCCCCTAGATCTTCAGTGGGAAATGTGGAGCTGTATTTACCCCTCTACACTTTAACCAGAGAAACTCCACATTTAACTTTTTCAAAGATGGAGCTTTTGCATAATATTTCAAAAAGTTTTGAAAACCTTTGTCCCTAGAATTCAGTGCTTCTCAAATTCTCTATGGTGAAGATTTTTTTTGAATCTATCCTAAACCTAAGCTTCTGTATAACACAATAAAGTGAATTACTTTCAAAAAACTAAATGAAAACAAGAAAGGAGGAATACAAAATGGAAATTCAAAATTTTAATTCTTAGATGTATTAGACATACAGTAAATCTCCAAAATTTCTGTAAAATATTATAAATGCTTAATCTCAATTTTTATACTTATCTTTTCCCTTACTGGTAATAATCATTTCATGCATCATCACTCTTCCACACGTCATACTTTGAACTGGTCAAATAAAGAACCTGTATGTAATAAACTCCAGTCTGTCACTTTCATGAGCTAAAAATTCTTGACTAATTCCAAACTATCAAAGCACACAAAGAAAGTGATACTTACTATTCTAAATTATAAGTATTTTGAAATGTTTATAGCAGTGTTTTCCTACTTGGGTGAATTATAAAACAGGCAATCTTTAGGAAACAAATAAAATCAGCCATTCAAACACAATTCTTTAGTTTGAATCATGTCCCTGAAGCCCCTGCAGAAAGAATTGAACCACATCATACATCTTGGAGTGCCAGCACAGCATTGTGTTGACAATAAACTTGAAGGAGAATCAGGTCATTTTTCAGCCAGCTTCCAGAAATTGCCTCTTTAAAATTCTTAGGTCCTTTACTGCAATAAATATCCATGTTTCCAGTCTCTTGACTTGGAAAAAAAAAAAATGTGTTCTACAGCCCACAGGAAATGATTTCTATGTCAAAGGTAGGGTAAAGAGCACACAACCTTGCATGGAGGAAAACCCAACCATTAAAATAACTTCAGTGACAGCTGTTTTTTTCATGGGTTCATTCACTATGTTGAAGACAATGATGCCAATGTGAACTTTAATTACCCTAAAGGCTGTTCTGGAAGGAAAGAGAATGGACAGTGGATATTACAGGAAAACTCTGAATGTGTTTTTTATGGAGGATAACTGTTGCAGGAAGGAGGAGAAAACATATTTTTTTTACTTCTGTAGAGATAATTCCTATATATTTATTTTTTTTGTCATTAATGATCATAATACCTCAGAAATTATATACAACATAGGTGCTTTATGACAAGTAGAATATACCAACTTATAATGACTATTTCTTCTTGCTTAATTTTTTTTTAATCTCAAGGTTAACAACGAGTTATAAAACTTGGTTGAACCCAGATCATAAACATATTGAAACTCTAAATTCAGGTCAGTCTTTTAGAGCATTAAATTATTATTCTATATCATTAAACTAATATTATGAATCACAGAAATCATTTTAAATAGCTATTATAATAAAGGCATTGTACTACCTTTTAAGAAATAATATAAATCTGATTGAGCTGTATACACTGCTTTTAAGGAGCTCACAAATTAATGGAGAGGTATGAGGAATTTGACTAGGATTAGTGTATATATATACATAAACATAATTTATATTATTTATATAAGTGTATAATATTTTAATATTAATAAATATAACACAAATAAAGTATTGTGGAACAACAAGTAAAGAAGTAATGAATTATTAAGTTTAGATAGGATATCAGGAAAGGGTCCAAAAAGTAGGTGGCATATATATTAGATATCAAGCCATAAGCAAAATTTGGACAGAGAAATGGAAAATTTTAATATAGGGAAACTTAAGCAAAGAGTACAGCCTCATAGATATGTGTGTCCAGCATGTTGAAAAACTTATCCCATATTTATAAAGGCCTTAATGTCTCATACTCATCATATTGTCTATTAAGTGGTCTAAGGATTAAAAATAATTAAATCATAAAGTAGCTGCTTTAGGATAAGCATGTGATTTTGAATTCAGTTGATGTTATTTAAAGCTTAACCTCTCCTTTCCAGAAGCCCAAATATAGAGGTCATTTATCCTGGAGCGGTTAGATACAGTTGGGGGATTTAAAATTCTTTATTAATCAAACCATTTGAAATGGTTTTAAAAAATGTCATTTGGCAGTGATATGGTATCAGAAATGTTCTTTCTCTTTGTTGACCTAAAACAAATATACTGCCAGATTTTTTTCCAGCAAGGATGGATTTATTCAGAATCAGCAGAAAATTGCAATTTGGAGTCTACAATCATGGCAAGTCACGTGCAAGTCCCTGCACAGCAAGGGAAGTAGAACACTTTTATATATGGGAAAAGGAAGTTGGGTAGGAGGTCTATAGTAAACAATGAGTCCATGGCTTTTCATTGGCTGAGTCCTTGCCTGGATAAAGGAGGAACCTCTCTTCTTCCCATTGGGCTCTGCTATAATTTCAGAGAATGAGAGCTTTCCTTTTTGGTCTCCAAACTCTATTTATTTACTTTTTATTTCTTTTACTTCTTTTTATTTTTCATTTTTAAAAATTTTTATTGAAATACAGTTTATATACAATGTTGTATTAGTTTCAGGTGTACTGCAAAGTAACTCAGTTATATATGTATATATATGTTATATATATATATATTCTTTTAAGATTCTTTTCCATTATAGTTTATTACAAGATATTGAGTGTAGTTAGTTCCCTGTGTTATACAGTAGGTCCTTGTTGGCTGTCTATTTTATATATAGTAGTGTATATATTTCAATCCTAAACTCCTAATTTATCCCTCCCCTCCCCATTTCCCCTTTGGTAACTATAAGTTTGTTTTCTTTTTTGTTTTTAACTTTGTATTTTATATTGGGCTATAGTTGAGGAACAATGTTGTGATAGTTTCAGGTGTACAGCAAAGTGATTCAATTATACATATACATGTATCTATTCTTTTACAAATTCTTTTCCCATTTAGGTTGTTACATAATATTGAGCAGAGAGTTTTCTGTGCTCTACAGTAAGTCCTTGTTGGTTATCCATTTTAAATATAGCAGTGTGTACATGTCAATCCCAAACTCCCCAGCTATACCTTCCCCCCACCCTTCCCCCTGGTAACTGTAATTTTGTTCTCTAAATCTGTGAGTCTGTTTCTGTTTTGTAAGTAAGCTCATTTGTATCATTTCTTTTTAGATTCCAGTTATAAGTGATATCATACAATATTTCTCTTTTTCTGTCTGACTTACTTCACTCAGTATGACAATCTCTAGGTCCATCCAAATAATGCAAATGACATTATTTCATTCTTTTTAATGGTTGAATAATATTCCATTGTATATATGTGCCACATCTTCTTTATCCATTCCTCTGTCAATGGACATTTAGGTTGATTCCATGTCTTGGCTACTATTAACAGTGCTGCAATGAACACTGGGGTGCATGTATCTTTTCAAATTAGAGTTATTTTTCTTTTCCAGATATATGCCCAGGAATGGAATCATTGGATCATATGGTAACTCTACTTTTAGTTTTTTAAGGAACCTCCATATTGTTCTCCATAGTGGCTGCACCAATTTACATTCCCACCAACAGTGTAGGAGGGCTCCTTTTTCTCCACACCCTCTTCAGCATTTATTATTTGCAGACTTTTTGGTAATGGCCATTCTGACATGTCGAGGTGATACCACAGTATAGTTTTGATTTGCATTTCTTTAGGAATTAGCAATGTGGAGTATCTTTTCATGTTCCGGATGGCCATCTGTATGTATTATTTAGAGAAAGTCTATTTAGATCATCTGCCAGTTTTGTGACTTTTTTTTTTTTGATATTGAGCTGTATGAGCTGTTTGTATATTTTGGGAATTAATCCCTTGTCAGTTACATCATTTGCAAATATTTTCTCCCACTCCATAAGTTGCCTTTTCATTTTGTTTGTGGTTTCCTTTGCTGTGCAAAGGCTTTTACAACTGAAGTTTCTGTTTATTAGTTTTTTCAACCTTGTAAAATCTTATCATTTCCAATGTATTTAATTTCCATATTTTTTTACCTTAAATAATGAGACATCTGACAGATTTTTAAAGGACTGCTTAAAACTTCAAACAACAGTTTTGCAGTTGTAGCTTTTTGTTTGTACTTCGCCATCTTCAGATATACTACTAACGTTTCCAAATAATGCTCCAAAATATGTAAAGGTCCTAATTATTTTCTTGAATATTTCATCAACTTCTAACTATTCAAGTGTAAATTCTGAATCTACAACTCTTAATAACATACTCAATAACATGATTCAGCTTGGTTCTGAGTTGTTAATCTAAAGTAATTATATTATTTGTTCATAAAAAGTTTTTACTATAGCTGTTAAAGCACATTGGTAACTTAAATTACATTTTCTTTAGCTAGGGAAGACAGAGACTTATGAGATTCCCAAAGTGAAAACTTGAATGATATCTGTATTTATTGGATTTTTAAGTTATGAGGAAAAGGAAGAAATGCAGAAAAATATTGAGTTTTAAATTAAGAATAAGTGGGGTTACCACTGAAATAATTACTTGAAGGGTGTGGAATTGGAAGTAAAGAAAATGAGGTCAGTACGAAGCAAATTGACTTTATGGTTCTTGGGGAACATCTAAGTGGAAATGTTGAATAGATACTTAGTGTTTATTTGTTATTATTGCTACAGTTTACTATCTTCTATCTTTCTGAGTGTCTTACTTTGCAGTCCAAAATTTAGAAAATCTTGATATCTGCATGATTCACACAGTGATTCTTAAGATCACTGTGTCTCTGGTCATACGTTTACAACAGAATGAAAAGCAAATTATGTTATCTACCATGTTCTTATCTTTTAGATCCATTTAAAGAGCTGCTACAAAGTATTCATTTATCTGAATTAATTAAATTCATAGTGTAGTATTAGTATAGCTAACCAATTAAAGTGTTTCAGATTTTGAAGTGATCCAAAAAAAAAAAATGCTTAAGCCTTAACTTAATAGAAATACTAACATTTTCTTTCAGTGAAATGGTGAGGTGAAATATAAGCAAGATCTCAATGCAAATGATATGCAACATTCATATTATTACATAAAATTGTTTTTGGTATTTTAACATAGGAAATTTTTAATTCACTTCTCAATTTGAAATCAAATGTAGACAATTTGGAATAAGAATGTTTTAACTACATAGAATTTAAAAAGCAATTGATAAATAAATTATATTAAACCAAAAAGAAAGTAAAAAAGAAAGAAGTTTATAATTTGAAATGTACATATCATACCTGCTCCAAACAATCAAAAAAAAAAAAATCTGTGAACCAAAATTAGTTTCTTAGGATATTTTACTAAATTTCCACTAAAATTGTCTTTTATATTTAGAAAAGAAGTACCAAACTCAAACCTAAGAACATAAAAACATGTATATATTAAATTTCAAAAATAAATTCTGGGCTTCCCTGGTGACGCAGTGGTTGAGAGTCCGCCTGCCGGTGCAAGGGGCATGGGTTCGTGCCCCAGTCTGGGAAGACCCCACATGCCGCGGAGCAGCTAGGCCTGTGAGCCATGGCCACTGAGCCTGCGCGCCAGGAGCCTGTGCTCCACAATGGGAGAGGCCACAACAGTGATAAGCCCAAGTACCACAAAAAAAAAAAAAAATCTAGCATGATCTTCTAATTTTAGAAGTTGAACTATGAAAACATAGGAAGTGATCTAATGGCTCTGACTTACTCTCGTGCACAGAAAGGAATTTGGCCTAAAGCGGCTTTGACCCACTAGTTTTGCTTAAGGGCCAGATGTGGCCTAGAGTAGCCAAGCTCCAGGCTGGAACAAGCCCTTTCCACTTTCCCCACAGCTTATGT